>NW_006921671.1:9834350-9851058 GCF_000298275.1 Orycteropus afer afer
CCAAGATTATCTTCTGTGTCTGTGTTAATTGGTTTCCCTTTTCTTTGTTGAAGAGCATCTGTGCAGTCCTTGTGCCTAGTTCGCCATCTTGCTGGAACCCCCGCCTCTTACTTTTAACATATTGTTGTTGTTGTTATATGCTGTCGAGTCACACCCGACCCATAGCAACTCCTCCTTGGGTTGCCGAGGCAGTATCACTATGGAAGTAGATTGCCCAACATATTAGTTTATCTAATTTCAAAATACCCCAGAATCCATGCTAGGATGAATTTTAAAGAGAAAGGGTTTTGGCATTGTAGTTCCTTGTTTTGTTTGGTTAATTTGAGCACAGTAACCTGTAGTGAAGTAATTCTGCTTCCTTGTTGTCTCTCAGAAACTTCTTAATTGAGAAGCCTTTCTCTTCTAAGTGACTGCTCAAACTTATTTAAATTAAATGAGCTCACAATTGGTATTGATCTTTAAAATTTCCCTTAGTAAGTGCATGCCCCCTGTCAATACACAAGACTGATCTAGGACTATAATATTTAAATCATGTAAGTGGTAGGAGTCCCTGAGGCAGGGTTCTATGTGAGTCTAGACATGGCACTTCTCATATTACTAACAAACTTGCAAGTATTTAAAACCTAAAGTACAAAACTTTACAGTGCACCAGAAAAGAGAATTCAATAATGAGGCTGGCCACTAGATGTCAGCCTTGCCACAGTTAATTTGGTAATGAACCAATGAGAAGGCCAGCAAACAAAAGCACAGTGAAGACAATAAATTTCCTAAAGAGCTGTATTTGCAACACAATGTAGGCTTGAGATTCTAAAAGGGTTACCTTAAGTGGTCTCTGAGATTTCAAGAGATGATCTGAGATCTGAGCACGGGGGTGGGGGGTGGGGCTTGGGTTTGGTACCAAAGTGGCTTCATCTGTGGTTTCTAAGGGTCACAGAAGGTAATGTTCTTTCAAAACCTGCCGACTACGCCAAAGAATGTCATACAGAAACAACCCATACTCTGTTTAAAATAAGATCAAGAAATTTCTTGAAATAAACCTTTAGCTGAGAAGAGACTGAATTCCACAGAGTGAAATCCAGTACTGCAAAATGGTAAAGCTACGGAGACATTCTTATGAGGGAGAACAAAGAATCTGGACACTACTTGATTTGTAGTTATAAGCTTAGACCATCATAAGGCAAGACTTCCTGAGGCAGGAGCTCATAGGGCAGGACTTCCTAAAACAGGGGCTTGTAAGATGGGACTGGCTTGTAGTATATATGTATGCCTTTCTTAGATTGGCTGTGGCATGGTAATTGCAAACTTAGGTGACAGAAAAAGAGGGTTCCCGGGTAGTTACAACATAATTACAGGACATATGTGGGCTAATAGGATTGGACATAGTGTGTAACTGCTGAACTATGTGTTGATAGGGGTGGGAGATTAATGATTTATTTTAAACTTCATAAGCTTCAGCTTGAATTCCTTTGAAATGTACGGGTTGGCCATTGGCTTGAGGGAGAATGAGTTAGAGCCTAGGTGATTACAGAATAGATTTTCTGAAGGCAGGTTGTTAAGATAAATGGCTTAAGGCCAAATCATTTCTTGAGGACTTCTTACATGAAGAATTTGATAAACATTTGAGTAATGACTGCCAGGAGGCATTCTGCTGACATTTCTTTTGACTTAATTACAGAAAACATTTCCTTCTCTGCATGATTAAGTTTATACAAAGTTTAACTGTTCTAGGGAAAAAAGGAGAACAAACAAAATGGAGTCTTGCTACAAGATGGCATCAGGTCTAAACCTAAGCCGGTCCCCTTCAGAAGTGCCAGGCACCCTAATTTTTCACACAGTGCTATCAAGTTGATTTTGACTCATAGTGACCCCATGTGACAGCATAGAACTCTAACATAGAGTTCCTAGACTGAAATCTCTTTGGGAGCATATCGTTATGTCTTTACTCTTGCAGAGCTGCTCGATGGGTTCAAGCCACCAACTTTTCCATTAGCAGCTGAATACTTAACCGTCATACCACCAGGGCTCCTGTCAGGCACATAGTGATTGCTTAATACATTTTTGTTGAATGGCAAAACAAGGAATGAATATGAAATGTCCATGGAAAAATATAGTCTAGATCACATTGCACTAGTAGGAATTCATCTTGGCTGATGTGTATAAGTAGGGTTGGGCCAGATTCTGAAGTGTTTTTAAGTTAAATCAAGCATTTGTAGAGTTTATGCTAACTAATATAAAACCTTTGTTTTGTAGCATATTAGTTAAGAGGACTGATGTGCTTTTGAATCCATGTTGCACCTATTAGTAGCTGAGTGTCTTTGGCAAAATTTCTTAGTCCCTTTAGGATGCACAGTATTTATCTTTGTGAGGACTTTTAATGAAATATGTATATAAAGCTCTGTCTAACACTGTGCTTGGCACATTGAAAGCCTTTCAGTGATTGCTAATTATTGTTTTCACTGTAATTTAATTATACACAGCATTGGGGGGGGAAAAAAAACAGACAGCTAAAGAACTAACAGTATCAGAAGGTGAGTTAGAATTAATTAATTAGTTAGAATGTGATTGACACATTAACCAAAAGGTCAGAAGTTAGAATTCACCAGCCAGTCCATGGGAGAAAGATGATGCAGTCTGCTTCCATAAAGATTTACAGACTTGGCAACTCTATGGGACAATTCTTTTCTGTCCTATTGGGTCGCTATGAGTCAGAACTGACTCGATGGCACTGAATTTGGTCTCATTTTATTGGCTTACTGTTTGTTTAACTTTGAACGTTTCTTATAACCTTGGGAAAGTTACTTAGCTCCTCTGAGCTCCTACTTCCCTATTTGTAAAGTGGGGATAATATACTGTAGGGTTTAGTGAGATGACAGTTGAAAAACACCTAATATTGTCATGGCTATTATTCTTAGTAGTAGTAATACTAGTGTTAACTTTTGATGAAGAAGGTATGGCTGAGGAAGAAATGATTGAATTTTAGTGGTATTTCACTTTTTTTTCTAAAAACTACATAATCTATAAGTTGCAGGCAGAGGTTGGTTCTTTCATAAAACCCTCAAACTCTTTGTAAAACTAGCCATATCATAGTATGTTCATTTTTAAAAGTGTTCACTTTGCTGACCTCTTGTGTTAAAGTGTCTGCTCCTAAATTGTGAACTTTTGATTCAATCTCAGGAGCTATGATGAATGAGAAGGGGAGCATGCCTTTAAAAAAAAAAATAACAAATTTGAAATCGTTCTATAACATAGCTCTGTGACAAAACCAAGAACCAAACCCAAGTAAAATTAAGCTAGGACAAAGGGCCTTTGAAGGAAAACTAAATATATGGCTACATGACATTGTTTCATATCTAAATATTGGCTTTTTGGCTTAAAATGTATCTTCTTCAAAATAGAAAGGAAATCAGAATTTCTTCATAATTACTTGCTACTAGGACAGGGATAGCTAATTAGATTTGGCTGCATGCCAGTCATGTGATTGACTAAGTCATAGATGTGTAATATTTCTGGAGAATTTGTAGACATATTTCTTTCTTTGGTCTTCCTATTCTTCTTCCCTCCAAAATTCCCTAGAATGTTTATAATGTTAATTTGTTCCTTTAGACATCTTTTATTTGTTTTGATGGAGATCTCTTTTACAAGTAATCTTTATTTTTCATGTTGATTTAAAAATGTGCTTTTAAAAAATGTTTCACATGATATGTCTAGGTGTAAATTTTCTTTTAATTATCTTGCTTGTGATTCATTATAATTCCTGAATCTGAGGATTTATGTCTTCTATCAGTTGTGGAAATTTTTCACCTATTATTTATTTATTTATTTTATTGTGATTTGGGTGAAAATTTACAGAGCAAATACACTTTCTATACAGCAGTTCACATATACTTTGTCTCATGACATTGATCACAGTTTACCACAATGCAACATCTCCCTTCCTACTTCCTCCCAATAGTTACACTCTTCCCTGTGTCCATCCCTCCATGTACTCCTGCCCCCTGAGCTATCTCCCTGTGCATAAGCAGCCCTTCTTTCTCCCATGCTTGTTCTCTGCAAGGAGTGTATCTACCTCAGGTAAATGTTCAACTCATATGCCTGTCTATTGTTTGGCTGGAAGCCACAGGCGTGGGTTCAATTCCAGACCTGAAGGGCAGCTAGGGGCCATAGTCTCAGTGGTTCCACTAGGCTCTATTGGACCAGCAAACCTGGTCCCCTCCCTTTTTTTTTCCAAATGAGTTTGATTGTTCTCCCTCTCTATCCAGGATCTCCTACATAGTCCTCTTCCAAGTGGTTGACAGTAGTAGCCGGGCACCATCTAGTTCTTCCGGTCTCATAGTCGTATACGCTGCAGATCGGATGGTGCCAGTCACTAGGACTAATTGTTTCCATGAAAGTTTGGTTTTCTTCATTCTTCTTGGCTCTGGATGAGGAGGGACCCATTGTTGCATTGCCTATTATTTTCAAATAGTACTTTTCCCTCACTTTTTCCACTTTTATTTTCTAGAACTTCAATTATGGATTTTAAACTATTTATTTTTTCATCTCCTTGTAATTCTGTACTACTTTCTCTGTCATTTTTTAAAATATTTCTCATAGTTCCCTAATTATTATATCATTCTGTCCAATCTACTGTTTACCCATCCATGGAGTTTTTAATATTAAGAGTTCTACTTTCTTAAACATTTGAATGGTAATTTTTTATAGTGTCTTGCTCCTTGTTCACATTTTTTAAAATTTATTTACCACATTTATTTATTTAAACATCACTCAGGATGTCTTCCATTTGCTCTTCCAGATCTATTCTTCACCCTGAATGAATTACATCAATGAGCTCCCTTTGGCTACTGGCCACACAGAGGGAAGGAGAAAGAGGCCAGGGTATTTATGCCCCTGCCTCCTTCCTTGTGTTTCTGCAGGCTGGCGGCATCAACTCTAGACCTAGTGATACTATACACTGTTACTAACTCTGGGTTATGATACTTTCCCTTGTGGTTTTTCTGCATCCTGGCTCCACTTTTGTAAATAGTCCCTTTATTAAACTATCTTGAATTGCTTGGCTTGAAGTGTGCCTTCTGTTTTTTGCTGTGATCTTGTTTGATAAATTCATTTAAAATATTTACTTATTTTATTTTTGTTATCTATTCAATAATTCTAATAACATGAAGGATCAAATTTTGTTTTGTCTGTCCGGACTCCTGATTATGGTGGCTTGTTTTCTTATATGTTTTGTAAGTTTGGATTACTGGCTCATGTTCATCTAGGCCTTATGTATTCAAAGTGTGGGAGCTCTGGGTGGGAGCAGTTCTTTAGAGAAATTTTACTTTTGCAAGATGCTCCAGGTAGATTTCATCCTAGGACACACAGAAGGAAGTTTCTCAATTTTGGGTTTCTGCATACCATAAAGTCATACTCTCCACACCTAAATGAGAGGGTCCTGTACTTATGAATTCTCATGAAAGGTTAAGATGGACTAGGAACAAAGGCCTGGTGATTTATTTCTGATAAATAAAAAGCCTATGGCTCACAGTGGTCTGATCCACAACCCAACATGGGGATGGCACAAGACCTGGCAGTGCATGGGGCCATCGTGAGTCAGGAGTTGACTTGACAGCAAGTGAAAAAAACAAAACTTTCATCTCCAGTCAGTGCCCAGGACAAGACAGACAAGTTTTCTTAGGTCACATTTTCACTTGGTGTAGATAGCCTTTGAGGATATCTGGTTTAGCAAGGTGTTTCAATTCCAAGGCCCTAGTATTTGTGGGTTTTGCCTTCTCTCACCTGTGTGGCCATTGAAATCCAAGCCTCCAAGTTATGGAAACTGGCAAATACTAGAAGGACAGCCACAACTTTAGCATCAGCTTACCATTTGGGTTTCTAGCTTTTTGGATATTTACTTTTTTTGGATGAATTCAGTCACATATCTATGGATGTATTGACATATAAATGTTGTTATATACAACATTTCACGTGTTTCATAGCAAGAGGACTTTTAAAGACATCATTTTTTGTTGCTATTGCTGGAAATTGATTTAAAATGTAAGAAAGGACAATTTTAATAAACAGAGAAAAGAACCACAGATATATTTAAAACTATATTTTGTGTACTATAAACTCAATTCAGAATCATAGTGACCCTTTGGGACACAGTAGAATTTCCCAAAGGGGTTTCCAAGACTGTAATCTTTTGGAAGCACATTGCCACATCTTTCTCCCATAGATGGCTGGTGGATTCAAACTGCCAACCTTTGGATAAGCAGGTGATTGATTAACCATCGCACCACCAGGACTCCTAAACTTTATGTTGTTGTTGTTGTTGTTATTTGCCATTGAGTCAGACCTGACTCGTAGTGACCCTCCTTGGGTTTCCAAGGCAGTTATCACTGGGACGAAAAGGGCAAGAATAGCTAAAGAAAATAAAGGAAAAAGTAGAAAGAGGAAAAGGCAGGCAGAAAAAGCAAGGTAAGAGAGCCAGAATCAGAAAGAAGGGAAAGTAGAAACTGAGAGAAAAGGCTCTCCTCTTTCTGCTCAAGTGATAGTTATATTTGCTATTTTTATTATGATTGTTATTATGTTTAAGATTATTACTCCAACAATCTAAATTGTTCTTCCAAAGACATTTTTAAAAAAAAAATAAAAACATTACACATAATCTACACTGTGTTGATCTACCTGTCTCTCTTTTAGTATTTTCTAGTGCCTACTGGTAAACTTTCTTACTCTACATCTTCACACCTAATTCTGTCCTAGGTTTTGGGAGCAGTTTTCATCCCAGGCATTGGGATTATAAAGAGAACCTAAACAGTAGTTTATCAGTTTAATATCCAGTCAGACTCACTCTGGATCCCATTCGTGTCTTTCACCCTTACTCAGGCCCCTATCTTGATATTTATGACCAAATTACCACTTTGCCTCCTTGTCAGCCTTGCAAAATTTATTGATCTTTCAAAAATCAGCTCACATGCCTCTTCTAATGGAGTCTTTACTGACTTTCTCAGAGAGTAGTAATAACTTTTATGGGTTGAGTGTCACCTGTATATATTTCATTGTTCAATTATACTTACCTTAAGTCTGTAAACTCTTTGAAGGAACTATGTGTTATTAATTTTTGTGGTTTTAATAATTCAATAATAAAGAATAATATTTATTGAGAATTTACTATATGCCAGAAAAGTCAAGCACTTTACATATATGAGTGAGTTACTTGAGTCATGGAGAGATAATATGCCTAGAGTTGCACAGTCAGGAATTAATTGAAACCTGACTTGAATATATGTGGCCCCCCATACAAACTCTTAGCCATTATCCAGTATTGCTTTTCAGATGCCTCAAGAATGGGAGCATGGTTGAAGAAGAGCAGGTTATACCAGCAAGAAATTGGACTTGGACACCAAACAAGTGTATGGGCATGTGAAAGATTTGGGGAAGGATCCATCAGGACAAATGAAGGGAAGACCTGCAGGATAGATATAGCCTTGTGGAAGGCCATGTATGGACAAACAGCACGAAGAGAGTAAAAACAGTACAACTGAAGATCGTAAGAAGATGATCCAGAAGAAGTAAATACAGTTTTCTGGGTACAAAATTGAGTTCCTAGGAAGAATCGAGGCTCCAGAAAGACTGTTAAGAGCATGGCATCAAGTCCAGAATTAAAAACAAGCAAATCACAGAAACAAGCAAAACCCCTAGAGGATCAGGTAGTCAGGCAATATCAAAGAGCAAGCTTGAATTTCTGTTACATTAAGAAGTTTCATTGAAGGAATAGAACAATCTGGATTGGACATCGGTTAGTGAGGATTCACAAAATACTCTATCTGTTGTTGTTGTTTGCCATCGAGTCGGCCCCGACTCATAGCGACCCCTCCTTGGGTTTCCGAGGCAGTATCACTACGGAGGTAGGAATGCCCAACCTTCCTTCCGAGGATACTCTATCTAGCGAAAGGAAGTTTTCACACAAAGTTCAGAAAATTTAGGAACTTGCGAAGAAAAATTCTGATTGCTTGACATTTACAAAATCATGCTTTGACAGCTACCAAACAATTATGAGATCCCTTAAGCATTGTTTTTGTTAGTTGTAAAGTTTGGGTCAATTTTCTTGTTAATCGATGGATGTTGTTGGCTCAGCCTGAGTAAATACTCTTCCCATGAGAATGCTCTGAGAGGAAGAGAGGGGAGGGGAGAGAAGCCCACAGGCTTCCTAAAGCATTCTGGCTAGCTGATTCTTGAGAGTCGGCTCAGAATGAATAACAGAAATGGAGTCCAACCTACATCTTGGGCAGAAGCCTCTCCTTGTCGTACTCCTAGATTTTTAGTACTCCTTTACAATGCATAGAGGAGTTCTGGTGGTATAGTGGTTAAAGCATTTGGCTGCTAACCAAAAGGTTGGTTGTTTGAACCCACCAGCCACTCCACAGAAGAAAGAAGACAGTCTGCTTCTGTAAAGATTTACACCCTTGGAAACCCAATGGGGGTTGCTATAAGTTGTAATCTACTTGATGGCAGTGCGTTTGGTTTTGCTTTTTACAACACATAACACAGGTACTCAATCATGCAGCTCTTTGAAATGCTTTTGGCTAATTAAAACTATTCTTAACTTCTCAAAACATTTTTAGTCTTAAACTAGCAGATATTAGGCCTGCTAAGAGAGATAGTATTCTTTAGTGACAGTAACAATTCTGTAATAATATACTGTTGTTGTTGTTATGTGCCGTCAAGTCGGACCCAACTCATAGTGACCCCTCCTTGGGTTTCCGAGGCAGTATCACTACAGAAGTGGATTGCCCCATCTTCCTTCCGAGAATAATATACTGTATATTGTGATAAAATTATCTGAGGTCCAGCCCTAGAAGATGTTACTCCCAAACATTTCAACCCTGAGTTGACTCTGGACCATTTCAGATCAATAGATGAGCTTTCTTGACTTTATTGTGTGGTCCCCAAACTAGCCTTTAAAGATTTCATGAGATGTTCTCTCAAGTAAATTAGATGAGAAAAATCTTGAACTTTTTACATAATGATTTAGTTCATGCTTTCTAACCTTAGGAGCTCTGGTAGCATAGTGCCTAAGGCATTTGACTGCTAACCAGAAGGCTGGAGGTTCAAACCCACCAGCCACTCCTCAGAAGGAAGGTTGGGCAATGTACTTCCACAGTGATACCACCTCAGAAACTCAAGGAGGAGTCGCCATGGGTCAGATACGACTCGACAGCAGTGGTTGGGCTTTAATAAATTTTCTAACCTTATTCCTACAACAGAGGATTTTACTTTCTAATTCTCATTCCCGGTTCTATTTTTTCTTTTATGTGTAAAGATGAAATAACACATTTACTATGCATAAGTAAATGAACCTAATTTTGTCAGTATACCACTTTCCCAATTAGATGCTTTAGAAAGGAACTCAAATGCTTCTTCAATAAAAATACACAGGAAAAGAGAAACAGTAAATTGTTCGATTACTTTAGAGAAAATATATTTATATGATTTAATTAATACTGCATATGAGTAGATAATTCATATTACGTATGTGGTAATATATTTTACATCATTGAATGGATACCAGATTTTAAATATCTGTTTTGAAATTAATATCCTGATAAAAGAGATGGGTTCATTTATTTTATGGGACTATATTATGTTCAATTAAATGAAAATTAGGTTTGACTTATACTTGGCTTCCAAGTTCTGCTAGTATTTATTGAACTATTAGGATATGTCTAACTCTGACTCTTTTTCACTCCTGTTTATACATCTAGAAGTTTATTCAATGCTCTCTTTTTTGTTCTGTTTAATACAACATAATACAGTCAGAAGATAAATAATTGAGTGCTTTAAACTTTAACTTACCTTGTAGTGAAAAAAAAAGAAAATCTTATAGAGTAAATAATGGATACACATATTGAATATTAATGTTGACTATAAATTTTAATATTCAGTTTTCTTAGTTTTATAATTTAAAATGAAAAGTAATGAAGAGATGGGAAAAACTTTACAAAGATAAATTACTGTAACTTATTTATTGAAATAATAGCAACACATTTTTAAAACAGAGTCCAAAAATGATGTGGTATGTGAGATGTTACAAGGCTAGAAAATAGACTTAGCATCAATGATAAAATCAGCCTTAGTTGCCTGCCCAGTATTTTCACATGAATGAGAATTGACGAGGTTGGAGGCTTTAGAAATAATAAAAACTGCTTCTCAGGTCATATTTATAAAACATATGTGTCTACTTCTACTTAATCAACATCCCCAAACTCACTGCCATCGAATCAAATCTAACTCACAGTGACTTCCATTGTGTTTCCAAGGCTGTAAATCTTTATGGAAGCAGACTGCTGCTTCATCTTTCTTCTGTGGAACAGCTGACCTTTTGGTTAGCAGCCAAATGTCTTAACCACAACACCATCAGAGCTCTTTTAATCAATATTCCAAAACCAAACTCACTGCAGTCAAGTTGGATCCGACTCATCGTGACCCCTCTTTGAGTTACTGAGGCGGTATCACTATGGAAGTAGATTGCCCAGTCTTCCTTCGGAGGCGTGGCTGGTGGGTTTGAACCGCCAGCCTTCTGGTTAGCAGTCAAATGCCTTAGACACTATTAGAAAATATTTTATTCAATTTAACCAAGATATTTATCTATTGGTTGACAAAGACTCAGTAAACTCCCTTAAAAATAATATGTACATGGAGTCTAATGGGTAAAATTATATATATATATATATATATTCCTTGAGTTATGGGGCACTTTCTTTGCAAGTATTGCATACTTATGTTTGATAACTCTTTTTCACTCCTGTTTATACATCTAGAAGTTTATTAAATACTCTCTTTTTTGTTTCAGACAGAAATTAAGCATTCTTGAGTTAATCATGCTATTGAGAGTTCTTTTGATGAGCCAAGGTTTATTCTCTTTCCTCCATTCTTCATTCAATGAACTTTCATGGTGAAGTGATTAAGACATTGGGCTGCTAACCAAAAGGCTGGTGGTTTGAACTAACCAGCTGCCCAGTGGGAGAAAGATAAGGCAGTCTGCTTCTGTAAAGATTTACAGCCTTGGAAATCTATGGGGCAGTTCTACTCTGTCCTACAGGGTTGCTATGAGTTGAGTTCAACTTGGTGGCAGTGGGTTTGGTACTCTTCATTCAGCAGTATTTTTTCAATAGATATTTTAAAATCAAGGTCATGCATGTAAGCTATCATTTTGATTACATGCCCATCTCCACAAAATTTGATGCCATGGAATTTTAATCACTAAAATGTGACATTATGAGACAGATGGTTACTCCAAGGTGTGATTAAAGAATTTAAGGAAGGTACTCTTTACAAAAGTGTGGGCAGGATAAAGGGATCAACTTAAAAAACAAAACAAAAGAAAAACCTCACTGCCATTGAGTTGATTCTGACTCATAACGACCTCCATTAGGTTTCCAAAGGGGTAAATCTTTATGGAAGTAGATTGCCCTGTCTTCCTGGATTTGAACTGTCACCCTTCTGGCTAGCAGTCAAATGCTTTAGGCACTGCTCCACCAGAGCTCCTTAAAAGGATCAACTGAAAACCAAACTCACTGCCACCGAGTTGATTCTGACTCATAGTGACCCCCATTGGGTTCCCGAGGCAGTAAATCTTTACAGAAGTAGATTGCCCCATCTTCCCTCAGTGGAGTGTCTGGTAGGTTTGAACCACCAACTTTCTGGTTAGCAATCAAATGCCTTAGGCACTATCCACCAGAATACCTTAAAAGGGATTAACTAGGGGTCATGAAATCGTAGGAATCTGCAACATCAGGAAAGTGTTACTACCCCTGAGTGTAAAGGAACAAGAGACCCAGTAAACTCTGTTAAAAATAATTTCTGCATGGAGTCTCATGGTAAAATTATATACGTACATTCCTTGAGTTATGAGGCATCTTCTTCGCAAGTGTTACTTACTTATGTTTGATTACTATTTTTCACTTCCATTTATACATCCAGAAGTTTATTCAATACTCTTTTTTGTTTCAGACAGAAATTAAGCATCCTTGAGTTAATCATGCTACTGAGAGTTCTTTTGAGAGTGGTTAAGAAAACTGGATAAGAACTATAACTGTAGAAAGGAGCCACCTGACAAGACCTATGGTTTTCATCAAAATAATACAGCCATTATCATCAAACTATGGCTCAACAGGGTCTATCTCTCACACCTTCTAATCCTGTCATAATCTCTTGTTGGTTCAATTCAATCAGAAGCTAGAAGAGTGGGAAGTGATTAAGGGTTAGTGAAGCAGATACGGTACATTATACTATCATAATACCTAAGAAAAAAGGAGACAAGATATTGTTGTTAGGTGCCATTGAGTCGCTTTCAACTCTTAGCAACTCTGTGTACAACAGAATAAAACACTGCCCAATCCTGCATCATCTTCCCAGTTATTGCTGTGCTTAAGCCCATTGTTGTAGCCACTGTCAAACCTATTTATTGGGGATCTTCCCCTTTTTGCTGACCCTCTACTTTATCAAGCATAATATCCTTCTCCAGGGACTGGTTTGTTTTGACAACGTGACCAAAGTATGTGAGATGAAGTCTGTCCATTTTCATTTCTAAGGAATATTCTGGCTGTACTTTTTCCAAGACAGACTTATTCCTTCTTTTGGCAGTGCATGGTATTTCCAGTACTCTTTGCCAACACCACAATTCAAATGCATCAAATGGGTCTTCCTTATTCATTATCCAACTTTCATATGCATATAAGGCTATTGAAAAGACAGTGACTTGGGTCAGACCCATTTAAATCTTCAAAGTGACATTTTTGCTCTTAAACACTTTAAGGAGGTCTTTTGCAGCAGATTTCCCCAATGCAATATGTCATTGTTTGATTTCTTGACTGCTGCTTCCATGGGCATTGATTGTGGATCCAAGTAAAATAAAATCCTTGACAACTTCATTCTTTTCTCCATTTCTTATGATGTTGCTTTTCATCTATTTGTGAGGATTTTTGTTTTCATTATGTTGAGATGTGGTGCATACTGAAGGTTATAGTCTTTGATCTTCAATAGTAGTGTTTCAATTCTTCTTCACATTCAGCAAGCAAAGTTGTATCATCTGCAGATCCATTTGTTAAAACATCTCGATTAGTATTCCATTATTTCTGGAGCGTTTTTTTTTTTTTTTTGCCAATTCCTTCAGTGCAGCTTGAACTTCTTCCTTCAATCAGTTCTTGATCATAGGATACCCCTTGAAATGTTTGAACTTTGCCCAGTTCCTTTCGGTTCAGTGACTGTATCCCTTCCATCTTCTTTTGATGTTTCCTGCATCATTCAATATTTTTCCCATAGAACACTTCAATACTGCAACTTGAGACTTGAATTTTTTCCTAAGTTCTTTCAACTTGAGAAATGATGAACTTGTTCTTCCCTTTTGGTTTTCTGACTCCAGGTTTTCACACATTTCGTAAAAATTTACTTTCTCTTCTTAAACCACCCTTTGAAATCTTCTGTTCAGATCTTTTACTTCATCATTTCCTCCATTTGCTTTAGCTACTGTCCATTTAAGAGCAAGATTCATAGTCTTTACTGACATTCATTTTTGTCTTTTCTTTCTTTCCTATGTTTTTAATGACCTTTTACTTTCTTCATGTATGATGTCTTTGATGTCATCCCACTTGTCTGGTCTTTGATCATTGGTGTTCAATGTGTCAGTTCTATTCTTCAGATGGTCTCTAAATTCAGATGGGATATAATCAAGGTCATATTTTGACTCCTGTAGACTTGTTTTAATTTTCTTCAGCTTCATCTTATACTTGCCTAGGAGCAATTGATGGTCTATTCAACATTCAGTCCCTGGCTTTATTCTGACTGACAATATTGAGCTAGTCCATTATCTTTTTTCCACAGATGTAGTCAATTTGATTCTTGCCTATGCTGTCTGGCAAGGTCCCCATGTATAGTTGCCATTTATGTTGTATTTGCAATCTATAATTCTTTGGTCTTGCAAAATTTGATCACGCGATCTCCGGTTTCATTTCTGTCACCAAGCCCATGTTTTCCAACTGCCAATGCTGCTTCTTTGTTTCCAACTTTTGCATTCCAATCACCTGTAATCATCAGTGCATGTGGGTTGCATGTTTGGTCAATTTCAGACAGCAGAATTTGGAAAAAATCTTCAACTTCTTCATTTTTGTCTTTAATGGTTGATATGTAAATTTGAATAATAGTAATATTAACTGATCTTCCTTATAGGTATGTGAATATTATCCTATCATCGACAGCATTGTACTTCAGGATAGAACTTAAAATGTTCTTTTGATGATGAATGCAATGCTATTACTCTTTAACTTATCATTCTCAGCATAATAGACCATATGAGTGTCCAATTCAAAATGGTCAATACCAGTTCATTTCAGTTAACTAATGCCTAAGATATTGATCTTTATGTGTTCCATTTCATTTTTTGTAACTTCTGATTTTCTTAGACTCATTTTCTTACATTCTACGTTCCAAATATTAATGGATGTTTGCAATTATTTCTTCTCATTTTGAGTCATGCCACATCAGCAAAAGAAGGTCCTGAAAACTTTACCCTGTCCACTACTCATCTGTCATTTTGTTGTAATGTGGTGGCTTTCATGTTATTGTGATGCTGGAAGCTATGCCACTGGTATTTCAAGGTCACCCTGGGTGGAAAGGTTTCAGTGGAGCTTCCACACTAAGAGAGACTGGGAAGGAGGAAGTGGTGGTCTACTTATTAAAAAAAAAAAAAACACTGAAAATCTTATGACTAACAGTGAAACAATGTCTGATACAGTGACAGAAGATGAGCCCCTCAGATTGGAAGGCACTTGAAATACGACTGGGGAAGGGCTGCTACCTCCTGAAAGTACAGACAACCTTACTAACCTGGATGAAGTAAAGCAGACAAAGTAGTGTTCTGGTTACCTAATGCTGCTCTGACAGGAATATACCACAAATGGGAAACAGCAAACAGGAGTTTATTCTCCCATAGTTTGGAGGCTTTAAGTCCCAGTTAAAAGTGACATGCTCCGGGGGCTGTATGAAAGCCCCTCGAGCTTGGGCTTCAGCTTTGCCTCTTGTTCCTGGCTCACTGAAGCTACAGGTGAAGATCTCTTCACTCAGGCAACTGCTGGCTGCTGAGGCTACAAGCCCAAGGTCAACAAATAAAATGGCACAGTCCCAATGTTACCAAACCACACAGCAGGCCATTAATTCAAGTCCATTGTAAGTCCCAAGGTCAGCAGAGCATGGCAGGCCGTTGAACAATGACACAGCTACATGCAGGGTCCAAGTGTGCCATAAACTAGAGACTATCTCCAAGGCTTCTCCTTATATATAAACAGGAAGCAGACCACATCCCAAAGGCAGCTACTCAGCTGCTTGTGGTAGATCCCACCATGGAGTTGATTGCCATTCTCATCATGGGGAATAACTACCACGAGGTGCCCAGCCATTCAACCAGGCCCAGCCAAGTTGACATACAAATTTAACTACCACAGGTAGTCACTTTTTAAAAACTGATATCGTAAATAATTCTGGGTGAAAAACATTCAGAACTGAAAACGAACTTCTTTCTTCTCTATTATTCCATTATAGAATAGTATGGGGACTACCCTAAGTAATATGTAATAGATATGAAAATATTTGAATTTTCCTGTCCATGACATTACTGTTAGATTTTAGTTGGTAAAACTAGAAAACTTATATTTCAGCAAAGACTGGAGATAATAGTTATAGTAAATCAGAATAATGCTTTTTAAAAATATATTCATAGAAAGCTTAATGATAGTCACAAACAATTCTAGAAGAAATTACTGATATTTTTCTCTGAATATTTTAAGACTTAAACATGTTGGCCTGTATTATAGGCTCTTTCATTAAAATATATAATGGTTCAAGGACACTTCAAACATGAGTATCGAGCTAGAAAATCCTTTTCTCTGCTTTTCTCTCTAGTATCTACCCAGTACAACTAACAAAAACAGAGCTCTTCCCTTAAAAAAACAAAGAGATAGATATATTCCTATTTACGTTTGTATACTAGATACAAAATGAAAATGCCTTAATATTTAGAAGGAATAAAATTACAGAAAATCATAGAAAGCATTTAGGTTACCAGTTATATGAAACATGCCTTTTAAATAGGTGAATATCAATTCCGTTTAGTTGCAGACAGGGTTTAACTGGATCAGGGTCATAGATAATATTGTTTCTTGTTCCTTGGGAAAACATCTAGGCTATGTACTCAGTGAAACTAGGAAGAGAACACCATTACACTGCTGGTAGAAGGAATAAAAAAAAAGGTAAAATAGTTTATCAAAAATATATGTACGGGAACTCTGGTGCAAACTAAAAAATAATGATTTGGAAAGCAATGAATTATACTTTATTTGGTTAGAGGACTACATAAATAGACTTAATGTGATTTCCCTGTGAATAAGGAGCCCTTTATGGCACAATGGCTAAAGCACTCAACTGCTAACTGAAAAGTTAGCTGTTTGAACCCATAAGCCACTCTGTAAGAAAAATATATGCTTCTGTAAATATTTACAGCCCAGGAAACCCTATGGGCAGTTATATTTTGTCTTATAGGGTTGCTATGAGTTGGAATCGACTCTATGGCAGCGGGAGTGGTGGGTTCCATGTGAATTACTTACTGTCACACATGTGGTGGGGGAGCTCTGGTAGCATAGTGCCTAAGGCACTTGACTGCTAACCAGAAGGCTGG
>NW_006921671.1:9851887-9904119 GCF_000298275.1 Orycteropus afer afer
TATGACTGTGTTGTGATATAAAACATATTTTTCATTGTGAGAAATGTCTAAACATTTTTTTAAAGCAGTGACTGTGCTACATACTGGAACCAATCATTTTATAAATGGTGTAGCCAATAATGTAGCCTGGATCAATTACATTTGAGAAGCAATGTAATATATTTACGTGCTCTCTACCTACACAGTGCTGAAATTGGTTCCTAAATTACCAAATGAAAATTAGAGTGTTAATGCATTTGATGTTCAACAAATCTAAGGAGAGTAACTCAGTACAAAATGAAATAAAAATTTATCTTATGGGTATACTTGCAGTAACTAGAGTCCAGCACCCAGTGCCACATGTCCTTCAGGTAGGCAAATGTGTTCCCTCTGTCATATCCTGTGTTAACTAGCTCTTGGTAACAAGGGGGAAGGAAATTGCTTTATTAAAAAGTCTAGAGTAATATACAAATGATATTTTGAACTATAACTAAAGTAGAAGTCTTTCTGTGTAATTAGTGCTAAATGTATCTTGAACGTTTTTTAGCCTAAAAGAGTATACATTGGATATTCCTATTGAACTTCCAGAGAATATATAAAGGGGATAATGTATAGTAATCTTTAAAATGAGACATGTACATTGAGTTACCTTCATATTCTAGCTACTAGTTCTTTTCTTTTTTAAATTCACATATTAAAATTAGGACACTTCCATCAACAATTTGGATAGTAATTAAATAATTAACTATTTTCTCTTAGTATTCTACTTCAGCAAAATTTCTCTTTATCTCAACATCTTTTTTCCCCCATTTTTTTTTTCTATTGTGGTAAATATATATATCTTTTACATTAGGGATTCAATGGCATTATGTTTTGTAAGCTGACTGCATATACATGCTTTATATAAAGAAGATCCATACCTTTTTGTGTAAGTTGAAAAATTGATTCAGGTCCTTGAAATCAGAATTAAACATATTATTGTTTAAGGAAACATTTTCTTATCTTCCATAGAAAGCTTTCCATTTTGTAATTGTTTTAAGAGATTGCCATTCTAAGACATAGTGGAATTGTGCTCCTTCTAGCCTTTGAATGTGGATGCATGACTTAGCTTTTGGCATCCTGCCCAACAAAGCCCCAGAGGGGAGACATACTTTCCAGTGTGACATATATTAGAATATGTCTTGCACAGGCCATACGTCTGATTTGTAAATGTATCAAGAACAGATTCTAAATAAACTGAAACTTACATTTGTCTGCTTCAGGAAAATTATTTAAATCCCTGTCTTTATTATTATTATTATTATTACTATTATTGCCATTATTTCTTAAACCAACAGTGAGATATTTTTAAACTTCACCATTGAGAAGAGCAGTGAGCACTGAATCCTACCTTCATTTTTGTTTTTACTCTCACTATCTGTCATTAATAGTATAGGTTTCTTTAACTTTGTTATCAACCACTTTGCCCAGACCTGTCTCAGCACATGACATTAGAAAGACACAGGACCTATAGACTATAAAACATGTCCTTCCACCATGTACTTTTCTGTGGATGAAACACATAAGAACTATACTTCCTTATGCTGAAATCTGTCTATAATCTTATCTCAAAATACTGATTTATTGAACATGTAGGCCATATTTTCGCAGACACTAGAATTTTATTTTTTGATAAAATAAAAACTAAAAGGAGAATGTGTTAGGAACACTTTTGGCAGCTGACTCTAATATCTCTGCGGTTTTAACACTGTTATTACTTCCATCCTTTTATAAATAGTTGAGCTAATGTTTAACCATATACCTCCCATCTCATTTACTAGACTAGTATCTAATTCTCTGAAGACATTTTTAAGACATTAGCAAACTAATCAGAGAAGCTAATTTAAACCACACTGTTAATATCCTGTAAGGGTGTAATTTGATATACTCTTGCTCTTACAAGGGTTTTTTTTTTTTTTTAACTATCCTTAATGCCGATCCAAAGAAAGTAGAATATATTGTGATATTTTTCTATTAGCATTCTTTGCTTTGGCCATCTCAAACTGCTTAGGGGTAGTTGTCTATTCTAATTATCCATGAAAAGGTCCTGAGAATGTCAACCAAAATTCCATGTTCAGGAGCAATTTGAATTTTTTACTGTTCTCAGTTGCTCGATTCCTTCATGTAGTCACTCTGTCACTGCTGAAAGATAATATCACTTCTGACTTTGCCTAAAATGCCAGCCAGCACCATCCAGTGGAAGATTCCTTTCCCATTCTCTTATTTCTTCAGAATATCTCTGGTTTATATAACAATCCTCCCAATCTTTCCTCCAAATCTTATCTTTAAGGCTAGTAGCTTGGTCCAGTATCATATTCTTTCCTGCTCTTTGGGGCCTTTTTATTTACTTCTTTCTAGCAATTCTTTCCTTCTGTTCTAGCATCTTCCTTTTAGCTTTCAGATATGCAAAGGTCTAACTGACTTGCAAAAGAAAGCACTATTCTATTTTAATTTTCCAGCCCCCTCTAATTATAACCTATCTCTATTTAATTTTTCTGTTACTTCATCTTGATTGATCTATATCAGCTTTTCCTATTTCTTCACCATAGTTCCCTTTGATTAAGTTTTATCCTTTTGCCATTTATTTTCCCCATATGCTCCTCCTCTCAAGGCTGTCAATGAAGATATAGTTCAAGGTCAACAGCATTGAAATATAATTATGCATGTTTTAAATGTCTCTATATAGTTTGATTTATTAATTGTTCTTTTATTGCTCTTCTCTTTACTCTGATTCCTCATGTACCCTATTTACAGGCTTTTATTTCTACTCTTTGTCCCACAGACAACATACACATATGAGTATGTTATATAAGAGTATTTTATATAAGAAGCAGAATAAGTAATTAGAAAAATGTATTCCAGAAAGAAAGTAGAAGTGAGATAAGGGAGTAAGGCAGTTGTCTGAAGGATCACCTTGAAGAGACAGAAGATTTTATATAGCTCAGAGAGCAGATATAGCACTGATGGTTAAAAATCAGAGGGAAATAGATTTTATCTCAATGTAAAGGGCATTTTACAAAGGCATATCTATGTAAACATGTAATAAGTTCTTTTCTGTGATAGAGTTTCCCTTTGCTGAGAAATATAAATATAGTCTGGACAACACTTTGAAAGGAAAATTATGGGGGGGTGCTCAAACATTAAGAATTGGTGTACTAGATGATATTCAAGGCAAATTTTAACCTTTAAATACTTATTTTCTGAGACTTATATCTACATCTCTAAGACCCACCTCTCATTTGTGCTCTAATTCCACATACTCAGTTATCTGCTGTGAATTTCCACTTGTAAATCTTACTATTACTTGAATCAACAACTCCACAATATAATTAATTTTCTTCTTACAACTAAACTGACTCCCATACAAATTGATTACTTCTTCCAGTGATATCTTCATGTTCTTTAACATCTGGGATTAACATCTTTAGCAATCTTTTTGTCTGATCCATATCTAGCTGTTAGCCTCTTAGTTTATTCTTCCAGTCACTTTCCCTTTTCAAATCTATCTTATCACTAAATTGCATTAAATCTACTTTAAAAAAAAAAAAAAACGTTAATCATAACACTGTTCTGCACAGCAATACCCTTCAGTTTATGTTTTAAAGTACACATTCTCACCCTTTTCTGTTTGGGAATCTTCATGATTTAACCCTTAGGTATTTTTCCATCAAACGCTTGGATTCAGCTCGTCTAACCTCAGCTCTAGGTCTCTGACTATATATATTTCTACATCTGTTGCATCCCTTACCTGGAAAGCCTATTCAGCTCCTTCAGAACAATGTGAGTCCAACTTCTTAAATGAAACAGTGTTTTAATTATAAGGATTCCTATACTCTCATTTTCAGGCCTACTTATTACGGTACTTAGTGAAAGATTGCTTCCTCAGTGAAAGAAAGGCGGGGTTCCAGTGCCTGATGTTGCAACGTAGTTGATGTATAGAAGAAAAGGTTATATTATTTTCCTTCTTTGGAACAGTCTTTGGTTTCGAAGAAGAAGAAGAAGAAGAAGAAGAAGAAGAAGAAGAAGAAGAAGAAAAGACATTTCTAATTATCATATTCTAGAATCTAGACTGAAAAACCAAACTCACTGCTGTCTATTCGGATCCAAGGAAACCCCTCCTTGGGTTTCCAAGGTGGTATCACTACAAAAGTAGATTGGCCAATCTTCCTTCCAAGGAGAATAGGCTTGGAAATATATCTTGGAAACTTTATTCATCTATAGTTCAGTTTTTCATTCCTCCTTTCGTGCTAATGAACACATAAACACATGATGTTGGAAATAATTTGTAATTTATGTCATTCAGTATTTTGTGTTTTGTCCATTCCTGTATGGTCTAATAGATCATACTACTCCCTCTCCCACCATTATTTTACCAAGTATCAAATCAGTGAGTGCATTGATTTGAACATTGCATGCAATGTTCAGAAGACATAGCCTCTGCCTAGCCATTCTAAATAAGGTAAAAATATACAGATCAACTAAATGAAGGTTTAATGCACATGACCATAATTTAAAGTTTAGCTTTTTGAATAAAATGCATTATACTCAAGCAAAGTAATTAGAATTATAGTTTACTTAATACTTGTAACTAACTTCTTTCAAGGGATTAGCTCCCCTAACCCTATTTTTAGTGATAGTAGAATCATTTCACCCTGCCATACCTTTAGTATGTTAATACCAATGATTTTCATATTTTCCTTGTATAGTTCAAATTATTAACTTGTTAAGAAGAATTCATATTAGAGATAAAAATGAATGTCACTAAATTGACAGTATAGCTATTTCTTTCCTGTTTTTATCTCACTGACAGATGATGCCAACTGGAATGTTTGACTGCCTTCAGTTTCATAGAAAATCAAATGACATTCCCTCTCTGAATATGTGCTCAAATTTATTTTAGTTTCCTTTTAAAGCCAACACTTGATAATCAAATAGAATGTTCATTTACAAGTAGACTTAAGTGACTGCATTAAAGTCCTAAAATATTTGTTCATATTAAAGTTTATTTTCTGACTATTACTAAATTTAATTTTTCTCCCCATTCAACAGAGAAATGATGAAGAAGCAGTTGTGGATAGAGGTGGAACTCGTTCTATTCTCAAAACACACTTTGAAAAAGAGGATTTAGAAGGTAAGATATCCTACCTCTTGGGAGAGCTCTTGATATATTTTCCTAAAGTGTTTCAAAGGGAAATGTGCAACTTGTCATGTTGAGGAGAATTGCAAGAGTTGGTTTCAGAGTAATGGGGGTAGTGATGAGGGAGAGAGATAACGATTGTTTTGGTGCAGTCTGGAATCCCAACAGGCAGACATGCAAACAATGAGAGTTAATTAATTTATTTCACATTCTTTTGTTGAGCCCCTACTATATTCCAGGAGCTCTGGTAGTGTAGTGCCTAAGGTACTTGACTGCTAACCAGAAGGCTGGTGGTTCAAACCCACCAGCCACTCCTCGGAAGGAAGGTTGGTCAATCTACTTCCTTAGTGATACTGCCTCAGAAACCCAAGGAGGGGTTGCTATGAGTTGGGTCTGACTCCACGGCACATACAACAACAACAACAAAACAACAACAACTACTATATTCCAGGCACTGTGTCGTGAATTAGTACTTCAATAATCCTTGCTTTAAGGTATTACAATAAATTGAGAAATTACAAGAAAAAATTTGATGACACATCAGCATAGCAAGTGTTATGAGAAATGTAAGTATAGAGTGCTCACAGGAAAGACATCTGACCCATTCTAGGTTATCAGAGTAGGATATCACAGGAATAAAGTTAGGGAAAATTGGTTTTCTAATCGTTCTAGAAGGAATCCTCATGTCTCAATGGTTAAAGCACTTGGCTGCTATCCTAAAAAGGTCAGCTGTTCTGTAGGAGAAAAGACCTGGCAATCTGCTCCCATTAAGATTACAGCCAGGAAAACCTATGGGGCAGTTCTCCTTTGTCCTCTCTGTGACCACCCCTTCCCGGCAGCCTTCTTACCTGTGCATTCCTGTCTGTTCAGCTTTACCTCTATGCAAATGCTGCCCTTCTGATCTCCCAAGGTTGATTGATCTAAGGGGTACATCTCCCTAGGGTAGGGGGTTGCATTTCCCTGGGGTAGATGTTCTACTCAGAGGCCTTTATACTGTTTGGCTGAAAGCTGATCCATGGAAGTGGATCCAGTTCCAGACCTGAAGGATAACTCAGGGTCATAATCTTGGGGGCTCCACCAGTCTCTATTCGACCGGTCATTCTGGTCATTTTTGTGTTTTTGAATTTTGTTCCACATTTTTCCTCCCATTCTCTTCCACTCTATCCAGGATCTCCAATTCTGATCCCTTTGCAAGTGGTTGGCATTGGTAGCCAGGCACCATCTAGTTCTTTGGTCTCAGGGTCATGAAGGCTGAGGTTGCCATGGTCTATGAGATCATTAGACTAATTGTTTCCATATGACTTTGATTTTCTTCACTTTTCTTTGGTTCAGACAAGGGGATACAACAATAGTTGCATCTTAGATGGCTACTTGAAAGCTGTTAAGACCTATTTTTTTAAATTTGAAATACCATTATATCACATTTTTTTCAGCATTCAGGTTTACTTTCCTACTTATGTCATACAATTGACTTAAGTTAAGCTTATGTTCACTAAAAACACACTAATAAAACAAGAAGTTAGCCTGGAAATATAATAAATGCCAGGGAAAAGCCATTTTGGGTTTAAAGATTGTGATGGCTAATCCACAGATAATTGGAAGCTGACTTAATAGTTAATAATTTATAAGTAAATTATCACAGTAAAATACTGAATGCTCCTTCAGATAGAAAATATGTACTACAACAAGTAGATTTATAAGGTTATTTAAATTACTGTACCTGAATATATTGTTGTTGTTGTTAGGCACCATCGAGTTGATTACTACTCATAGTGACCCTGTGTACAACAGAGTGAGACACTGCCCAGCCCTGTGCGATCTTCACAATTGTTACTATATTTGAGCCCATTGTTATAGCTACTGTGTCAGTCCATCTCGTTGAGGGTCTTTCCTTTTTTCACTGACCCTCTACCAAGCATGATACCCTTCTCCTGGGACTGCTCCCATCTGATTACATGACCAAAATATGAGAGATGAAGTCTGGACATTCTGTCTTCTAAAGAGAATTCTGGTGGTACTTGTTTCAAGACAGGTTTTTTTTTTGTTGTTGTTCTTGTGGCAGTCTATGATATTTTAAATATTCCTCACCAACATCATAATTCAAACATGTCAGTCAGTTTTTCTTTAGTCTTCCTTATTCATTGTCCAGCTTTTCACATGCATATAAGGCTATTGTAAATACCAGGCTTGGGTCAGGTATACTTTAGTCTTCAAAGTGACATTTTCTACTTTAATATAATGGATATATTTTCTTTAACTAGGCATGACAACAATAGACATGATTAGGGAATACAAGTAGTAGTGTACTAAAACCAAACCTGTTGCCACTAAATTGATTCTGACTCAGGCAACACATGAGCTAGAGAGTAGAACTGAGCTCCAAAGTCTTTTCTTCGCTATAATCTTTACAGAAACAGATTGCCAGGTCTTTCTTCCAAGACACTGATAGGTAGGTTTGAACCATAAAGCATTAAATTGGCAGTTTAAAGCAAACTCTTTGCACCACAAACTTATTAATGCTTATTAAAAAGTTGTCTTACTGGTAGAACACAATTGGATAATCCAGCTTTTACTCTATTTGCTAGTATGTGCAGTGGATATTTTAACTGTAAAAGCTAATAATTTTGGATAAGTCATTAGAGTCACTGTACAAAAAGAATTGGTTGATGTCCCACCATTTCAAGAGATAGTATATGATCAAGAACCAATGGTATTGAAGGAATAAGTCCAATCTGCACTGAAGTAATTGGTGAAAAACAATGGTCCAAATTGATGGGATACACACTGAGATGTTTCAAGAGATGCAACACTGGAGGTGCTCACTTGTTTATGCCAAGAAATTTGGAACACAGGTACCTGACAAATGAACTGGAAGGAAGAAATCCAAATTTGTGCCCATTCCAAAGAAAGGTGATCCAACAGAATGTGAAAATTATAGAACAATATCATTAATATCATATGCAAGTGAAATTTTTCTGAAGATAACTTAGAAAAGGTTGAAGCAGTACATCAACAGGGAACTACCAGAAATTCAAGCTGAATTCAGAAAAAGAAATGGAACAAGGGATATCACTGTTGATGTCAGATAGATCTTAGCTGAGAGCAGAGAATACCAGAAGGATGTTTACCTCTGGGTTATCAACTATGAAAAGGCATTCAACTGTGTGGATCATGACAAGTTATGAATAGCATTGTGAAGAATAGGCTTTCCAGAACACTTAATTGTGTTCATGAGGAACCAGTACATAGGCCAAGAGGCAGTCATTCAAACAGAATGGTTTAAAATTGGGAATGGTGTGCATCAGGCTTGTATCCTTTCATCTTGCATATTCAATTTGTGTGCTGAGCAAATAATTGGAGAAGGTAGAGTAAATGGAGAAAAACATGGCATTGGGACTGGAGGGAGA
Organism: Orycteropus afer afer; assembly: GCF_000298275.1. Classification (NCBI taxonomy): domain Eukaryota; kingdom Metazoa; phylum Chordata; class Mammalia; order Tubulidentata; family Orycteropodidae; genus Orycteropus; species Orycteropus afer. The sequence goes on from NW_006921671.1 coordinate 9,860,450, forward strand.
CTGATTAACAACCTGTAATATGCAGATGACACTACCTTGCTTGCTGAAAGTGAAGATGACTTAAAGCACTTACTGATGAAGATCAAAGACTACAGCCTTCAATATGGATTATACCTCCACATAAAGAAAACAAAAATCCTCACAACCCAACCAATAAGCAACATCACAGTAAGTTGAGAAAAGATTGAAGTTGTGGAGGATTTCATTTTACTTGGATCCATAATCAATGCCCATGGGAACAGCAATCGAGAAATAAATCAATGAATGCATTGGGCAAATCTACTGCAAAAGACTTTAATTTTAAAGTGTTTAAGAGCAGAGATATCTCTCTGAAGGTTAAGGTGTCCCAGACCCAAGCCATGATGTTTTTTGTTGTTATTGTTGTTATTTTGTTGTCAAGTCGGCCCCGACTCATAGCGACCCCTCCTTGGGTTTCTGAGGCAGTATCACTACAGGGATATTTTTAGTCACCTCATATTCATGTGAGGGTTGGACATTGAATAAGGAATGCCAAAGAAGAATTGATGCATTTGAGTTGCAGTGTTGGCAAATAATATTGAATAGTTTATAGACTGCTAGAGAAAAGCTCTATCTTAGAGGAAGTATAGCTGGAATGCTCCTTAGAAGTGAGAATGGCGATCTCTCAGAGTTTGGTCATGTTGTCAGAAGGGACCAGTCCCCGGAGAAAGATATCATTCTAGGTAAAGTAAAGGGCCAGTGAAAAGGAGGAAGATCTTCAAGAGATAGATTGACACAGTGTCTGCAATGGTGGGCTCAAGCAAAGCTACAATTGTGAGGATGGTACAGGACTGGGTAGTGTTTCATTCTTTTGTACATAGGGTCACCATGAGTTGAAACCAACTTGATGGCACCTAACAACAACAGCAACATTAGTGATTGATTTCAAAGGCAATATTACATCTTAGAATTTGAAAGAAAGTAGAAAAAACACCTTATTCATATTGTGTTTCTAAATACTTTTTCTGTGCCTCAAGTTATACTAAGTAGATAGTCATTCAAGCACTTGAGGGTGCTATGGAAGATTCTACTGTGGTTGCACACAAAGAATAAATAGATCTATTCCTGGTCTCAGCCCAACTTAGAAAACAATGAAAGTGTGCTGTGATGACTGTCGTGGTTCAGAAATAATCAACTAATAGCATAATATAGAAATGAGGGAACCTGTTAAAAAGCTGACATTACTGAGTGTAGTGTTGGTAGTTGTTTCTCTTTTTATGTTATTAAAGGAAAAGACCCAAGTTCTACTTGTGAAGGGATTCTTCTTTAATAATGTAGATAAAATAGGCCAATGAATATGTATTTTAAATGAAACAGAGTTCAAAATTGCTATTGTATACAAATACATATTTTGCAAATGTAACATTTCAATTAAGATTTTAAACTTCAATGTTCGTGTTTTTCAAGATTTATGTCTATACACTAAAAATCCACTGCTGTTGAGTCGATTCCATCTCATAGTAACACTATGGACAGAGTAGAACTGTCCCAGTAGGATTTCCAAGGCTGTAAATCTCTATGGGAGCAGATTGCCTCATCTTTCTCCCTTGGAGCAGCTGGTGGGTTTGAACTACCGACCTTTTGGTTAACAGTAGAATGGTTTAACCACCGTGCCACCAAAGGTCTTTGGTATATGTACTTATCTAATGGCATTACTTATATAATTTAACATGCTAAGTACAGCTTGTGGGAATTCTAGGTGGTTAGAAATGCCTATAAAATCTTAGCTGCAGTATATATAATGGAAAATGATCACCTACCCAATAGCAACAACCTAGTGTACTGTATTAATCTATTAACATATATTATACTTTCTGATGAGTCATATGCCAAGTTTCCAACTTACTCTATTTTTAAAATTCTTAAGTGTATCATGTACCAGTTATCTCTTTCTCCTCCTATTTCCTGAGATTGAGAGGATAGAATTTTGTTTGATTTTTCACTTCCCACTTTTATACATTGTGCAGTCAGTTAAGTTCTTTGACTCTATCTCAGTGTTGTCTCTTTTTACCCTCTAAATGAGCTCTGGTGGCACTGTGGTTAAAGCATTGGGCTGCTGAATGGAAGGTCAGTGGTTTGAACCCACCACCCACTCCATAGGAGAAAGATGAGGCAGTTTGCTTCCACAAAGATATATAGCCCTGGAAGCCTTATGGGGCAGTTCTGTTCTGTCTTGTAAGGTTGCTGAGTCAGAACCGACTCAATGGCAGTGGGTTTGGGTTTGGGTTTAATGTACGATAAAAGTCAGTCAAATAATAACACCAACTATAATTGCTATACCAAATATTGAATCCCTGTTAAAGCAGATTAATATGGCTTCTGTTAAGGCACTTGACTGCTAACCAGAAGGCTGGCAGTTCAAACCCACCAGCCACTCCTCGGAAGGAGGGTTGGGTAATCTACTTTCATAGTGATACTGCCTCAGAAACCCAAGGAGGGGTCGCTGTGAGTCGGGGCTGACTCGACAGCACATAACAACAACAACCACATGTAGTATATAGGTGTTGATCTGGTAAGTGTATATATTGTTTATCACTAACAAGGAGAACCAGAAGTAGTTTACATTCTCTTGGGGAAGTACAACAGAATACATTTATGGTTTTATCCTGATCTATGTTTGCTTTCCTACCTTCTGTCATAAGAGTCCAGTTGGATTTGGATTGTCTGGATATTCTGCAGAATATTGCATTGGTCCACTGTACTGACCAAATGAACAAAGTAAGTTGGAGGTCTTGGTGAGATAGATGCATTCCAATGTCTGTTTCCCAGGAAATCTAATTTAAAACAATATGAAAAATTCTGTAATGCTGTACTGAGTCTGAAACTCTAGCATAGATGGTTGGATAGTAGGGACTGAGTTTCCCCAGGGACTCAATCCAATTAGCCATGTGCCCCTCCAGTTATTCTTATTCACCTTGATTCCCTCTTCATTGCCACCTTTCTCCAGCTTTTCTCAGAATAGATGTCTTCGCTTTTACCCTTCATATTCCTTTGTTATCTAACATGACACCTGTTAATGCCCACCTTCTTCTCCACAGGTTCAGTTCTCCTCCTCACCCCTAATTACTGATATATGCAGAAAGTATTTAGTAGGAAAGATTGATACTTCCATGTCTTTAGCAAGCATTTCTAATGTAACTTCTGCTATACAGTCTGAGAACATGTAAGAATCATTAAAACCTCAGTTATAGCAGATTTTTGCTCAAAAACCTTTCATTTTGCCCCATACCAAATCCTTGGTTTCTCATTTCTTCAATTGGTAGTGTTTTCCTTCCACATAGAAATAGAATGTCCATTCTGCCTATCCATTAAAGTTATATATGATCCTCTCATACAGAAATAACTGATTTCTTCTTCTTTTCACCCTGAGTTTATATCTTTTCTTATGTTATTATGTATATACATATTCTCTTCCTTATTTGATTATAAACTCTTGGAGGGACAATTTTTTGTTTTACATATCTTTGCATTCTCCCATGGTATCCAACACTTTCTCCTAAATTCCCAGATACTAGAAAAAATGTGTTAAATTAAATCCAACTTATATAATTTAATAATGTATCACTAATTTTATATGATGTGGATGGAGTGAAGATTTTGGGACTTCCACTTGCTGATGTGGCATGAGCTGCAAACATCCATTAATAATTAGACCATGAAATGTATGAAGCATGAATCTAGGAAAACTGGAAGTTGTCAGAAATGAAGTGGAATACATACAGATAGATAGCTCAGGGATTAGTGAGCTGAAATGAAGTGGTATTGGCCATTTTGAATCAGACAGTTTATGGTGTATGCTGGGAATGGCGAAGAGGAATGGTGTCACACTTTTCATCAAAAAGAACATTTCAAGATCTATCCTGAACTACAGTGGTGTTAGTGATAGGATAATATCTATATGCCTACAAGGAAGAAAAACTAATACAACTATAATTCAAATTTATGCACCAACTACTAAAAGAAATGATAAAGAAATGGAAGGTTTTAGAGACTTCTTTACTGTGAAATTGGTCAAACATGCAATCAAGATGCATTTGAATCAAGATGGTGATTGGATTATGAAAGTTGGAAAAAAACATGAAGGATGCATAGTTGGGAAATATGGCCTTGGTGATGGAAATGACCCTGGAGATCACATGATAGAATTTTGCAAGATCAATGACTTTTACGTTGCAAATCCCTTTTCAACAGCATAAATGGTGACTGAACACATAGACTTCACCAGGTGGAATACACAGGAATCAAATCAACTACATCTGTGAAAAGAGATGGTGGAGAAGCTCAATATCATCAGTCAGAACAAGGCCAGGGACCGACTATGGAACAGAGCATCAGTTGCTCATATGCAAGTTCAAGTTGAAGCTGAAAAAAATTAAAACAAGTCCATGAGAACCAAAATACAACCTTGAGTATAACTCATCTGAATTTAGAGACCATCTGAAGAATGGATTTGACACATTGAACACCAGTGACCAAAGACCAGATGAGTTTGGGATGACATCAAGGACATCAGCCATGAAGAAATCAAAAGCTCATTAAAAGTACAGGAAAGAAAAGACCAAAATGGATGTCAGAAGAGACTCTGGAAATTTCTCTTTAACATGGAGTAGCTAGAGCAAATGGAAGAGATGAAGGAAAGGAGTTAAACAGGAGATTTCAAATGGTGGCTAAGGAAGACAGAGTATTATAATGAATGTGCAAAGATCTGGAGTTAGAAAACCAAAAGGGAAGAATATGCTCTGCATTTCTCAACTGAAAGAACTGAAGAAAAATTTAATGCTGTTAGTTGCAATATTGAAGGATTCTATAGACAAAAAATATTGAATGAAGCAGGAAACATCAAAAGAAGATGGAAGGAATACACAGAGTTACTGTACTAAAAAGAATGGTCAAAATTCAGCTATTTCAGGAGGCAGTGTGTGATCAAGAACCAATGATATTGAAGGAAGAAGTCAAAGTTCCACTGACCAACTAACTGGAAGAGATCCAAATTTGTGTCCATTCTAAAGAAAGGTGATCCAATAGAATGCAGAAATTATCCTCTCTTTCTCTCTTTCTCTCCCTATATATATATATAATTAATGCCACATGCAAATAAAATTTAGCTGAAAATAATTTAAAAATATTTACAGCACTGCATTGACAGAGAACTGCCAGAAATTCATAATTTGATTCAGAAGAGTATGTGGAATGAGGGATTTACTACTGATGTCAGATGGATCTTGGCTGAAAACCGAGAATACCAGAATGATGTTTTCCTGTGTTTTATTGACTGTGCAAAGGAATCCAACTGTGTGGATCATAACAAATTATGGATAACATAGCAAAGAATGGGAATTCCAGAACACTTAATTGTACTCTTGTAGAATCATACATAGGCAAAGAGGTAGTCACTCAAACAGAACAAGGGGATACTGTGTGCTTTAAAATCAGGAAAGATGTACATTAAGATTGTATCCTTTCACCATACTTATTGAATCTGTATGTGGAACAAGTAATTGGAGAAGGTGGACTAAATGAAGAAGGACATGGCATCGGATTGGAGGAAGACTCATAACCGACCTATGATAAGCAGATGATACAACATTCCTTGTGAAAAGTGAAGAGTCTTAAAAAAACACTTGCTGATGAAGATCAAAGACTACAGACTTCAATATGGAATATACCTCAACACACACAAAGAAAACAAAAATCCTTACAACTAGACCAATGAGCAGTATCATGACAAACTGAGAAATGATTGAAGTCAAGGATTTCATTTTACTTGGATCCACAATCAATGTCCATGGAAGCAGCAGTCAAGAAATCAAATGACATATTGCATTGGGCAAATCTGTTGCAAAACTGTTAAAGTGTAAAGAGCAAAAATGTCACTTTGAAAACCAAGGTGCACTTGACCCAAGGCATGGTATTTTGAATCACCTCATATGCATTCTGAACAGTGCAACTGGACAGTGAATAATTAAGAGCAAAGAAGAATTGATGCCTTTGAATTGTGGTGTTGTCAACTAATAGTAAATATACCATGGACTACCAGAATGAACAAATCTGTCTTGGAAGTAGTTCAGCCAGAATGGTCCTTATGTGGGACCCCCAAGACCATGGCCCTGGGATACCCTTCGAGCCTGGGATAAGACTCACTCCCAAGGTCTGGCTCTCAGCTTGACAGTACAAAGACTTAAATACAGAACACCCAACCCGAGGCACCCATCTACTCTATGGAGACACATCCCTTGGAGCAACTGGACATGGGGCACCAGAGAGGCAGCATTCACATGGAGGGAAAGCTGGACAGACAAGAGTGCATAGTTAAGAAGGGCACAGGAAGGGGGTGGTCACAAGGAAGGGAGGGGAGGAGAGCGCGTTAAGGCTGGGAATGGTAATCAGCGTGTGAAATTATATGTACATGAACTATTAAGTATAAAACAAATTCTGTTCTGTAAAGTTGCACCCATAGCACACACACACACACGCATGTTAAAGAATGGTCCTTAGGAGGGAGGATGGCCAGACACTGTCTCTCAGACTTTGGACATGTTGTCAGGAGGGTCCAGTCCCTGGAGTAGGACATCATACTTGGTAAAGTAGAGGATCAGCAAAAAGGAATACCCTCAATGAGATGGATTGGCACAGTGGCTGCAACAGTGGGCTCAAACATAGCAACTGTTGTGAGGATGGCACGGGACTGGGGAAAGTTTTGTTCTGTTGTACATGGGGTCACTATGAGTTGAAACCAACTCCTTGGCACTTAACAGCAACAACAATTTTATACAATTCAATTAAGTACATAATTAATGCTCATTGAATTTTGAATTACTTTTCAAACATTGAAAGGTAAATACAGGAATCTCTAATTATGTTGTCATATATTAAGGTAAATATACCTAGTTATATTCTTGTGTGTGTGTGCTTTGGGTGCAAGTTTAGAGAGCAGATTTTGTTTTACATTCAACAGTTTATGTACATTTGTTTTCATGCTCCAATTACCATCCCCAACCTTAACCCACTCTCCTTCCCTCCCTTTCCTGTGACCCTCCCCTTCTTGTGCCCTTCTTAACATGTACTCCTGTCTGTCCAGCTTTCCCTCCATGTGAATGCTGCCTCTCTGGTGCACCATGGCAAATTGCTTCAAGGGGTGTATCTCCATAGAGTGGGTGGTTGCAAAACCCTGGGTTGGGTGTTCTGTATTTAAGTCTTTCTATGTTGGGCTGAGAGCCAGTCTTTGGAGTGATTCCTATCCAAGGCCCAAAGTATATCCCAGGCCCACAGTCTTGGGGGTTCCACGAGACCCCATCCGACCAGTAATTCTAGTCATTATTGTGTTTTTGAATTTTATTCCATGTTTTGCCTCACACTCTATCCAGGATCTCCAGTTTTGTTCCCTTCCTGAGTGGTTGGCATTGGTAGCCAGGCACCATCTAGTTCTTCTGGTCTCAAGGTCCATCATATCCTTGGAATAATTGTTTCCAAATGCTCTTGATTTTCTTCACTCTTCTTCACTTCTGACAAGAGGACACCATTAGCTGCACCTTAGATGGATACTTGAAAGCTTTTAAGACACCAGTCACTAATTGCCAAAGTAGGTTACGGAACAAGATTTTTATGTATTATGTTGTGCCAGTTGAGCCTGGTGTCCCCCAGTACTATGGTTCTGAGTTGGCAGGCCATGTACTCTCTGAGGGCTGTCTCTGAGGAATTACTCCAACTCTGTCTTCTGTTTCTTCTGTAATGGTTGTGGTTATTTTGTATCACTAGTATCTATGCAAGATTATCTCCAGCTAAATCTATCATTGCTCTAGGGTACATTCCTGTTCACCGACCCCCATCTGATTTTTCTCAGTTGTCTATACACTTATCTGTAGCCTGGTGTTTGGTGTTAGTGGCAATGCAGTATTGTTCATATACTGGTATTTGCTCTGTCATCTGTATCTTATGTGCACGTTTCAGTGTCCTCCCTTTCCCCAATCTTATCATGCTGGCCACAGACTCTCTCCATACCGTCTCTCCCCTTACCTAACAGAGTGTGGCCCCCAACTAGTCTGAAATTTTCCCTCCCCTTCCCTCCCATCCATGGTAACCTACAAAGTGGTTTCCCTTCCCTAAGGAAACCCTTCCGTGACTTTTTACAGTAATGGCTCATACAGTATTTGTCCTTCTGTGATTGACTTATTTCATTCAGCATAATGTCCTCTGGATTCATCAATGTTGTGAGATGATTTGTGTATTCTTCATTATTATTTAATATAGCATAGTATTCCATTTTGTGAATGTAACATAATTTGGTTATCCATTCATCTGTTCATGGGCATTTAGGCTGTTTTCATCTCTTTGCTGTAGTGCATTTTGCTGCACCTGTCTGTTTGTGTCCTGTCTCTCACTTCTTGAAGACATATTCCTAGTTATGGAGTTGCTGGTTCAAATGGTGTTTCTTTTTTCAGTTTTTTAAGTTTTTCCACAATGGTTGTACCATTTTACAGTCTCACCAGCAGTGTATGAGAGTTCCAATCTTTCCACAAACTCGCCAGCATTTATTTTCTGTCTTGCTGAACTTTGCTGTTATTGCTGGGGTGAGATGATCTCGTTGTTTTGCTTTGCATTTCTCTAATGACTAAATAATCAGGAGCATTTCCTCATGTGTTTGTTGGCCACCAGTATATCATCTTTAGTGAAGTGTCTGTTCATGTCCCTTGCCCATTTTTGAATTGGATTGTTTGTCTTTTTGGTGTCAGGGTATTGAAGTTTTCCATAAATTTTGGAGATAAGTCCTTTGTCAGATATGTCATAGGCAAATATTTTCTCCCAATCTGTAGGTTCTCTTTTTACCCTTTTGGAGAAGTCTTTTGATGTACATAAAAATTTAATTTTTAAAAAGTCAAAGTCATCTAACTTCTCTTCCACTGCCTGTCCATTCTGGGTTATGCTTGATAGTCTATTTATGCCATAAATTAGAGCCCCTAGATTTGCCCCTGTAATAGTTGCAGGTGTGTGTCAACTTGGCTGGACCACAATTTTGCGTGGTTTAAGCAATGGTGATGTGGGTTATTCCCATGATGAGACTGGATCTGTATGTTTTGAGCAGCCAATCTGTTGAAAGGGAGTTTCCCTAGTGGTGTGACCTGCTTCCAATATATTTATGAATATCTTGGGAAAAATAGACACTCTTCTGTGGATCGGGATCCTGTTGTGCTGCCTGCAACTCTCCGTGAGCGAACAATTCACCATTTGGCCTGGAGATCTTGGATTAGTCATTCGTTGGAGTCAGTAGCAGGTACTTCCTGCCAACCTTGAGCTTGTCAACCCCTGCAGCTGCCTGAGTCAGGAAAAGCCTCCAGCTTGATGTTTGATCCAAGAACTTGGACTTGCCAGCTTCTATAAGCATGTAAGCCATTTTCCTAAGATAAATTTTTCTCTCTTTAAGCTTTTCTGGTGTTGCTTCTCTAGAGAACCCAGCCTAACACATTTGGTACCTAGAGTGGGGTGCTGCTCTGACAGATACCTAAAACATGGAAATAGGAGTGGAGCATGTTCTTGCCCAAGACCCTGGCATGTGGCATGAGAGGCGGCAGTAGCAGAGGCCAGAGAGCATGGACAGCAACAGCCTTGACAGCCCATGGAGGAGAAAGCTGGATGTCATTGGGTAGGCGGCTTCCTGGCAGAGAGGGTTGCCTTCTGGCATTAATTGGTAGAAGAGACTGGCGTGAGATGGAGTAGCAAATTGGCCAACCCATGGGGAAAGAAAGCTAAGTGTCCTTTGGGCAGGAAGATTCCTGGTGGAGTAGGCTGCCCTGGGGTATTAATTGGCAGAAGCAGAGAAACCAAGGAAAAGGAAGCAGAACTGACTTTTTCATACCATTTAGTCTTCCTATTCATGAACAAGGCTGATTTTTCCATTTATGTAGATCCTTTGTAGTTTCTTATAGTAGTGTTTTATAGTTTTCTTTGTACATGTCTTTTGTATTTCTAGTAAGATTTATTCTTAAATATTTTATCTTTTTGGTAGCTATTGTAAATGGTATTGTTTCCCTTATTTCCTTTTCAGAGGCCTCTTTTTGTTGATGGAGAAGAATCCAACTCAGTTTTGTTGAGTTGGCTTTGTATCATGCCACTTTGCTGAACCTATTAGTTCCAGTAGTTTTTTCGCTGAATCTCTTGGGTTTTCTGTATATAGGATCATGTCATCTACAAATAGAGATAGATTTACTTCCTCTTTGCCCTTTTGGATGCCTTGTATTTCTCTTTCTTGCCTTATTGCTCTGGCTAGGACTTCCAATACAATGTTAAATAGAAGTGATGATAGAGGACATCCTTGTCAGGTTCCCGTTCTCCAGAGGAATGCTTTGAGTCTTTTTCCATTTATAGTAACTTTGGCCATTGGCTTTGCGTATACGCCCTTTATTATGTTCAGGAATTTTCCTTCTATCCCTGTCTTGCTGAGAGTTCTGAACAGGAGTGGGTGTTGGATTTTATTAAATGCCTTTCTGTGTTGCTTGATATGATCAAATTGTTATTTTCTTTTGTTTTATTGATGTGGTGGCTTACATTGATTGATTTTCTGATGTTGAACCATCCTTGTATACCAGGTATGGATCAGGTCATCTTGGTCAGGATATATTATTATTATTATTTTTTAAATGTTGTTGGATTCTGTTGGCTAGGACTTTGTTGAAGATTTTTGCATCTATATTCATGAAGGATATTGGTGCGTAGCTTTCCTTTTTAGTGGTGTCTTTTCCTGGCTTTGGTATCAGTGTTATGCTTGCTTCACAAAATGACTTTAGAAATGTTCCATCTTTTCTATATTCTGGAATAGTTTGAGTAGTATAAGGGTCAACTCTTCCCTGAATGTTTGGTAAAATTCTCCAGTGAAGCCATCAAAGCCAGGACTTTTTCTTGTGGGAAGGTTTTTTTTTTTTTAATGACCTACTTGTTTTCTTCTTTTGTTTTGGGTCTGTTCAAGTATTCTGTCTCCAACTGGAATAGCTTATGTAGGTCTTGTGTTTCTAAAACCTTGTCCATCTCTTCTAGGTTCTTGAATCTGTTGGAGTACAGTTCTTCATAATATTCTGTCAATATCTTTTTATTTCAGTTGGTTCTATTGTGATGTTGCCCTTTTTGCTTATTATTCTTGTTATTTGCATCTTCTCTTTCTTTTCTTTTGTTAGATTTGCCAATTTTGTTAATCTTTCAAAGAACCAGCTTCTTGTTTTGTTGATTTTCTCTATTTATTTATTTTTTGTTTGTTTCTTTTCTGTTTCATTTATTTCTGCTCTGATCTTTATTATTTCCTTACTTCTGGAGACTGTAGGTACTTTTGTTGCTCTTTTTCTAATTGTTGGTGTTGTTTAGTTAGAGTGTTCATTTTGTTTCTTTCCTCTTTTGTGATGTGTGCATTTATGGCTATAAATTGACCTCTCAGTACTGCTTTTGCTGTGTCCCATAAGTTTTGGTAAGATGTATCTTTATTCTCATTTGTTTGTATGAATTTTTTAATTTCATCTATTATCCAGTAGTTTTTGTATTATTCAACTTACATATGTTTGATATTTTTTCCTTGATCCTCCTATTACTGATTTCTAACTCTATTGCATTGTGTTCTGAGAAGATGCTTTGTAGTATTTCAATGTTTTTGAATTTAGTGAGGCTTGTTTTATGTCCTAACATATGATCTAATCTACAGAATGGTCCATGTATACTGGAGTAGAATGTGAATTGTGCTTTTGTTGGGTGGAGTGCTCTGTATGTCTATGAGGTCAAGTTGGTTGATTGTGTTATTGATTTCTTCTGTATCTTTGTTGAGTTTTTTTCTAGTTGATCTGTCCCTCCTTGAAAATGGTGTGTTAAAGTCTTCTATGACTATTGTAGAGTTGTTTATTTTCCCTTTGAATTTAATTCATGTTTGCTTCACATATTTTGGAGCACTTTCATTTGGTGCATAGATATTTATTATGTTAATGTCTTCTTGGTCAGTTGACCCTTTTAGCATCATAATGTGTCCTTCTTTGTTATGCTATTTTCACCTTGATGTCTGTTTTATCAGAAATTATTGTTGTCACTCCTGCTCTTTTTATGGCTACCATTAGCTTGGTATATTTTTTTTTCACCCCTCAATTTTTATCTTTGTGTCTAAGCTGAATCTCTTGTAGGCAGCATATCGATGGATCTTCTTTTCTTATCCAATCTGCCACTCTCTTTCTCTTGACTGGTGTGTTTAGTCCATTCACATTGAGTGTAATTAGTGATAGATATGAATTTATTGCTGTCATTCTATTGTGTTTTTTTGTTTGTTGTTATGTTGTTGGTGATTTCCTTGGTCCACATGCATTTCTGTGCTAAGCTCATTTTGTTATCAAGTGTTTCTTCTCTTCTTTATTGTTGGTTTTGTGCTTACTAAGCCTGTATGTTTTTCTTCCTTCTGGGTTTTCTTAGGGGGATTGTTAATTTTCTCTGTGGTTACCCTGAAATGAATTCTCGTCTCTTTAATTTTGGTACAATCTGTTCTATAAGGGCATTGTCCTGTCTTCCTCTCCATTTGGTAGTTTTGTAATTAGAACTTTTATTTCCTCTATTTGCTTTGTTGCTGCAGTTTGACTCCCTTGTTTCTTTGTGTAGAATGTTTTATTAGCTTATTTTGAGCATCTATTTCTGGTTTGCTTTTTAATTGTTGATGTCAAGTGTCCTGATTTTAATTTGCTGTTCTTGGTTGTGGGTTCTTTATCAGAAGGACTCCTTTTAGCATTTCTTGTAGGGTTAGCCTGGTTTTCACAAAATCCCTTAATTTCTGTTTGTTTAAGAATGTTTTGATTTCACCCTCATGTTTGATGGACAATTTGGCTGGATATAGAATTCTTGGTTGGAAGTTCTTTTCCTTCAATGTTTTTTATATTTGCCATTTTAAAAAAATATATTGCCTTCTTGCTTGCATGGTTTCTGCTAGGTAATCAGAACTTAGCCTTATTGCTTGTCCAATATGGGTGACATTTCTTTTATTCTGGGCTGCTTGCAAGATTCTTTCTTTGTCTTTGGTTTTGGAGAGTATGATTATGACATGCTTCATTGTTTTTCTCTGGTATCTGTCCTGTATGGGGTTCATTGAGCCTCTTGGACAGATATCTTTTCTTCCTTCACGATACGTGGAAAATTTTCTGTTAGCAAGTCTTCCACAATTTTCTCAGTGTTTTTTCTGCCTCTTCTTTTTCTGATATTCCAGTAAGGTGTATATTGTTTCTTTTCATGTCATCCCATATAACTCTGAGGTTCTCTTCATTTCTCTTAAATCTTTGTTCTGATTTTTCTTCATACAGACTGGCATAAAGGGATTTATCTTCTAGTTAGGTCATGTATTCTTCAGTTACTTCTAGTCTACTCTTTTGTCCTTCCACTGTATTGTTTAACTGTGTGATTTTATTGTTCATCTTCTGGATTTCTAACTGCTGTTTTTCTATGAGTTTTGATTGTGTGTTTATCTTGCTATTTTGTCCTTGAATGATGTTCCTGAATTCTTCCAGAGTACTGTCAATGTTCTCCTTGATTCTGTTTGTGATTTCCTTGAGCTCTTGTAGAGGTATATAAGCATATCTTCTAAATTTCTTCTCAGACAATTCTATCATCTGTTCTTTAGCCTGGGGTTTTATTTCTAATGTTTTGTCCTTTTTTGTTTGTTTGTTTAATTTGAGGTTGTTTGTTATTTTGCGGACATTTAAAGTTGTCTTTAACTGTTAGTTATGTATTGATTTGTTTCACCTTGATTTTATGTTTAAGTATATTTGTAAGTGCAGAGCTAGTGTATTTTTTTTTTTTTTTTTTCAGATATGCTGAGTTCCTGTCCACTTTTCTTTGTGTTGATGGAATCACTGTAGGGAATGTGGATACAGGGCTCTGTTTGTCATGAAGCAGATTTAAAGTTGGAATGAGCAGGTGTTGTGGTGGCTTAATGTGCTTCTTCTATTGGGTAAGGCAGGGGAGAAAGGGAAAAAAGAGAAAGAAAAGAAAAAGGCATCAGTAGCAACTCCCCATTTTCTGCGTTTCTGCAATTTCTGCTAGGTCTGGGGGTTTGTTTTGCTTTTGCTTGGGATGTCTGGTAGCGTAGTGCCTAAGGCATTTGACTGCTAACCAGAAGGCTGGCAGTTCAAACCCACCAGTTTGCTCCTTGGAAGGAAGATTGGGCAATTTACTTCTGTAGAGATATCGCCTCAGAAACCCAAGGAGGGGTTGGAAAATTACTCAAGGGCAGTGAGGTTTTTTGTTTGTTTGTTTTGGAATGGCTATCACTGATGATGTTTTGCTGTTAATCACAGACTGGCAGTTCAAAATTGACAGAGACCAAATGGTTAGGGGGCCACTGCTTTCTACTTGGCTTGGAAAGCCACAAAATCCCCATACCCTGGTCCACTCTGTCTTGGAAAAAACTGTCTTGGAAGAGTTAAATCCCAGGCTTTTGCTGTGAGCTCATTCCAGGGCTTGCCTACCCATGATGAGTTTTCCCCTTCCCTCTCTCCACTCTAAACTCAGTGGTGGCCTGAGCCAAGGTGGCTTCTTCTCTGTTTCTCAGTGAGGTTATCCACTTACTCAGCTCAGCTCCCAAGATTCCCATCAGAAGCTCCCAGTATGGGTATTCCAAATCCTCAAGCCTCCATGGGTTCCGTGGTGCCCTCCCTCTTTTTTTCTCCTTCTGTCCACAGCTTTTCCCTGTATTTCTAATGAGTTTTCCGCTTCTCTGCCTCTCCATCTCCCTGCTGGCTGGGCAGGTTCTTTTCTTTTTCCTGGATGTTTAATCTACTATTTTTCTCTGCCTCCACTAAATCTGGCACCCTTTTATTTACTTAACAATTTGCAGCTCCAGAATCCCTGCTTCTATCTGCTACACTTAGTTTTTCAGGAATTAAGATGCTGGAGGGAACAAACGTGTGGGCTACAGGTATGGCACCATCTGCCTCCTGCCTAGTTACATTCTAATCTGGTATACAGCAATTCATAAATTTAAAATTGCAGTGAAAAAGGTAAAATAATCACTTAATGTTGGCAATGCACTTTAAATTAATTTTTAATCCAATATGTTGCTTTTATCAGATATTAAAATAATTTTTAGGGTGAAGGATTCAATAGAGAAAATTATACCTTTATCTTCTTATTCTTTTGTCCATTTCATGTAATAAAAATTGGTTTATTAGCTTATTATTTTCTTTTGGGGCCACTCTACTCTGCACACATGGGCTCTCCATAATTCAGAATCAATTCAACAGCAACAAGAATAACAATATATTGTAGATCCAAAGTCTAATGAAATAACATAAATAAAGCTATTGAGTCAATCCTCAATCATGGCGACGCCATGTGTTACAAAGTAGACATACTCCATAGGGCTTTCTTGTCTGTAATCTTTATAGAAGCAGATCTCCAGGTATTTCTTCAGCAGTATTGCTGGGTGGGTTCCAACGGCTAGCCTTTCACAAAGTAGTAGAGTTCAACCTAAATGATGATGCAAATTTTTTTTGGGGAAAAAAAATAGTTTAGCATATTCCTTTTAGAGTGGAAATTTCATAGGTAGGAATGCCAACTCTCCCGATAGAGATTAATTTTATTATAACCTCATGTTCTCTTATTTTAAATTCTTTTATGCTGCTACCATAAAATGAGGGAGCTCTGGTAGCGTAGTGCCTAAGGCACTTGACTGCTAACCAGAAGCCTGGCGGTTCAAACCCACTAGCCACTCCTCAGAAGGAAGATGGGGCAATCTACTTTTGTAGTGATACTGCCTCGGAAAACCAAGGAGGGGTTGCTATGAGTCGGGTGTGACTTGACGGCACATAACAACAACAATAACCACCATAAAATGAATTGTCTTATTGTTTCCTTGTTTCAAACAAAGATGAAAGATTTTTTAAGAGAAAGATCTCTTTAAAAAAAGACTATTTTTCCTGCTAGTATTCATTGATTAACTTTTGTGTGATTTGTTGTTGTTGTTGTTGTTTTTATATGCCGTTGAGTCGGCCCCGACTCATAGCGATAAAGTATAGTCCATATAGACTCAATGCCAATTGATCCAATTGATGGGCCAATTCTAAGTGGTATTTCGTCCATTGACAATAACAAGTGAAGTTCATTAATTACAAAGCATCCATTTGAGAGTGTTAATTACCTGCCAACTTTGGATATTTGAAGGTAGGAGTAGGACAAAGAGAGTAATACTGGATATTGTTGTGGTTGTTAGGTGCCATTGAGTCATCTCCAACTCATAGTGACCTTACGTGCAACAGAACAAAACAGTGCCCAGTCTTGTGCCATTCTCATGATCCCTGCTGTACCTGAACCCATCATTGCAGCCACTGTCAATCCATCTCACTGAGGGCCTTCCACATTTTTGTTGACCCTCCACTTTATCAAACATGATATCCTTTTCCAGGGAATGGTTCCTTCTGACAACATGAGACCAAAGTAGGTGAGATGAAGATTGGCCATTCTTGCTTCCAAGGAACATTCCGGCGGCACTTCTTCCAGGATAGATTTGTTAGTTCTTTTAGCAGTCCGTGGTACTCTCTGCATTCTCCACCAACACCACAACTCAAAAGCATCAACTCTTCTTTGGTCTTCCTTATTCATTGTCCAGCTCTCACATGCATAGGAGGTGATTGAAAATACCATGGCTTGGGGTAGCTGCATCTCAGTCTTCAAGGAGACATCTTTGCTCTTTAGCACTTGACTGAGGTCCTTTGCAGCAGATTTGCCCTGTGCAGTACGTCTGATGTCTTGGCTGCTGCTTCCATTGGTGTTGATTGTAGAACCAAGTAGTATGAAGTCCTTGACAATGTCAGTCTTTTCTCTGTTTATCATGCTGCTGCTTATTGGTCCAGTTGTGAGTATTTTTGTTTTCTTTATATTGAGGTGTAATCCAGACTATAGTCTTCTATCTTCATCAGTAAGTGCTTCAAGTCATCCTCACTTTCAGCAAGCAAAGTTATGTCATCTGTGTATCGCAGGTTGTTAATGAGTCTTCCTCCAATCCTGATGCCATGTTCTTCTTTGTATAATCCAGCTTCTCAGATTATTTGCTCAGCATGCAAATTGAATAAGTATGTGAAAGGATACAACCCTGATGCACTCCCTTCTTGATTTTAACCCATGCAGTATCCCCTTGTTCTGTTTGAACGACAGCCTCCTGGTCTATGTACAGGTTCCTCATGAGTAAAATTAAGTGTTCTGGAATTCCCATTCTTCTTAATGTTATCCATAATTTGTTAAGGGGAGTTCTGGTGGCTTTGGCTTTGATGGTTGGTGCATTACTAATCTTCCTTGCAGGTTTATGGTTATTATCCTATCACTTATAGCACTGTACTTCAGGATAGATCTTGAAACATTCTTTGTGATGATGAATGCCACACGAATCCTCTTCAATCTGTCATTCCTGGCATAGTATATCATATGGTTGTCTGATTCAAAATGGCCAAAACCAGCCCATTTAAGCTCACTAATGCCTAGGATATCAATCTTTATGCATTCCATTTCATTTTTGACAACTTCCAATTTTCCTAGATTCATACTTAATACATTCTATGTTCTGATTATTAATGGATGTTTGTAGTTGTTCTCATGCTGAGTCATGCCATATCAGCAAATGGAGGTCCCAAAAGCTTTGCTCCATCTGTATCATTAACATTGGCTCTACTCTGAGAAAGCAACTCTCCCCCAATTGTATTTTGAGTGGCTTCTGACCTGAGAAGCTCATCTTCTGGCACTATATTGGACAATGTTTAATGTTTATTCATAAAATTTTCCAGTAATATATCAACCAGTGTTTCACTGCTATTCATAAGGTTTTCATTGGCCAGTTCTTTGAGAAGTGGAAGGCCTCTTCCTTATTCTGAGTCTGTCTTAGTCTGGAAGCTCCACTGAAACCTGTCCACCATGAGTAACCCTGCTGGAATTTGCAACACCTATGGCATAGCCTCCAGCCTCATAGCAACACATAAGCCACCACAGGGCGACAAACTGACAGACAAGTTCATCTCTCTTAGTTGTTCCAAACCACTCCACTCACTTCCTAGCCTCCCTTAAAGCCACTCCAAATCCTGTGCCTGGTTCTCCTTACTGGCCTTCCTTAAAGCCACTTCTCAAAGCCCCCAGTGCCAAGCTCTTCTTCTGGGCCATCCCTCCAAGAGCCCCTGGTGCCCAGCTCCACCTCCAGGCTGATCCCAAATCTACCTCCAAAAAGTCCCTGGTGCCTGGCTCCACTTCTATATAGTGGATACTTCAGGGAAAAAAAAAAAAAAAGACAATAGTAAATTTCATTACATTTTTGAGCTAAGGGACTTGACTTTGACACCTATGTACATTTCGTGATGCACTCTTTCTTCTGTTTTCCCATGTATATCCTAAGAATGTGAACCAAAAAAGGGAGTACCTTTTTAAAGTCTTTAATAATGGAATTTACTTTTTTTTTCCCCCCCTTAAACTCAACTGTAAGGTGAGCTGTACACTGTGTTCTGTGTTTTTTCATTGTAATTACTCCATATAATTTGTATGGAGCTCTGGTAGTGTAGTGCCTAAGGCACTTGACTGCTAACCAGAAGGCTGGCAGTTGAAACCCACCAGCCACTCCGCAGAAGGAAGGTTGGGCAATCCACTTCTGTAGTGATAACGCCTCAGAAACCCAAGGAGGGGTTACTATGAGTTGGTTCCGATTCGATGACGCATAACAACAACAACAACAACAACAACAACATGTGATCCTTATCAATTTATTTTCATATATAATTTATTCATGACATTTTTGTTTATTTCAAGTAAGAAGTAAATTGATAGTTCTATAGCCGACTCGACGGCAAAACAACAACAACAACACCAACAACATAGCCTGCTTTTATAGTATAGTGTAATTGCAGGTAAATTTGAAAGATTTAAAGTATTTTTCTAAATTGAATAATTTTTTATTAGACAATTTGCTAGTAGTTATAGATATATGTTTGCATGAGCGTAGTAACATATATACCAATGTGTATACATGGCTAAAAATCCTTTAAATTTGTGATTTCAAAATTTGAGGGTCCCATTTTGTATCTCTAGCTTAGATGTCAGTTTTTCAGCAATTAATTCTAGAACAGTGTTTCACTTCTATTCCTAAGGTTTTCAGTGGCCAATTTTTTTTTTGAAGTGGATGGCCCTGTTCTTCTTCCCAATCTGTCTTAGTCTGGAAGCTCTGCTGAATCTTGTCCACCATAGTTGACCCTGCTGGTATTTGAAATACCAGTGGCATAGCTCTCCAGCCTCACAGCAACATGCAGCTTGAAGCACGTACTGATGAAGATCAAAGACTATAGTCTTCAGAATGTATTATACCTCAACAGAAAGAAAATGAAAATCTTTACAACCAGACCAGTAAGCAGCATTACGATAAATGGAGAAAAGATTGAAGTTGTCATGGATTTCATTTTACTTGGATCCACAATCATCATGTTGCAAGGTAGAAGTCAGGAAATCAGATGCCATATTGCATTGGGAAAATCTGCTGCAAGGGACC
Organism: Orycteropus afer afer; assembly: GCF_000298275.1. NCBI lineage: Eukaryota > Metazoa > Chordata > Mammalia > Tubulidentata > Orycteropodidae > Orycteropus > Orycteropus afer. The sequence continues at coordinate 9,879,978 of NW_006921671.1, forward strand.
TTTTTAAGGTGTTAAAAAGCAAATATGTCACTTTGAAGATGAAGGTGTTCCTCACCCAAACCATGGTATTTCCAGTTGCCTTATATGTATGTGAAAGCTGGACAATGAATAAGGAAGACCTAAGAGGGGTTGAGGCCTTTGACTTGTGGTGTTGGCAAAGAATACTGAAAGTACCATGGACTGTAAGAAGAATGTATAAATCTGTACTGGAAGTTATGCAGATGGAGTGCTCCTTAGAAACGAGAATGACCAGACTTCATCTCACTTACTTCGGTCACGTTGTTAGAAGGGTCCGATCCCTCATGAAAGATACCATGCATGGTAAAGTGGAGGGTCAGAGAAAAAGGGGAAAGCCCTCAATGAGATTGGCTGTCACAGTGGCTGCAACATTGGGCTCAAGTGTAGCAAGGATTGTGAGGGTGGTGCAGGACCAGGCAGTGTTTTGTTCTGTTGTACATAGGGTTGCTATGTTCTGTTGTACATATGTTGCATATTGGAATTGACTGGACGGCATCTAACAACTTGTCACACTTCTTTCATTGTTCCTTATAAATCTATTGTAGAACTACTATCCAACTATCACAAGCACAGTGGAATATTTGTGTTATTCACTATTGAATGTGACTTATGACATACCTTCTTCAAAAGAGGAGAACTCTGTGTTTGTGTGTATGTGTACATGTAACATTTTAATACAATCATTATTTCAGAGATATACTAGATGAAAAGAAATTCCCTTTTATTACATTAAATACAATCCTTATAAATCTTAAAAGAAAGAATTTAAAAGTAAGGAAATTGTTCCTTTAATCCTTAAATATTTTTCTTGGAAAACACTTTGAAGACTAATCAGAAATGACCAAAGCTTCTGAGTATTTACTAAATAGGTTTATATTAACAATATACTTTTGTTTTGCATTTTTGAGACATCCGTGACTTGAGTTCATTATTTAGTTATATAGTTTAATAGTGTGGGAATAGTAATGTGAAGGTGACATTGTAAAAGAGATCAACTCAGTTTACTTGCTTCAATTCTTAAATCTGTATTTTAGCTGCTAATCTTTTCTAATAGGGGTATCCTATGTTACAGCTCCTCAAATACTTGTAATACATAACCTCTATAGGTTATTCCCCATCTACAGGATCCCTCCACAATATAAGCAGGTATAGGCTATCATCAGTTAGAAAATTTCTCAGGAAGTCATCATCATTCACCAATATTAAATAAATACTAATAAGGTACAAACACTGACCCAAGTTTCTATTTTATGCTGTTCCTTTTCCAAGGAGTTTTAGATAGTGGTGATATCAATAGGACACTTGAATTCTAGATCCCTTTGGAAAATAATTACCATGGCTACTTTGCACATACATCTATACATTTAAAATATTGATTGATACCATCCCTCCCCTCACACAAATAAACATGTGACCCCCAACTATTCTGAAATTTTCCGTCTCCTTTCTTCCTATCCCTGGTAACCTGCAAAGTGAATTTCCTTCCCTAAGTAAACCTTTCTTTGACTTTTTACAGTCATGGGCTCATATAATATTTGTCCTTCTGCAATTGACTTATTTCACACAACATAATGTCCTCCAAATTCATCCACATTGTGAGATGAATGGTGGGTGAAGGGAGGGATGATATAGAAGGTGTCAGTGACCAGCAGGATGACACTGGGGGAAGGAAGGACACTGAAATGTGCTCATAAGATACAGACAACAGAGGCAAATAATAGTATATGCACAATAGTGCATTACCACTAACACCAAACACAAGGCTAGAGATAAGTGCATAGACAAGTGAGAAGATCAGGTGAGGGTCAGCAAATAGGAATATACCCTAGACCAAGGATAGATTTAGCTGAAGGTAATCTTACATATGCACTTGTGCTACAAAACTAGCTACACACATTATAGAAGCAGCAGAAGACAGAATTGAAGTAACCTCTCAGGAACAACCAAACACCTTGAGAGAGAGAATCACCAGGCCTGACAATTCAGGACCATAGTTTTGGGGGATATCAAGCTCAACTGACACAGCACAGTATATAAAATCTTGTTTCACAACCTACTTTGGCGAGTAGCAACTGGAATCTTAAAAGCTTCTGAGTGGCCATCTAAGATGTGACTATTTGTCTCTCTCATCTGAATTAAAGGAAAGTGAAGAAAATCAAACATATTTGGAAACAATTAGTCCAAGGATATGATGGACCCCAAGACCAGAAGAACTAGATTGTGCTTGACTACCAATGCCAACCACTCAGAAAGGGATCAAAACTGGAGATCTTGGATAGAGTGGAGGGAAAAATGTAGAACAAAATTAAAAAGCACAATAATGACCAGAATTACTGGTCAGATGGAGTCTGGTGGAACCCCGAAGACTATGGCTCTGGGTTACCTTCAGGCATAGAATTGTTCTCACTCCCATGAATTGGCTCTCAGCCCAATAGTAGAAAGACCTCCATGCAGAACACCTTCCCCAGGGTGATGCACCTACCTTCTCTAGGGAGATACACCCCTGAGAGCCATGGGGCACTAGAGGAGCAGCATTCATATGGATGAATGCTGGACAGAGAGGAGTGCACAGATAAAAAGGGCACAGGGAGAGGGTAGTCACAGGAACGGGATGGGAGGAGATTTATTATGGTCGAGGATGGTTAAAAAAAAAAAAAGAAAAAAGAATAAAATATTGATTTATAAAAATAATGATAATAAAAGCATTATGTAATAATTGGGAGAGATTATGCTTTTGATGTTTTGGATAATACAGACTAATAATTTGAGCAATATAAGGTCACTAAAACCACCATAGAATTAATTCCATTTGGGGGTGTCCTAATATTACTTTGGTGAGTGTTCTTTTTTTATATTTTCTGCCAGCGACCTTGTTTACTCCCCCATTTTATCTTCCCTCTTTCCTGGCACAAAGTCATTCCTACTCCTGCTTCCCCTAGTGTATCAGAATTGTTTAAAGATACAATGAATATTTCTATTTCTTTCCTTTTTCTCTCATTTCTACCTCTTAATGGGCATCAGGTAAAGAGACAATAAAGGAAGCCAAAATTGTTTAAATAATCATTAGAAGAAAGTGAAATTTTAATTTTCTTCTAATAAGCTTTTGTTTGATCTCTGGGGCAAGAAAATTATAAACATTCTATCTGAGTATTTTCAAAGCTGCTTCTATATTACCACATGTGGATTTGTTATAAAAGTAGTACAGCCTTATTAGTAAAGGATTTCCAATTTTCAACTAAATTATTTCAAATTATCCCTAAGCCCCAAACCAAATTCACTGCCATCGAGTCAATTCTGACTCATAGTGACCTCCATTGGGTTTCCAAGGTGGTAAAACTTTATGGAAGTATATTGACCCATTTTTCTTCTGCAGAGTGGCTGGTGGGTTTAAACTACCAGCTTTCTGGTTATCAGTCTTAGGCACTACACCACCAGAGCCCCTTGGTATTTTTTCTTTGCATAACTCGTTTTGTTTTTTGTGATAATAAATTACCATGATTTAACTAAATGAAAATATTACAGGAGCACGTTTTATGACATCACATCACAATGATTAATGCAAAATTCTGATGTCAGCAACCCTAATCCAGTTAATATCCATATTGATCATGAAAATGAAAGTCATGCTCACTGAGTTGAAATATTATCTATTTATGTGACTGGCATATTTCTCTCATGCTATCCAACTCTAATTTACTTGTAATGTTTATTAATCTGCACTCTGCCTATCAAAACAGCACTCTCAATTACCTACTACAATGGCCCTCTCCCTGCAGTCCTTTTGAATTCTTTGTTGTTTTTAAAATTTTTGACTATTCCTTTATTTCAGACTTCTCTTCTACCATTTCTCCTCTCTTGACTTCCTTTCTTACTTCTCAAACTATGTCTTCCTCAGCATTTTTTCTCTAATTCAATCCACTGGCTTCTCTTACCTTGTCTGAATTTCTAACTTTTCCTGAAACAACTTAAATTATTTTTTTAGGCGCTCTGATGATGCTATGGTTAAAGCAGTGGGCTGCTAACCAAAAGATCATCAGTTTATATCTACTAGCTGTTCTGTGGAAGAAGAAGGCAGTCTACTTCTGTAAAGACTTACAGCCTTAGAAATCCTATGTTGTAGTTGTTGTTATGTGCCGTCAAGTCGGACCCAACTCATAGCGACCCCTTCCTTGGGTTTCTGAGGCAGTATCACTACAGAAGTAGATTGCCCAACCTTCCTTCCGAGGAGTGGCTGGTGGGTTTGAACCACCAGCCTTCTGGTTAGGAGTCAAATGCCTTAGGCACTATGCCACCAGAGCTCCTTAGAAATCCCATAGGGCAGTTCAACTCTGTCATATAGGGTTGCTATGAGTCAGAAGGGAGCTCTGGTGGGGTAGGGCCTAAGACATTTGACTGCTAACCAGAAGGCTGATGGTTCAAACCCACTAGCCACTCTTCGAAGGAAGGTTGGGCAATCTACTTCCGTAGTGATACTGCCTTGGAAACCCAAGGAGGGGTCGCTATGAATCGGATCCAACTTGAGGGCAGTGGGTTTATGGGTATGAGTCAGAATCATCTCAATGGCAGTGGGTTTTTTAATTGTTTCTTAAATTATAAAAATAATGTAAATTCAAATAGAAAATCCAAGAAATACAGAAAAGTGCCCCCTACACACACACATATACACATGCACTCTCACATGTGCATGTATGTACACACACACACACACACACATGCACACGATAGTCTAGTGGCTGCAGTTGAGTTCAGGAAACCAGCTTGGTTCTCCTCCCAGCAGTGGTGTTTTAATTGTTTCTTAAATTATAAAAATAATGTAAATTCAAATAGAAAATCCAAGAAATACAGAAAAGTGCCCCCTCTACACACATAGACATGCACTCTTACATGTGCATATATGTACACACACACACACACACACACACACGATAGTCTAGTGGCTGCAGTTGAGTTTGGGAAACCATCCAGGATCTTCTCCCAGCAGTGGTGTTTCCCCCAGACTGGAAGTGGGAGCTGTTATACATTCTTGCTAGCTTGTCTTCATTTAGGGTGCCATGTTTTTGTTGTTGTGTTCCCTTGAGCCAGTTCCAACTTACAGTCACCTATATGACAGAGCAGAGCTGCCTGCATAGGTTACCTAGACTGTAATCTTTATGGAAACAGGTAGCCAGGTCTTTTCTCCCACAGAGCTGCTCATGGGTTTAAACTATCAACCTTTTGGTTAGCAGATGAGTGCTCAACCATTGTGTCACCAGGGCTTCTTAGGGCACTGTACACCTTCAGAAACACATAATTGACTTTAAATCTCAGAGCAAAGGGATTTTTGGTTCAGCTTCCCTTCTTCCTAAAAGGCTTTGGGTCCTATGTGTATCTAAGGATGAAATTGGATACAAGAGGGAGGATGACCCCAATTTCACTTTCCAGCATTGTCTTAGCTCTATGGTTTGTCTTCCCCAAAAGAATTTTTTAGCTCTCCATGAAGATGTGGATACTTACTTAGCACCCACATAACTATGCAATTGTGGAACTACTCAAGTGATTCTCTCTAGAAAAGGGATCCCGTATTATTAATAGAAATTGATTAGGACACTTTTGGGTATACAAAGTTGTCAGCAACTTTAGACAGAAAATATAAAAAAGGAGTTTCAGTCTTTATGTCCTTACTAGGTAATGTCCCTCTATCCCTGTCAAATAACCTTAATCTGTAGTATTTGCCAATTTCCATGGTTAAGTAGTCTCTTTATGCCTGGTTTTAGGCTGCAGATATGTTTTCACCGAAAGTTGGGAAGAGATGTGTACAGTTGGCTCTGGTGAGCTGAGGTAAACCAGCTCCAGCATGCCACTGCTGCCAGGTTAAATATGGTGAAGTGCAAACATTGTTTTAATCTAAAATTTTCTGTAAAAACTATTTAAAAACAAGAAACACAGTTGCCTTATGTCAGTATAAGTCCATGTTTATTGCAGTGGATGTTTAAGGAAATAATTCTGTTTACTTCCTAGTAAAAACAGATTAAGTATGCTTATATTGGAAGCTCTGGTGGCCTAAGGCATATGACTGCTAACCAGAATGCTGGTGGTTCAAATCCACCAGCCATTCATTGGAAGGAAGATTGGGTGATCTACTTCCTTAGAGATACCACCTTGGAAACGTAAGGAGGGATCGCTGTGAGTCGGAATCGAGTCAAGGGCAGTGAGTTTGTTTTTTGGTGTACGCATGTTTAAGGAGCTCTGGTGGTGGCATGGCTGAGACATTTGGCTGTTAACCAAAAAGTTCGGTGTCTCAAACCCACCAGCCTCTCTGTGGGAGAAAAACAAGGCAGTTTGCTTCTGTAAAGATTTACAGCCTTAGAAGCCCTGTGGGGTGGCCATCAGTTGGAATTGGCTTGATGGCAGTGAGTTTGGTTTCGGTTTGTATGCATCTCTAGGCTCTCTGTTCCTGTGCCTTCCTTCACACAGTATGCCATCTATTTTTCATCAGCCAGTACCTATCCTGTCTTCCTAAAAGTCCATTCATTCTGTAAGTCATTTTTTAATATTTCACCACACTTCATCATTTAATGTTGTGTAAAGGCTTTAGATTTGGAATCATTCATTTATTTATTCAAGAAAAATGCATTGGCATTTAATATGTCCTGTTTTTGTCCATAGGAGCTCTGGTAGTATAGTGCCTACTACCATAGGCCTTACACAATTAATTATTTACTGAAACATGAAAAGTTTTATTAAGAAGTATAAGGTACTAAGAGAATTTATACGGGGGTTATATATGACTAAATTAGATAGACTTGATAGATCTGATTTTGAATCTTTACTGTGTCTCTGACTTTTTGGTTTTAGGCCTTATTGGTGAATTGGGAAAAATAGCCCACAACTGAAAGGAATTTTATTAAATTTAATGAGAAAATGTAAGTAATACATTTAGAATAGTATGTGGCACCTTGTAGTTTTCCATTTTAAAAAGTTTGCTTTTTAGTCCTAAACTCTTAAAACTATCCCAAGTATCAAATTTGACACACTTGTTTATATTCTGCCTTAAATTTTGTCTTTTCTTTTATTTTCAGCTTAAATCTTCAAGCATATTCTTATAAATATTTTATATCTATCAGTGCTAGTCACATTTCAAAATCAATGCTATTAACTTGTGATTTTTGTTAACTTGTCTTCTCTCTGAGATGTGTTTCATTAGTTAACATTTTGTAATTATTGTCCAACCTGAATAGCTTTCCTCTGTTTCTTCCTGTACAGTATTTTATATCCTGTCCAATTCATCCTTTGCAATTCTTTATTTTTTCTTCCAAATAATTTTTGTAGTTAACTGTTGCTGCATAACAAACTATCTCCAAATTTAGTGGTTAAGACAGTAGCCATTTTGTTTAGCTCATGATTCTGTAGGTTATCAGTTTAGGTTGGACTCAGCTTATTTAGGTCAGTTCTGATCTGAGTCAGCTGGCTCTTGCATCTACAGTCACCTGGCGATTTAGCTCAGCTGGTGAAAGTCACAGCTGGGATGACTGTTGATCAGGGTATCATCTATGTGGTTTTTCAACATCCAACAGGAGAGCCTAGGGGTGTTTGCATGGTTGCAGAAGAGTTCCCAGAAGCATTAGAGCATTAGAAGCATAAGAACTTGCGAAAACACCCTTCAGGCCTCTGCTCGTGTCACATTTGCTAATGACTCATTGGTAAAAACAAGTCACATGGCCAAGCCCAGACTGAAGGGTTGGAAGAAGAGATTCTAACTCTTGATGAGATAAGCTGTGAAACATGGCCATTAAAAAAATTTCTGCCAAAATATCTATTTCTCATTTGTACCACCAAAAAAAAAAAAAAAACCCACTGCTGTTGAGTCAGTTCCAATTTATAGCAACCCTACAGGACAGAGTAGAACTGCACCATAGCAATTCCCAGGCTGTAATCTTTATGGAAGCAGACTGCCATATCTTTCTCTCACAGAGTGGCAAGTTAGTTTGAGCCTCCAACCTTTAAGTTAGTAGCCAAATGCTTAACCAATGTGTCACCAAGACTCCTTTCATTTGTGACAGTTATTGGGCAAATCTGCTGTAAAAGACCTCTTTTCAATCTTAAAAAGTAAAGATATCACTTTGAGAACTAAGGTGTGCCTGACCCAAACCATGGTATTTTCAGTCACCTCATAGGCATGCAAAAGCTTGACAATGAATAAGAAGGACCAAAGAAATCTGAATTATGACATTGGTGAAGAATTTTGAATGTACCATGGACTGCCAGAAGAACAAACAAATCTGTGTTGGAAATGTGTTGTGTAGGTAGCATTGCCATAACAGAAATACCACAAGTGGATGGCTTTAACAAGCAGATTTATTCTCTCACAGTTTAGGAGGCTAGAAGTTCAAATCTAGGGCGCTAGCTGTAGGGGAAGGCTCCATCTCTCTCTCTCTGTTGGTTCTAAGGAAGGTCCTTGCCTCTTTCATCATCTGTGGGCCTCGAGTTCTTTGGAGATCTCCACATGTCTTGGGATAACAGGTTACAATTCAGGATCAGAAATGACTTGATGAAGTTCTTTAGTCAGGACAGCTTCTCCATCATGCTCACAGGCAGGCCTCTCTTTGTATTTCTTAGCCTTCAGCCCCTCAGCCCAGCCTGGCTTCTGCTCTGCTTGGGCAAGTGTTACAAAACTCTTTAACTCCATCAGTAAGTGCCCAGAGGCAGCATGCTCTGTCAACAAGGCTGCTGCCCAAAGGCACTCACCTCTCTCCTTTTGTGGGTCGGTATGTGTTGTGCCATCTCCTCCTGCTCTCAGGGTTCTGCTGCTGCTGGTTCTCTGCTGCTGCTTCTTGCCGTCTTGCACCATCAATATATTACTAGGATTGATTCATTTATTTAAGAAATGGTAAGTGCATTATGTTCCAGGTTGAGAAATAACACTATCTCAAGATACAAAGTATTTTAGTTGCTATGTTTAAGACAATGTCATAAATATGTAAGAAATGGTATTTTCGAAATATACCACAGAACCTTCTAAATTAGTAAAGCTCAGACCAAGTCTCTTTAATGCACTACTTTAAGATTTCTAAAATTTCTATTTCCTGAAAAGAATACTTATAGTCATATGACCCTTAGTTTTGTGGTGGTGTTGGTTGTTACGTGCCGTTGAATCGGACCCGATTCATGGTGACCCCTCCTTGGGTTTCCGAGACAGTATCACTACAGAAGTAGATTGCCCCATCTTTCTTCCAAGGAGTGGCTGGTGGCTTTGAACCGCCAGCTTTCTGGTTAGCAGTCAAGTGCTTTAGGCACTATGCTTTGTAATAATTGCAAATGTAGACCCAGGTCAGGTGACTATGTGGTCTTATGTTCAGGTAATGCTTCTTTTTCTTTAGCAGAACAACACACACACACACACTTATACCCCCTCCTTTTTTTCTCCTTCCCTGTTGCTCGCCTTCCACAGAGAATTTCTGTTGGACTTAAGAGTTCTTTGATATATTGTGATAAATGATACCTTGTTGTGTTTTCCAACTCTGCTAGAGTCTCCATGGAATTAAAGATCACATGCTTATTCAGCTTAATGTACTTGACCTTTTCCTGTGATTGACACATCTAAGTGGCTATAGCAACTCAGTAATTATGCACCAGCTGTGTTATATTCATTTTGTGGAAAAAACACATAGTTCTCTTAAAGAGAAGAAAGCTGGACCCCCTCCCTGCCAGCTAAATAAAGGAGAGTAGTTTATTACTATTATTATTCATCATAGTGAGATTCCTTCCCATCCCCAAAAAGCATCTCTTTCCTCACTGCATTTTGTAAACATTCAGTATGCCATGACCACAGCCACTTACTGATTTTTTTAGCACAGTAACATGTAATATAATTAAAATATTTTGATAATTCTGGATCTCATCAGCAATACAATGTCCACACAGTTTAACTGTCAAAGATCCATGATTTATCACAAGGTTTGGGCTTAGAATGGCAATGCTTCTTCATGACCCACTGCTCCAAGGAGTGTGTATCCTCCTGGTACCAAACAAAGTTCACTCCATAGGACTGTCTACTGCCCTGCTGAGAGTTGAACCACAGGGGTGAGCTCAGTCCCAGGCTTAAAGGCTACAGTCTCAGGGGCTTCATCAGTTTCCATCAAACCAGCAAGACTGGCCCCCTCTATGATTCAAACCCTGCCCTGCAGCTTTCTTCTCCTCCATCTAGGACCTTCTACCCCAATCCTTCTCAGAGTGGCAGCTGGGTGCCATCCAGTTCCTACAGTCCCAGGGCCATTAATGCTGAGGTTCATGTGGTCCACCAGTCCCTTGGGCTAACCCTTTCTGTGCCTCTCTGATCATCTCCACACCTCCCTGCTTCTGACAGGGAGGGACCAACAGCTGCACTCTAGATGGCCAATTACAAACCTTCAAGACTCCATCACTGCTCGCCAAAATAGGATGCAGAGCGTTGTCTTTGTAGACTACTTTATGCCAGTTGACCTTGGTGTCCCCCGAGACTATGGTCCTGAGCCCCCAGACCCAGTGACTCATTCCCTCAGGATATTTGGTTTGGCTGAGAAGTTTCCAGAACTTTGCCCCAATATGCTTTCCTATATTCATGGATGTATTTGCAGCACATAAAGATACATATATAGGGATATCCCCTGTCAGACTTATATATATTTGTGGGTGTAATCCCATTTGCCTTCCCACCCTGTTAAGCTTGCATAGGGTGTATGTGGGGGGCCCAGGGGGAAAGCGGGAAGAGTGCTGTTGCATTATGGAGATTTCAGTCAATGTTGTGGGGCAGGGTTTATGTGAACTATAGAGTGAAAAGCTAGTTTGTTCTATGTGCTTTCACCCAAATCACGGTGGAAGGTTAAAAAGAAAAAAGCAATATTACCTTTAATAAACCCTTTGTTTTTCTAGGTAGGGAAGTTATATTTTTGCTCAACTGAAAATACTCATCTTTAATCACCACCATCACATGCACACGCGCGTGCACATACACACACATACACATGAAACATTTGGATTTCTGTGAACTTTTTTTCTTACATATGCTATATTCTAACATTTATTTTCTCAGACTTCATTATGAATTCTATACAGGATTCTGGAATCCAAATTTTGCTTTCCAACTAAGACTCCACATGAAGAAGTCTTAATTAACTGTTCAAAAGTTACTTGAAGAAGACACTCTTCTTCTATAAGAAGATGAGATTTCATAAGGCAAAAGAAAGAACTTATCTCATTTTTAGTTCTGTGCCTGAATTGTGGGAATGGTTCCAATGACAGGTTAATTCAGAATAAATCTTAATGTTCTGCAGTTTTCTCAAACAGTTTCCTTAATAACACTGTTCCATTGTCACTAATGTTCTCAAAGCATATTCATAGCATAATGATTCTATATTTTTATTCATATTTAAGTTTTTAACATAAATTCTTCTTGCCTTTTTATTAGTTTAAGAAATGCTTATTTTGTAGGAGTCTCTCTTTTTTCACTTTTTACTGTAGATGGGTGAAAGTTTAGAAAGCAAATTTGTTTTCTAATCAACAATTTATACACATTTTGTTTCATGACATTGGTTGCAATCCCCTCAATGTAACAGCACTCTGCCTTACGTTTTCCCGTTTCCATTTGTCCTTTCTTGCCCCCCCTGCCTTCTGAGCTTTGTTTTTGGACAAATGCTGCCCTTCTGATCTCGTATGGTTGATTGTACTGAGGAATACATTCATTCCTGGTGGAATTATTCATGTTCTCAGGCTGTATATTGTTTGAAAGTTGATGCCTCAGAGTGTGTTCAGTTCCTGGCTCGAACAGTATTTAAGCGCCACAGTCTCAGGTATTCCACCAGTCTCTATCAGATGAGTAATCCTGTTTTTTTTTTTTTTTTTATGATTTTGAACTTTGTTCTATTTTTCTTCTCTCCCTTTCTGTCCAGGACCTTCTATTATGCTCCTGATCAAAGCAGTTGTTGGTGGTGACTGGGCACCATTGTGTTGTGGTCTCAGGGTAGTGGAGTCTGTGGTTCAAATGTTCCATTAGTTTTCTAGAATAATCATTTCCTTGAATCATTGATTTTCTACACTCTTCTTTGCTCTGGATGAGGACAGATGAATAGTTGCATCTTAGATGGCCATTCGCAAGCTTTTAAGACCCTACTTACTACTCACCAAAATAGGATATAGAACATTGGGTTTTTGCTCTATGTTATGCCAGTCAACTTAGATATACCCTAAGTCTTCAAGCCCAGTGGGTCATTCCCTCAAGGTATTTGGTTATGGCTGAGAACTTTTCAGAACTTTACCCCCAGTAGCTCTATGATATCTTTGGATATATTTACAGCACATGCAAATTCATATGTAGAAATATCTTCTGCCAAACATATGTATACAACATGAATGTATTCTCAGTTGCCTTCCTACATCTGTTCACTTGCATGTTTGCCTAATAGATATTGTTTGTTATTCCTACTACTGCATTAATGACTATTGTTAATAATACTGTTGCATACAATAGCGTTTACCTTTATTATCTTTTCTCCTTGTGCACCTGCTAGTGCCTTCTTTTGCCATTGGTCATGATGTGCTGCTCTCTCCCTTATTGTATACTGCCTTCCCCTTACCCAAGCTATAGTATGTTTACTAGTTAGTAATTTGCCCTCCTCTATCTTCCCATCCCTGGTAACAATAAAAGAATGTTTCTTTCAGTGTGTAAGTCTTTTCTTGACTTTTTTTTGTAATAGAAAAATACAGTATTTGTCTTTTTGTGATTGACTTAATCCACTCAGTATAATATCCTCCAGGTTCATCCATGCTATGAAGTGTTTTGTAGATTCTTCATGATTCTTTAATGTTGCACAATATTTCATTGTCTGTATGTACCACGGTTCATTTATCCGTTCATCTCATTATGGGTACTAAGGTTGTTTTCATCTTTTTGCTGTTGTGAATAATGCTGTGATGAACATGGGTGTGCATGTATCTATTTGTATACTGGATCTCACCTCTTTAGGATATATTCCTAGTAGTGAGATTACTGGATCAAATGGTATTTCTATTTCCATCTTTTTAAGGAAGTGCCATACCATTTTCCAAAGTGGTTATACCATTTTACAGTCCCATCAGCAGTGTATGTGAGTTCCTGTCTCTCCATAGCCTTATCAGCATTTGTTGTTTTCTGTCTTGTTGAACTTCGCTATTATCGTTGGAGTGAGATGATATCTTACTGTTGTTTTAATTTGCATGATGGGGCAATCTACTTCTGTAGTGATACTGCCTCGGAAACCCAGGGAGGGGTCACTATGAGTCGGGTCTGACTCGATGGCACATAACAACAACAACAGCAATGGCTAATGATTGTGATATTCATACGTTTGTTGGCTGCCTGAATATTTTTTTGGTGAAGTGTCTGTTCAGTGTCATTTCCCCATTTTTGAATTGGATTGGTTGGCACATAAAATGACTTCTCCAAAAAAATAAAAAGAGAACCTACAGATTGGGGAAAAGTATTTGGCAATGACAAATCCGACAAGGGACTTAACTTTAAAATTTATAGAAAACTTCCACACCTCAGTAGCCAGCAATTTTTAAGCAGAGTGGTATTTGGTTTCCATGCTATTGATTTTTAAAAAAAAATCTTTTCCTCCTATCGTTGATTTCTAGTAGATAGCATAGTGATCTGAGAAGATGCTTTTAATATTTTGATGTTTTTTGATTTACTGAGGCTTGCTTTGTGGCCTATTGTATGATCTATTTTAGAAAATGATGCATGTGCCCCTAGAAAAGAATGTTTATTGTGTTGTTGTTGGGTGGAGTTTCTGTACATGTCTATGTGGTCAAGTTGGTTTACTGTTTTCTTTAGCTCTTCTGTGTGTTTGTTGTGTCTTTCTAATTGTTGTGTCCTCATCAAAAGTGGTGTATTAAGGTCTCTTAATGTTTTTGTGGAGTTGTCTGTTTCTCTTTTCAGTTCTGTTATTGTTTGATGCATTTTAGGGCTCTTCATTAGGTACATAGATATTTATTATGGTTACATACTCTTGTTGGATTAACCTTTTAATCATTATATAATTCCCATCTTTGTCTCTTATGTTCTTTTTTTCCTCAAAGTCTATTTTATCATAAATTAATATTGCCACTCCTGCTTTTTCTTGGTTGTCGCTTTGCTTGATTTTCTATCCTTAGATTTTTAGCTTATTTATATCTTTGTGTCTAAGGTGTATCTCTTGCAGGCAGCATATTGATGGATCATGTGTTCTTATCCATTCTGCCACTCTCTGTCTTTTCACTGGTGCATTTAATCCATTTATAGTCAGTGTAATTATCCATATGTGTCAAATTACTGCTGTCATTTTGTTGTGGGTTTGAGTATGTGTTTCTGTGTATGGTGCTGATGATTTCTTGGTTCCATATATTTTTCTGTGCTTAGTTCATTTTTTCAGTGGATTTTCTTTTCATTTCCTTTGTTGCTGTTTGTGTGTTTATTGAGCATTTATGATTTTCTACTTTTTTATTTTGTTGAGAAAGTTTATTCATTTTCTTTGAGTTGCCATGTAGTTTATTACTACCTTCTTAAGTTTAGAACAGGAGCTCTGATAGCTTAGTGCCTAAGGCACTTGACTGCTAACCAGAAGGCTGGTGGTTCAAACCCACCAGCCACTCCTCAGAAGGAAGATGGGACAATCTACTTCCGTAGTGATACTGCTTCGGAAAGCCAAGGAGGGTTCGCTATGAGTCAAGTCTGACTCGATGGCACATAACAACAACAACAAGTTTAGAACAGTCTGTTCTATCTTGTTATCATCATGACTTCCTCTCCATTTTGAAATTCTGTTGACTACACCATTTATTCTCTTTTTACTTGGTAGTTTTTCATCATTTATAGATTTACATCTCTGGTTCCCTATTTTCAGTATTGTAGGTTTATTTTATTTTGAAAATTTTTTATCTGGGGTAGCTTCTGGGTGATGTTATCATGTGTCTAAATCTCATGTTTTTGTCCAACATTGGTTCTCTGTCCAAAGCACTCCCTATAGTATTTCTTGTAAGATTAGTCTGGTTTTTAGGCATTCCCTTAATTTCTGTTGGTCTGGAAATGACCTAATTTTATCATCATATTTGTGGGATAACTTTGCTCAATGTGTAAGTCTTGGATAATTATTTTTCACATATGTCATCCTATTGCCTTCTTACCTACATAGTTTATGTCTAGAAGTCAGAGTTTAGTCTTACTGATTCTCTATTTTAGGTAACATTTATTTTTTCACAAGCTGCTTTCGGAATTTTTCCTTTTTCTTTGGGTGGAAAGTTTGATTATGATATGTCTTTGAGATTTTCTTTTGAAGTCTGTCCTTTCTGGAGTTCATTGTGCTTCTTCTCATCTAGATAACTTCTCATCTTTCATGCTATTAGGGAAGTTTTCTCCAAACAAATCTTTGACAATTTTCTTAGTGTTTTTTTTTTTTTTTTTGTCCTTTCCTGTTCTGGATTCTAATGCCACATAAGTTATTCCTCTTGATGGTATCTCACATAGTTCTTAGATTTTCTTCATGTATTTTTCTGATAGCATCTCTGATTAGTATTAAAATTTTACTGATTTTGGTCTTACATTGATTAAATTCTACTTTTTTGTCTTTCCAATGTGCTATTTCTGAAATTTTAGTATTAATCTTCTGTTTTTTTAGTAGTTATTTCTGTATGGTTCCTAATTATTTATTTTGTCCATTTGTTCTTATATTGTTTTCCTGAATTCTTTTAGAGTTTTGTCTGCTTTTTTCTTTGTCTATGATTTCCTTTGTTTTGACTTTGTTTTCCTTGATCTCGTTCTTAATCTGTTGAAGGTTCCCAAATACAATTCTTTTGAATTTTATATCAGGTGGTTTCATTGACATTTCTTCCTGCAGATATTTTTTTACCCTTTATTTTGGTCATTTGGTTGAACCATCTTGTCCTTTGTATATTGTGTGTGTGATTTGAAGTACTCTTTTGTCTCTGAGACACTGGAATGTTATTGTATTTATTTGTTGATAGTATATTTGTTTGCATAACCCTGATTATTTTGTTCTGTTTTGGTGTATTTGTGTGGGCAGAGTGGGCATGATGCCCTGGTCACTAGTTTGGCATCATTGGAGGCTCACTACCTGTTTCTGGGTGGATTTATTAGCAAGTGGCAGTGTGAGTGCAAGTTTCTGTTTGCTGGTCATGTAGAGCAGCTTAGGGCAGGTTGGGTGGGTGTTGGCCACCATCTGTCATTGATCCAATGGTGCTGGAGCAGGTGTTGTCACTCACTTAGTGGGTGGAGTCAAAGGTGTGATGAGTGAGTCTTGGTAGCATAGATGTAGTCGCTGCCTCCCTCCTTGCTTCACTGCAGGTTTTCCAATATTGTTTCTCTGCCTTACTGGAGATTTCATGAAGTTATTTTTCTATGACTCAAAATGGCCTCACTGTGCCAGGCTGCCTGGGAAGACACTTCTGTTCCATGAATCTACTTATTCACTGCTTTCATTAAGTTTTTTCTTGCAGTTGATACTTAATCCACTTCTTTATATTTTCATTTGAAGCTTGGGGTTCCAGGATTATCATCTGTATCTGTTTCACTTGGCTTCTCAGGTCTTTCTTGAGGAGGGAAGGCATGGAGTGTGTAGCTAGTTTGCCATCATAATTCCACTCTCCGTGGATTCTATCTTTTAACTAAATTTTGTACCTTTACTTACCATAAAATAAAAATTATTTCCTATAATTTTGGAAAAAAATTCAGATTAGATTGAATATTTGTTAAGTCATTTCAAAGCAGTGATATTTGTCATCGAGTTTCCTGAATCCTTTGTCTTTTTAAAGTCATGTGTACAAAGATGGAAAAATCAATTTTGAATATAATGTAGTAACAAATATTTATGGTAATATTAATCTGGAAAGGTAATCTTTATTCTGTTTTCCTCAGAATCTGAAATTATTCTTTATTTCTTTAGGCCACTATTATTATAATTGACATTAGAAATATTGGCAAAATTGAGAGAAGAAGAATGAATTTCAATGAAATAGAATAAGAAAATTTATTATCTCTTCCCATTCCTTTGCACCTATAACCCACGGATAGCTGGCAATGTGAAGAGGAAGGGGAACTAACATATATAACTGTCTGTTGTGTAATAGGGAACTCTGGTGGCATAGTGCCTAAGGCATTTGACTGCTAACCAGAAGGCTGATGGTTCAAATCCACCAGCCACTCCTCGGAAGGAAGATTGGGCAATCTACTTCCATAGTGATACTGCCTCAGAAACTCAAGGAGGGTAAGCATTGTGCTCAAGGCTTTATATCTACTGTATTATCTTAAAGAGCTCTGGTAGTACAATGGTTAAGCAAAATGGCCTCACTGTGCCAGGCTGGCTGGGAAGACACTTCTGTTCCATGTATCTCCTCATTCACTGCTTTCATTAAGTTTCTTCTTGCAGTTGATGCTTAATCCACTTCTTTATATTTTCTTTTGAAGCTCAGGGTTCCAGGATTATCATCTGTATCTGTTTCACTTGGCTTCTCAGGTCTTTCCTGAGGAGGGAAGGCATGGAGTGTTGGTGGTTGATGGTTCAAGCTTGCCCAGTGGCTCCAGAGGAGATAGACTTGGTGACCTGCTCCTATAAAGATTACAGCCTAGAAAACCTTAGGGAACAGGTCTACTCTGTCACATGGGGAGCTCTATGAGGTGGAATCAACTGGACGACACATAGCAACAAAAACAACAACAGCATATTATCTTAAGGAATCCTTGGGTAGAGGAAATGATTAAACACTTGACTACTAGCCAAAAGGTTGGTGGTTTGAACCCACCAAGAGATGCCTGGGAAGACAGGCTTGGTTATCTGCTTCTGAAAGATCACAGCCTTGAAAACCCTATGGAGCAGTTGTACTTTGCACATGTAGGATCACCATGATTTGGAATCAACTCGACAGCAACAACAACGTATTATCTCATGTAATCTGTAATAAATCCTCCAAAGCCATTGATGAGTTTTTATTTATTTATTTAACCCTAAAAGCAAAAATGAGGTTCTTGGAACAGAGTCAGAGCTATTATTATTGCTTACAGAAATACCTGCATCAGTTCCATGCCCCATTATTTCCCTTCAGGGTAAAGAGATAAGAGCCAGATAGTTATGCACACAGGAGGGGAACCATGAATTCTGAATTGGGACATTCATGTAGGAACTGCTATGCATCTACTTCCTCCTTGCCTGAGAAAGGAAGAGAAATTTTTTTCTTCCTTATGTAAACAAATGTTTGGGAAGGGAAGGGGAAGGTTCTAGTTTAAACTCTTTGGAATGTGAGTTACCACAGTAACTGGAATTTTTAATCCTTTGCAAGGTAAACACATAGCTCTGGAAAGCAAATATTTGTATCTCTCTGGAGGTTTCTGTCTATTTAGACAACCTTTAACCTCCAAAGCTTGTCTGAAAAGAAAACAGGTTCCAATGTTCTTTGCTTGTTGTTGTTGTTATTATTTGCCATCAAGTCGGACTCAACTCATAGCAACCCCTCCTTGGATTTCCGAGCCGGTATCTCTACGGAAGTAGATTGCCCAACCTTCTTTCCGAGGAGTGGCTGGTGAATTTGAACCACCAGCCTTCTGGTTAGCAGTCAAGTGCCTTAGGCACTATGCCACCAGAGCTCCTATGTCCTTTGCTTAGAAAGCCCTATTCATGCAGAAACATGAAAATATTTTCTCTGTATTTCCATTGTTCATGGAAAATAGTGGCAGTTTCAGCACTGTTGCTATGAAATTAGTGGCCATTAGTTTGTTTGCATGCCTAATTTTTTCAATGCATTATTATCTTGTTATCTATATATTTTACTTTAAAAATATATATTATTTATTCAGAATTTAATCCATAAATATTTATTGAACACCAGAAACTATGAAACACTGTTCTAAGTCTTTGTGATATATTTACCTGCCCTCCTGAAATTTATAAACTTTTTAGTGAAACTAGAGAATAAACACTAACCATAATAAGTAAACTATAAGGTATGTTAGAAGTTGGTAATTTGCTATAGTAAAAAAAAAAAAAAGTAGTGGTTCATGAAGGATATGAAAGTTTGGCAATGACAGGGCATAATATTAAATAAGGAGGCCAGGGTAGGATTCTCTGAGAAGGTGAATCAGAAGACGAACAAAAACTTGAAGGAGGTGAGGGAATTAGGCAAGTGGAAAGAATATTTCAGACAGTCAGGAAAGAGAGCGGAAAGTCCCTAAGGTGAAACTAGGAACAGCAAGGAGACCAGCGTTTCTGAAGTGGAGTGGAATGAGGGAGCAGAGGAAAACGTCAGAGAGCTAACAGGGAAGTGGGAATGTGAAGATTATGGAGAGAATAATAGAGCATTATGAAAATTTTGGTCTTTTCTCTGAGTGAAATGGGCTGTCATTAGAAGGTTTAGTGAGGAATGGCGTGATCTAAAAGAACTACACTGACTACTGGGTTTAGAGCTAATGGTAGGGTAGGATGCAAGAAGAGCTGTTCAGAGGCTGATGGAGTAATCTAGGTTTGATATGACTGACTGTGACTCTTACCAGAGTTGTGTAGTGAACTAGTGAGAAGTGGCCAAATCTGGATATATGTTGAAAGTTGTCCCAATAGATTCCTTGATGTATTGGTTGTAAACTTAGTAGATACAGGGGTGTCCAAAATTATCTCAAGGTTTTTGGTATGAGCAACTAGAAAAATGTTTTATCAATTGAGGTGGACAAGGCTGTGAGTGGAGCACTTTTCTGAAGTTGGTTGGGAGGAAGAAGATTGCAAGTTTAGTCTTGGATGTGTTGAAGTTGAGATGTCTATTAGACATGCAGTGGTGTTTTTAAGTAGTTGGATATGTCAGTCTAAGCTGGAGATAAAAAAAGTGGAAGATGCCTACAAATACATAACATCAGGGGCAGATTTCCCCTTCATTTCTGACCACTTATGGCAATAATTTTGTAGTATTATTTTCTGTTGACAATAAGGGAAATCATTCAGTCTTTTCTCTCTGACAGTTAGTGAAAATTGTTTTTCTTTTTAAATTAATGATAATTTAGAATGGTTTCTTTCATTGTTACAAGTTATTTTCAATTTCATGAAAGTTCTCAGGGTTGTCTTAAAATTGAAGAAAACTTCTATCAGGTTTTTTTTAATATATATGACCTCTAAGATTTAAGAGAATTTTCCAGAGAGGAATTTCTGGCTCTGTGCATTTCAGACCTTGCTGCTTCTCCACTCCCCACATACTTCCATTACCAGGCAGATTGCAATACTGCTTCACACGAGGACACCACTCCTGATCCTGAACCTTTGTGTCATGATGTTAGGTGAATTGGGCATAGAGTGTATTAGTATTCATGGAAATTATTCCTATTCCAGGGTGGCTAACTTATACATGGAGTGACTGAAAATCACATAAATATGTTCCTCTAAACCCAACTTAAACATTATCTCCAACTCTAGTTTCCCTTATTAGATTCTACAAAATGTCCACAGACACTCATGTTTCCCCCATCACAAAGGAAAATATAGTGGGAGAAAAGTCAAAGTGGAAAGAAACAATATTTTCAAGTGATTAGGATTAATATAACATTCACAAATTTTCATTAAAATATGACCATGTGAAATATGATCATGAGAACACAAGGAGCTCTGGTGGCATAGTACCTGAGGCATTTGACTACTAACCAGAAGGCTGGCAGTTCAAACCCACCAGCCACTTCTCAGAAGGAAGATTGGGCAATATACTTCCATAGAGGTACCTCCTTGGAAGCCCAAGGAGGGGTCGCCATGAGTCAAATTGACTTGATGGCAGTGAATTTGGTTTGGTTTGATGAGAACACAATGCTAGAATCCTCCTAGGCCTTGGAAAAGGCTTATACAATTGATGGTCCCAGCAATTTAAGCTTCAAAAAATATTATTGACTTGTTTCAGAGAGTTATTTAATAAAATATTTTCCCTAGGTCTTATGATGCTTTTTTGTCAGCTTTTAAAAATGTATGGTTTGTTGTAATATCTTATCTCATTCAAAATAACTATTTACCTTCATATCTAATTTTTATATTCATAATTTTGTATTCCTTTGCTTAAAAAAGGTTTCTGTGGTAGTTAAAGCTGTGTGTCAACTTGTGTGGGCCATGATTCTAAGTGGCTTAGTAGGTGAATGTAGTTATTCCCTATGATGAGATTGTAATCCCCTCCACTGGTGGAATGTGCTGTGAGACATTAATTGGGGAGCTGCTTTTGGGGTGTGGCCTGTTTCCAGTATATATGGAAGAACTTTGGGAAAGGTCTCTAGCTTTTTGGCACATCTGGATCCTGCATTTGGCTGAGTCTTCATTTGGCCTGTGTGTTGTCTGCTGATCCGGGGATTGTTCCTGGACTTGAACCAGTGATCTACTGTGTTGCCTCTTGATCTTGGGATTGTGCCATTCTATTTGCCAACCTTGGATTCATCAGCCTCAGCAGCCAGCAGCTGCATGAGTTATGAGAAGACTCCAGGTCCAGAGGGCCTGGAATAAGAAGCAGAGCTGAAGTCAAAGATCAAGGGTCCTTCACCCAACCCCTAGAGCCAGCACTCTGAATTTGGACTTCTAGCTTTCTAAATTGTAAGATAATAAATTCCTGTTTGTTAAAGCCACCCACTTGTATTTCTGGCATAGTGCCTAAGGCATATGACTGCTAAACAGAAGGCTAGTGGTTCAAACACACCAGCCTCTCCTTGGAAGGAAGATTGGGAAATCTACTTCTATAGAGATATCACCTTGGAAACCCAAGGAGGGGATGCTATGAGTCAGGACTGACTCTACAGCAGTGAGGTTTTTTTTTTTTGAGAAAACCAAAACAGTCTCCAAAATTTATGAAGCTCAAATCTCATAAAATCTGGATCCTCCTTCGAGTTCTTAGTGAGATTAAAGGATATTTTAAGTGAGAGTACCAGAAGGCAAGAATTACAAAGAAGTGGTTGTATGCATAAGATTGAGATTAAATTTGGGTTGCAGTTATTGCTAATGAAAGTCCTATGTAAGACCTTTGAAGTGAGTGACTGAGATAGAGGGGAAGACAAAATGATTGCAAGATAGGAATTAGAGGAACTGAAAATCCAGAGTATGGCAAGAATCATTTACATGTGCTCTCACAAATAGAAAAGTTCAACATGACAGAAAATAACTAGTGCTGGCAAGGATGTGAACAGATTGGGACTCTCATACATTGCTGGTGGGACTGTAAAATGAGACAACCACTGTGGAAGACAGTATGGTGATTCCTTAAAAAGTTGGAATTAGAAATACCATGTGATCCAGCAATCCCATTGCTAGGTATATATCCTAAAGAAGTGAGAGTCAGGACAAGAACAGATATATGGACACCCATGTTTTCATGACAGTACTATTTATAATAGCCAAAAGATGGAAACAACCTAGGTGCCCATCAACAGAAGAATGGATAAGCACACTATGGTACATACACACATGATGGAATACTGTGTAACACTAAAGAATAGCGTAGAATCTGCAAAACACCACATAACATGGATGAACTCGGAGGACATTATGCTGAGTGAAATAAGTCATTCACAGAAGGACAAATATTGCATTAGTTCATTACTGTAAAAAGTCAAGGAAATGTTTATATATGGTAGGAAGCTGTCTTTGTTGGTTACCAGGGGTGAGAAGGGAGGTGAGGAAACAGTGTGTGGGGGGAAGGAATGTGCTTTGAAATCTTATGAATTAAGGCAGGGAAAGTACTAGAGAGATTGACAGTAAGCAAAGAGCTAAAATCTTTGAGAAGTGAGTGTATATTACCTGCTTTTGGTAGATGACAGTAACATGAGGTGAGGCATGAGGTAAGTGTCAAAATCTAACATGAGAAGTAAATCAGAGGTTTCGGGAGGATGGAGGAAAATGGTCTGAAAGTAGCAGAATGGAGCAAGGGGATACCATTTCACCTATTCCACTCGTTCCACCACAGGCCATAGGAATAAGAAAGACACCATTCCAGCCTTGCACAAGAAATGTGGGAGAAAAGCAGCTATCACTGAGAAGGCTTAAGGGAAGCAATGTCATCAGGAAAAAGCAGGGTTTGCATTCCAGCACAAAAAGTAGAGGGAATAACACTTAGAGATTGTGAGCTCACTGGAAGAGTTTCAGAAGTTGAAGAGTGATAAGAGGACAAAGATCAGTTTTGCCAGCTAATAACAATGTTTTATTTGTTCTAAAAATAATGAACCTTACTGCCTCTCTCTCTTTTTCACTTTATCTGATAAAATAAACAAGGATATCTTCTGTAAACATTGTTATAGTTCTTCCTGTAGGTATTTTCCTATTTCCATAAAACTTTCTACCTTTTTATTTCTTCTCCATTCATATTTCCCTTCTGTTAATAAATTTGCTTTATTATTATTAATAATAATAAAATTTTCTGTCTGTTCAGCTCCTACTTAGCTCTTTTTTTTTACACTCCTTTCACTTGCTATGTTTTGTTCTCTATTTGTCTAACCATTCACATGGTCTCCTCCTTCTTCCTCACCCCACCTTGCTTTAGCTAAAGTTGGTAATTCAGGGTATGCAATCACAGAGGTAGTACTAATTTTGATGTATCTGTAACAAAGAAAATTTCACCTAGAAAGAGATCTCAGTAGGGCAGGCATGTGTGCACTATCTCCTAGATTGAGAAGGATGATATTCTCTCTGATGAAACATTGCCACCTATGCTTTCAACATTTTCTTTGTGTATACTTGAGAGGCAGCAACTGGTCACTTCCCAAGACTCCATCTGCTTAAACCCTAAAGAGAATGAGTAGAATTATTTGTTAATTGTGGTTCTTGAAAAATGGCTTAACTTTTTGAAACTTTTGTGTCATAAATTATAGAAAAGATCTTTCTGAACAATATCTTCATTTTGTAGATGAAGTAACTGGCTTTAAAAGACAAAATGATTTTTTCAAGTTTTCATAAATACTAAATGGTGGGGACAACATTTGAATTGCAGGCATTGAACTCAGTCCTAGAGATCATGCTTTTACTAGCTACTTAACAGTGTTTCTCACATAATATAACTTGATAATGTGTTAAAGAAAATAATAATAGGACCAGATTAAGTGCCGTCGAGTCGTTTCTGACTCATAGCGACCCCATGCACAGCAGAACGAAACACT
>NW_006921671.1:9906049-9915366 GCF_000298275.1 Orycteropus afer afer
TTATAGACTGAGACAGACTAGGAAGAAGGAAGAGGCCGTCCACTTCTGAAAGAATTGGCCAGGGAAAACCTTATGAATAGCAAAGAAACACTGTTTGGTGTTGGGTTAAGATACTGATTTTGCTCTTTCTTCTTTTTTGATGTGTGCATTTATTGCTATATATTGGCCTCTGATCACTGCTTTTGTTGTGTCCCAAAGATTTTGGTATGTTGTATTTTCATTCTCTTTTGATACAAGGACTTTTAATTTCATTTTATATTTCTTCTATTACCCAATCATTTTGAAGGAAGTTGTTATTCCATTTCCATGTGTTTGCTCTTTTCCATTAATGTTCCTTTTGTTGATTTCTAGTTTTATAGCATAGTGATCTGAGAAAATGCTTTGCAGTATTTCAGAGCTTTTCAATTTATTAAGGCTTGCTTTGTGGCCTAACATAAGGTCTATCCTGGAGACTGTTCCATGTGCACTGGAAAAGAATGTATATTGTGCTGTTATTGAGTGAAGTGCTCTGTAGATGTTTCTAAGGTCAAGTTGGTGGATTGTATTGTTTAGTTCTTCTGTGTCTTTGTTGAGTCTCTTTCCATTTGTTTTATCTTTCATTAAAAATGGTCCATTAAAGTCTCCTACTATGACTGTGGAGTCATCTATTTGTCTTTTCAATTCTGTTAAAGTCTGATTTATATATTTTGGGGCTCTTTCATTGGGTCCATAGATATTTATTGTGGTGTTGTCCTCTTGGTCAATTGATCATTTAATCATTATGTAATGTTCTTCCTTGTCTGTTATGGTGGTTTTTGTTTTAAAGTCAATTTTATCAGAAATTAATATTACCACTCCTGCTCTTTTATGGTTGCCTTTTGCTTGATATATCTTTTTCCAACCTTTGATTTTTAGTCTATTTTTATCTTTGTCTCTAAGGTGTCTCTCTTGTTAACTTTTAAGGTTGGTCTGCTTGGTTGGAAATTTTTCTCTTTCAGGGTTTTATATATACCATCCCATTGTCTTCTTGCCTGCATGGTTTCTGCTGAGAAATTTGAGGTTAGTCTTATTGGTTGCCCCTTGTAGGTATCTTTTCACTTTTCCCATGCTGCTTTCAGGACTTTCTTTGTCTTTGGTTTTAGTGAGTTTAATGAGTATATGTCTTGGTGATTTTCTTTTGGTGTCTATCCTGTTTGGGTTTCATTGGATTTCTTGAATGGATATATTCTCGTCTTTCATCATATCAGGGAAATTCTCTTCCAATAAATCTTTGGCAATTTTTTTCTGTGGTTTTTTGTCTCTTCTTGTTCCAGAATTCTGATTACATGTAGTTTCTTCTTTTTGATGGTATCCCACATGAACCTTAGGCTTTCTTCATTTTGTTTTGATTTTTTTTTTTTCTGATTTATCCTTTTCCAAAGAAGTATTGAGGTATTTGTCTTCAATGTCACTAATTCTGTCTTCCATTGATTCAATTCTACTCCTTTGCCCATTCAGTGTGTTATCTATTTCTGAGATTTTAGTATTAATCTTCTGGATTTCTGTGTATAGATTTTGTATAATTTCTAATTTTTCATTTATTTTGTCATTTTGTTCTTGTATTGTCTTTTAAAGTTGGTCTAGGATTTTCTCTGTGTTTTCCTCAATTTTTTCAGTGTTCTCCTTGATCTTTCTTTCAGTCCACTGAAGGTAGCTAAGTATAACATAAAATGCACTGCTGTCAAGTCAGATCTGACTTATAGCGACCCCTCCTTTGGTTTCTGAGGCAGTGTATCTATGGAAGTAGATTGCCCAACCATCTTTCTGAGGAGTGGCTGGTGGGTTTGAACCACCAGCCTTCTGGTTAGCAGGCAAATGCCTTAGGCACTATGCCACCAGAGCTAAGTATAATTCTTTTGAATTCCTTATTAGGGAGTTCCAGTGCTGCCTCTTCCTCAGGGATGTGTTTTCAGTCTGTATCCTGGTCCCTTGTTTCTACTGCTTTATCTTGCTTCTCTGTGTGAACTGTGATGCTCTGTTGTTTCTGAAACCTTGTGACATTTTTGTGTTTATATTTATTTGGTGATTGTATGTTGGAGTGATTCACCCAAGATTTTCATTTTCTTTGTTTTGTTTGGATGTTATCTGAGTAGTTATTGTGCTCCTCTATTTGCTAATTGACAGCGCTTGTGCACTCACCACCTGTCTCCTTTCCAGTCGTCAGCCTCCCATATGTCTGTGCTGTAGTTGGCAAGTGGAACCTATTCTTAGGTCCCTGGAATCTGAATGAGAATGCTATCACTTTAAATATCCAAAATGGCTGCTGCTTGTTAACATTGAAAATGGCTGCAACCTCCGGACAGCCGAAAGTGTTTCTCCTCCTTTGCTGTTTCCCTTTTTAGACATCAGCCATGAGTGTAGTAGTCCATGCACCCTTGGCAAGCAGCGTCAATTTTTAGGTTAATTCTCAGGTCCTAATACCACTTGGAAATATTCAGGCTGCCCACGCCATCAGAATAGCTGATAGTCCACAGCTTTGTTTGTCTCCTTACTGACTATTTTCATTCAGGTACTTCTACTAGTTGGTGTTTAATCCACTTGTGTATCTTTCCCTTCAAAGCTCAGGGCTGCAGGATTGTCTTCTGAATCTGTGTCAATTGGTTTCTCTTTTCTTTGTTGAAGAGGATCTGCCTATTCCATCATCTTATTGGAAGTCATCTGAGGATGTAAATTTTTATGGAAGAAAACTCCATCATCTTTCTCCCATGGAAAAACTAGTGGGTTTAAACTGTTGACCTTGTGGATAGCAGCCCAATGCTTTAACCACAGTGCCACCAGTGCTAATAATGCTTTCTTAGGAGTGTCCCCAAATATAACGCTCTGTTACATATGATCTACATTTTGGCAAAAACTAGGCTACATGCTACCCAAATATTCCATTATTTGCCTATACTTTTGCTTCATTATAAAACTCTTTTCTGTGAAGCTATTCACTGGAACTTTTTTTTTTTTTTTTTAAACTAGCACTGCAAGATTCAGCCTCAGGAAATTCTTTCGATGTGCTTTTCCCTGTTTCCATGTTTAATGTTCTCAGGACATCAGCTCAGCACACAAAGGCAATAAGTTCCCTTTCACCACACCTTGCCAAGCCTTCTGGACTTGCTAGCCAAACCTATGATGCCGTTATCTTTGTCCATTTGGGAATGAGCATCTTAATCAGTGGTTGTAGAAACTTTTGCAATCTTTAAGGTTTAATTCAAGTATACCACCTCTGCAAAGTCTTTATTTGCAACAGTAAGCAATTTTCACTGCTTGTACTTACTCAATTCAAGTTAATTTCTCCAACCACTGAAAATGCTTTCAAGGAAATTACAAATAAACATTTAATATCCAACTGTAATCGGTTATTTTCAGTCTTAATCTTGTCTGACTCTTCTACAGCATATAAATTGTTAACTTCCCCTTTGAAATTCTTTCTTCTTTTGGTTTATTTATTCATTCATTTATAATGTGAAATGAAGCATATGTACAGAAAAAATGCAGACTACTTATATGTAAAGTTTAATAAATAATTTTAATGCAAATACTTGTGTCAAGGAACAGAACATTACCAGCACCCCAAGAGCTTTTCATGTGCTGCTTCTCAATCACAACCCCTACCTTTATTTTTGTCAGAGCTAACAACTATTGATGATTGTTATATTTATCTTTTTCTATGTATGTATCTTTAAGCAATATATTTTAATTATGCTCTTTTAAAATTTTTTATTATAGAATTCATACTAGATTTTTTTTTTTTTTTGGTCTATGTTTTGGCTCAATGGTATGTTTATGAGATTTATCCATGTTGTTATGCATACCTGTAGTTTGTTCATTGTTGACATATATATTGTACTGTGTTAATACAATCCAGTTCATTTATGTTGTTCATGTTAGGTGTCATCAAGTCAATTCCACTTATGGCAACCCATGAGTACAACAGAAAGAACTGCTGTCTAGTCCCACTCCATCCTCATAATCCTTACTATGCTAGATAGAGTCCATCATTGCAGCCACTATATCAATCCATCACATCTCCCCCTTTTTCTCTGACATTCCATTTTACCAACCATGACTTTCCAGGGACTAGTTAGTCCCTTTTGACAACATGATGATCAAAGTAGGTGAGACAAAGTCTAGACATTCTCACTTCTAAAGAGCAATCCCACTATA
Source organism: Orycteropus afer afer (assembly GCF_000298275.1). Lineage (NCBI taxonomy): Eukaryota > Metazoa > Chordata > Mammalia > Tubulidentata > Orycteropodidae > Orycteropus > Orycteropus afer. The sequence goes on from NW_006921671.1 coordinate 9,910,220, forward strand.
ATTCTTCCAGGATATATTTGCTCGTTCTTCTGATAGATTCATTCGTTCATTAATATATTTTGCTAATGGATGCTTGGCTTGTTTCCAGTGTATGAACTTTTTAAACCGCTGCTACTTTTAAAATTGTTGCAATAGACATTCTTATACATGTCTCTTACACATTTCTCTACAACCCAGGGAAATTGGTGGGCATCTTCAATTTTAATAGAAAATGACAAACAGTTTCAATGTAGTCCACCAATAGTATATTACTACCACTTGTTAGATGCCATTGAGTCAGTTCTGACTCACAGAGACCCAACAGAACAAAACACTGCTTGGTCCTGCATCATCCTCACAATTATTGCTGTGTTTGAGCCCACTGTTGCAGCGACTGTGTCAATCCATCTCATGAAGGTCTTCTTCTGACCTTCTACTTTACTACAAAGAATAATGCCTTTCTCCAGGGACTGGTCCTCTTGATAACATGTCCAAAGTATGTGAGATAAAGTCTCACCATCCTCATTTTTAAGGAGCATTTTGGCTATACTTCTTCCAAGACAAATTTCTTTGTTCTTCTGGCAGTCCATATTATATTCAATATGCTTCATCACCCCTGTAATTTGAAGGCATCAATTCTCCTTTGATCTTCCTTATTCTTTGTCCAGCTTTCATATGCATATGAGGCGATTGAAAATACTGTGACTTGGTTCAGGCTCCCCTGAATCCTTAAAGTGACATACTTGCTCTAAAACTTTAAAAAGGTCTTTTGCAGAAGATTTGCTCAATGCATTACATCATTTGATTTCTTGACTGCCATGGGTTTTGACTTTCCATCTGTTTTGATTATGGATTCAAGTGAAATGAAATCCTTAAAAACTTTAATCTTTTCTCCATTTATCATGACATTGTTTATCAGTCTAATTGTGAGGATTTTTGTGTTCTCTATGTACAGTGCAGTATCCATACTGAAGGCTGTAGTCTCTGATCTTCATCAATAAGTGCTTCAAGTCAGCTTCACTTTAAGGAAGCAAGATTGTGTCATCTGCATATCATAGGTTGTTAATGAGTCTTCCTCCATTCTGATGCTACATTCTCCTTCATATAGTCCAGCTTCTCAGATTATCTGCTCAACATACAGATTGAATAAGCATAGTGAAAAGGATACAACTCTGACATACACTTTTCCTGATTTTAAACCATGTAGTATGCCAACATTCTATTCTAATGACTATCTCTTTGTTTATGTACATGTTCTGCATGAACACAAATTAGTGTTCTGGAATTCCCATTCTTTGCAATGTTATCCATAATTTGTTATGATTCACACAGTGAAATGCCTTTACATAGTCAATAAAACACAGATAGAATATCTTTCTGGTGTTCTGTGCTTTCAGCCAAGGACCAACTGGCATCAGCAATAATGCCCCTCATTCCACATCCTCTTTTGAATCCTGCTTGAATTTCTGGCACTTCTGTGTTTATATACCACTGCCACTATTTTTGAAATATCTTCAGCAAAATTTTACTTATGTGTGATATTAATGGTATTGTTAAATTTCCACATTCTGTTCCATCACCTTTCTTTGGAACAGGCACAAATATAAATCTCTTTCAGTCAATTGGCCAGGTAGCTGTCTTCCAAATTTGATGGCATAGATGAATGAATGCTTATGTCATAATAAGACATGGAATTGTCAGACACTTCAATTTTTTATTTAAGATTGCATCTCCCTGACAACTAATAGAGTCAAACACTTTTCCCTATGGTTATTAACCACGTAGATTTCTCTTTTTAGTAAGTGCCTATTTAAGTCACTTTTGTTTACTTTCCCATTAGGCATCATCTTTTTCTTAGGATTTATAACATTTCTTTGTATATACTTTTTATTGGGCCCTTCTTTTGTTATATGTGTTGCAAGTATGTTTTCATGGTATGTGGCTTTTGTTCTCACTCTGTTTTAATGAAGATAATTTCATAATTTTTGTAGTAAAACTTATCAATCATCTCCTTTCTGGTTAATGCTGTTTAAGAAATCTTTTCCCGTTTGGCATTAATAAGGTAGTTTCCACAGAAAACAGAAATAAAAATCATGTGTTTAATTTTTCATGTTAATTGGAAGTCCTTTATATTATTTTTCAGTGAGTTTGATTTTTCTTCTGCCTATGAAATGATAAGGCTCCACTTTTACTTCTCATTTTTGCTCCCCACATTCCCTCTGATTAATAGCCTTGTTGATTGCTAACCAGAAAGCTTGTGGTTCAAACCCACCAGCCACTCCTTGGAAGGAAGGTTGGACAATCTACTTCTATAGTGATACCACTTCGGAAACCCAATGAGGGGTCGCTATGAGTCAGATCTGACTCCATGGCAGTGCATTTGGTTTTTTTGTTGGCCTTCAACTTATTATAGTAGAGGGTCTCATCCACAATATAGTGATGGTCCAAGTAATATCAAATTATCAATGTTTAAGATGCCAAAGTTTGCCAGCTATTTCAAATATTGAACTTTAAGGCACGTCTTCATACCTGGTAATGTAAGTCCTTCCTTCTGGAGCTTCCTCAAAATTTTGTTAGGTATTATCCTTCCCCATTTACTTTACACATTTTAGATGTTTTTGTTCAAGTTCCATTAACAATATTATTGGGAATTTGAGTTTGTGTTTAATGTATATATAATGTGTGTCTGTTTTAGGAAAGAGATTATGTCTTCTCTTTATTTGATTCCAATACATTCATCCAGAGGAAACCCATGGCAGTGTGTCACAGTTTTTTTTTTTTTTTTTTTTTAAACAAAAGTCAAGGAGGGCTGTGGGAATAAAATCATGTCTTATTTACAACTCAATAATTTGCTCATCATTTCAGAAAATATTTGATAAGCAACTGCTATATGCCAGAAAATGTGTCAAGTGACAGAGATAAATTGATAAATGCATGGACCTTCCTTAGAGAAAAATTATTACAAAAACCTACTTATAAATAAATAATACAATCAAGACTTATTGTGCTGTGAACATGGGATATTCTCCATAATAGGCCTTCCTATCATGCCATATAGCAAGCCTTAATAAATTTAAAAACATTGAAATACTGAAAATCATCTTCTCAGATCAAAATGCTATAAAATTAGAAATCAACAATAGGAAGATCAATTGAAAAAGAGCAAACATATGGAAACTGAATCACACGCTCCTCAAGAATGACTGGGTAATAGAAGAAATAAAAAATGAACTTAAAAAATTCCTTGAATCAAATGAGAATGAAAACACAATATAACAAAATCTTTGGGACACAGCAAAAGCAGTGACCAGAGACCAATTTATAGCATTAAATGCACACATCAAAAAAGAAAAAAGAGCCAAAATCAACACCTTAAACCAGTATCTCCAACAATTAGGAAAAGAACAGCAAGAAAAGCCTACAGTCATCAGAAGAAAGGAAATAATAAAGATTCAAGTAGAAATAAATGAAACGGAATATAGAAAGACAATAGAAAAAAAATCAACAAGACCAGAAGTTGGTTTTCTGAAAAGATTAATAAAATTGATAAACCACTGGCAAATTTAACAAAGGAAAAGAGGGAGAGAATACAAACAACATGAATAAGAAATGAATTGAGCAACATCACAACAGACCCAGCTGAAATAAAGATAATGTCAAGATATTTTGAAGAACTGTACTCCAACAAATTGAAAATCTAGAAGAAATGGACAGATGTCTAGAAACACATTACTTTCCTAAACTAACACACCTGATGTGGAAAAGTTGAATAGACCCATAACAAAAGAAGAAAATTACTGACAAAATAAAGAGTCCTGGACCAGACAGTTTCACTGGAGAATTCTACCAGATGTTCAGAGAAGAACTGACACCAATCCTACCCAAACTATTCTGGAATGTAGAAAAAGATGGAATCCCCCCACATTCATTTTACAAAGCACACATAACCTTGGTACCAAAACCAGACAAAGACATCACTAAAAAGGAAAACTATAGACCAACATCCTTCATGAATACAGATGCAAAAATCTTCAACAAAATCCTAGCCAATAGATGCAAAAAACATATCAAAAAAATAATTCATTATGACCAAGTGGGGTTCATATCAGGTATGCAAGGATGCTTCAAAATTAGAAAAACAATTAATGTAATCCATCACATAAATGAAACAAAGGAAAAGAACCACATGATCATATCATTCAGTGCAGAAAAGGCATTTGATAAAATCCAACACCCATTCCTGATCAAAATTCTCAGCAAAATAGGAATAGAAGGGACATAATATAGGGCATATATGTTGTTGTTGTTGTTGTTATGTGCCGTCGAGTCAAACCCAACTCATAGCAACCCCTCCTTGGGCTTCCGAGGCAGTATCACTACGGAAGTAGGATTGCCCAACCTTTCTTCCGAGGAGTGGCTGGTGGGCATATATAGAAACATATAAAGGGTGTATATGGAAAACCAACAGTCAACATTATTCTCAATGGAGAGAGACTGAAACCATTCCCCTTCTGAACAGAAAGTAGACAAGGATGAGTTCTATCACCATGTCTATTCAACATTGTATTAGAAGTCCAAGGCAGAGCAATAAGGCAAGAAATCAAAGGCATCCAAATTGGTAAGGAAGAAGTCAAAATATCCCTATTTCCTGATGATATGCTCCTATACCTAGAAAACCCAAGAGACCCAGTAGAAAATCTACTGGAACTAATTGAGAGATTTAGCATAGTCACAGGATTAACATCCAAAAATAACTTGGATTCCTCTACACTAGCAAAGAGATTGCTGAAAAAGAAATAAGGGAATCAATACCATTTACAATATCTACGAAAAAAATAAAATACTTGGGAATAAATCTTACCAGGGACACACGAGACGTATATAAAGAAAACTACAAAGCACTACTTCAAGAAATCATAAGACATCTACATAAATGGAAGAACATCCCATGCTCATGGATAGGACGATTGAACATTGTGAAAATGCCAATTCTACCCAAAGAAATCTATACAGTCAATGCAATTCCAGCCCAGATCCCATCAACATTCTTTAAGGATATGGAAAAACGGATCACTAATTTTATATGGAAAGAAAAAAGACCTTGGGTAAGCAAAGCACTATTGAAGAAGAAGAACAAAGTAGGAGGTCTCACACTGCCGGATCTCAAA
>NW_006921671.1:9919016-9929917 GCF_000298275.1 Orycteropus afer afer
TCAGTCTGTAAGCTGGGCTGATACCTGTGTACCATGTGCATCCCACTGGGTTAGAAACACCAGTGGCTCAGCCTCAAAACTCACATCAACATGTCAGCACGGTAAGACAAACTGACAGACAAGTTTGCCTCCCTGTTGGAAACCTCTTGTACCACACTTACCTGGATCCCTGTGGCTGACTCCTCCTCTGTCAGTGGGAGAAACCCCTAGATAAAAAAGCTAGGAACCCAGACAGAGGAGCAGTCAGCCACAGGGATCCAGGTGAGGAGAAGAACTCAGGCACACCCAAAGCAGCAGTGAGGGAGAGCAGGAAAAATGGACCTTGACAGAGAATTAGTCAGCTGCAGGGATCCAGGTGAGGAGAGGGAAATCAGGCATGCCCAAAGCAACAGGGCGGGAGGGTGGGAGAAGGGGGATTAAAAGCCAAGAACTCAGACAGAGGAGCAGTCAGTTGCAAGGATCCATGTGAAGAGAGGAACTCAGGTATGCCCAAAGCAGCAGGGCAGGAGAAAGGGAGAAAGGGGATTAAAAGGCCTAGGAAAGACTATAGTAGAACCTGCAAAACACTGAATAATGTGGATGAACTTGGAGAACATTAAGCTGAGTGAAATAAGCCAGTGACAGAAGGACAAATATTGTATTACTCCGTTACTATAAAATGGCAAGGAAAGGTTTATATATGGAAGGAAATTTTCTTTGTTGGCTACCAGGTGTGGGAGGGAACACTACTAGATAAATAGAGACAAGAATTGATTTGGGTAAAGGGAAGACAATTTACTAAATGTGAGTAATCAACATAGTGGCATTGAGGAAGAGGAAGACAGAGAGAGGTGCATGGGAGATGAACCCTTTTGCATGTGAAGTACTGTGTTGTCAATGATGGCAAACATTGATCTGTGGGTGGATAGATGGGTGGACAGGCTCAATGATTAGGTATGTCTGTGCAGCAGTGGGGAGTGTGCCTGTGACCATGGATAGAGTTGTCAGAGAGTATTTCTGCAAGTGTATTTGTATGTCCTGTAACAACTTCCATGTATATAGTAGAGGTGACAAAGGAAAAGGTTGTAGTCACTTCTTGGCCACAGCCAACTACCCAGAAGGAGTGAGTAGTTGAACCTGTGGGCTCAGGACCATGGTCGCAGGGAACATCAAGCTTAATTGGCGTACGTAGTACACAAAAACTTTGTTCCCCATCCTACTTTGGCGAGTAGCAAATGGGCTCTTAAAAGCTTGCAAGTGGACATCTTGATGCAATGATGGGTCTCTCCTCATCCAGAGCAAAGAAGAATGAAGAAAACCAAAGACCCATGGAAACAATTAGTCCAAGGATCTGGTACACCATATGCACCATATGATCTTCAGCCTATACGACTATGAGACCAGAAGAACTGGATGGTGCCTGGCTATCACTGTCAACCACTTGGAGGGGGATCTATATAGGTGATCCTGGATAGAGTGGGAGAACAATGTGGAACAAAACTCAAAATCATTTAAAAAAAAAAAAAGACCATTTTTGCTGGTCTGAGCAAGCCTGGTGGAACCGCTGAGACTATGGCCCCTAGCTGCCTCTCAGGTCTGGAATTGGACCCACTCCTGTGGCTTCCAGACAAACAAAAGACAGGCATATGAGCTGAACATTTACATTAGGTAGATACACTCCTTGGAGACGTCAATCATGGGAGAATAGAAGGGCTTTGTATACACAGGGAGACAGCTCAGGGGGCAGGAGTGCATGGGAGGGAAGGACACAGGGAAGAAGAGGCTATGGGGAGGAAGTGGGAAGAGAGCTATTGCATTGTGGGAGATTATAGTCAATGTCATGAGACAAAGTGTATGTGAACTGCTGTATGGAAGATGAATTTGCTTTGTAAACTTTCACCCAAATCACAATAAAATTTAAAACACACACACACAAGAGAGTTATTGTATTATGATACATGAAATTAGGCTAATAAGTAGTCATAGGTGTAATAGTTATCAACTATATGTAGAATGAAAGTGCATAGAAAATTTCATAAATAACATAATTCTTGAACTGAGACTTGAGATATGAGTAGATATTCATCAGATAGTCAGGAGCAAGAAAGAAATTTTTGACATCTGGAACAATAATACAGCATTAAGTAAAAGCAGAGAGACTTGGAAACATCTGGCTATTCAGCAATGAGAGAGCAGTTAGATATAGCTGGCTTGTAGTATGTGAGGCAGAGTGTGTTTAGAGTCTAACCAAACGAAAAACAAAACTCACTGCCATCAAGTCCGATCTGACTCATAGCATGTCCTCCTTTGGTTTCTGAGGCAATATCACCACTGAAGTAGATTGCCCAGTCTTCCTTCAAGATTATATCTCTTGATGCTTCTTAGCGTCAAGAGACGCTAAGAAGTCAGGACCTGGTAATAAACTGAATGGATTTTGAGATGACTGGACCAGTGGCATAGTGCCTCAGGCATTTGACTGCTAACCAGAAGGCTGGAGGTTCAAACCCACTCGCCAATCCTCAGAAGGAAGAGTGAGCAATCTACTTCCATAGAGATACTGCCTCAGAAACTCCAGGAGGGGTCACTATGAGTTGGATCTGACTTGACGGCAGTGAGTTTGGTTTGGTTTGGTTTGGTTTGGACAGATAATGAGGCATTTATTGAGATCATTGATACTTGAGGGACAAAGAAAAGGATGAGTTTCATGACAGGTTTAGTTTGACATGTCTGAGAAGGATGTACAGGTGAATATGTCTCATAAGTAGATGGATACATAGATCTGGAGTCCAAGAGAGAGGTCTGGAGTTGAGATGAAGGTTTCAGAGCCTGCAGTATGATACATATGTATTCAATATATATTGATATCAAGAAGTTGAGTCAAAGATAGAATCCTGGGAATTTCCAACCTTGAAGGATTAAGTAAAAGAAGCACCAGTGAAAGAAATGAATATGGAATATGAACAAAGAAGAAGAGGAGAAATGAGAGACAATGATGTCATAGAGAAGAGAGTGGTCAACAATATCAAGTGCCAGAGATAGAAACAGTAGAACTGAAAAAAATTAATAGGATTTGGCATTATTAGGAACTCTAGTAAAATATGTTTTATTGGCAATGTTGTTATGTGCCGTCGAGTCAGGCCTGACTCATAGCGACCCCTCCTTGAGTTTTTGAGGCAGTGTCACTATGGAAGTAGATTGCTCCAACTTCCTTCTGAGGAGTAGGCTGGTGGGTTCGAACCACCAGCCTTCTGGTTAGCAGTCCAATGCCTTAGGCAGTATGCTACCAGAGCTCCCATTGGCAATAGTGATTGTAAATTTTTCACAGACTTTTTTGAAGAAAAGAAATTGGTGAGATAAGGAGTTACTTGAGGGGTGAGAGAGGGTAGAATAGATTATTTTTATTTTTTTTTTTTTTTAATGAGAAGACCATACTTCTAAATTATGGAATACAGACAAAAAGAGAATATAAATAAAATAGAGTTAATGAATTAATGATGATTGCAAAATATATAACCAATAATTAGGATTATACTTTTTTTTTTTTTCTTTGTGGTATATTCATGGTATACTTAATTAGATGCAGTCCCAAATTACAGTGTCAAGCTCCACATTTCATAAACACTCAAAAACTATTTGTTGGATTAAACTGGATTGTGTTCCTATCAACATATAATCATCATCTTCCATGCCCTAGCACAATTTTGAGTTTTATGTTGTGTATCTACTTCTCAATACAGGTCACCGGACTCTCTTCATTGGCGTTCATGTGCCCCTGGGAGGAAGAAAAAGTCATCGACGTCACAGGCACCGTGGTCATAAACACAGAAAGAGAGACAGAGAAAGAGATTCAGGTTTAGAGGATGGAAGGGAGTCACCTTCTTTTGGTAAGAATCTTTCTCTTTATTTTTATTAAGTTCATGATTGTAATAATATTATTCTATCTTGTACAAATCCATAATTAACAGCGATGCCTCATACTAATAAAACTGTTTATACTTTTATGAAAGATGTTGAGCACTTTTGAGGAGAAGTGGAAGAGAAAAAGTTGATCTTCACTTCTCTCTTAGGTTTCTGCTTTGGGAACTTTTGTAAAAGTTCTGCTATTTTTAATATTCATCATTTTAATTATAAACAGAATATCCAAATATATTGATATGGTAGTTGTTAAGAATTTCTGAGTTCCATGAAGGTCCATGGACATGATATAACTAAGAACTTGGCTTTCAGTTCCTTGACTCCCTATTGCCTAAGACCTTCTTTACTATACTTAGATCACCTACTCATTCATAATTACTCCACCTCTGGTCACTGAGTCAAGCACCCAGCTTTCTGATCAGCTTCTCTCTTCTTGCCTGCTTGTGCAATTATTCTAACTATAATTATTTCTAGCTCATCTAAATCTTCAGCTCTTTGACCCTCTGCTTTATTTTCCTCTTTTTAAACTATCATCTCTCTCCCTCCCTTCATTTCTTCTTTCCTCTCTTTCATTCATTTTCCTACTTGGAGTTCACAATCTATAATTTTATTAATATTTCTTTGCTAATTCTCTAAATTCATTTGGTCACCTGTTTTAGTTTTACTCATGTTTCTATCCCCCCTCCCTTTAAAAAATATATATCATACTTATTTTAAAGTTCCTTCATGTCCCTGCTTTCTCCCTGCCTCCTCAAGTAGACAATCTCTGATGAAAATCCCTGCCCAATTGGCTGGATTGTAACTACTATAAATTTGTGACTCAAGGACCTTCAACACCACCTGGCAATGATATGCTTTTTGTTTGTTTGTTTGTTTGTTTTTAATTTACTCTCCAAACTTATTCCCTTTTCTCCTATCACTTAACAGATATTTCTGCTTTCTACTTCAGAGGGAAAGCATATGTTTTTGTGTATGGTATGAGGTATGGGTCCTGTTTAATTTTTAATTTTTTTTAATTGTGGTTTGGATGGAAGTTTAAAAGAGCACATTGATTTTCCATACAACATTACATATACGGTTTATTTGCAATCCCCATAATGTAACAGCTCTCTTTCCACTTCCTTCCTGTAGTTATCTTTTCCGTGTCCTTCTTTACTATGCATTCCTTCTGCCTGAGCTATCTCCCTGTGCAAATGCAGCCCTTCTGATCTCCTATGGTTGATTGTTCTCAGGAGTGTACCTACCTGGTGTAAATTTTCACTTTATATGCCTATTTGGCTGGAGGCCATGGGAGTGAGTTCAATTCCTGGCCCAAAGGGTGATTAGGGTCCATAGTCTCGGGGGTTTCACCAGTCTTTATCAGACCAGTAAGCTGGGTCTTTTTTTTTTATGATTTTGAGTTTTGTTCCACATTTTTCTCCCACTCTATCCAGGATCTCCTAAAATGATTCCTTTCCGAATGGTTGACAGTGGTAGTCAGGCACCATCTAGTCTCACAGTCATATAGGCTGACGTTCGGATTGTCCACTAGTCCCGTGGACTAATTGTTTCCATGCATATTCGGTTTTCTTCATTCTTCTTTGTTCTGGACAAGGAGAGACCAACTGTTCATCTTAGATGGCCGCTTGCAACCTTTTAATACCCCAGTTGCTACTCACCACAGCAGGATGTAGAGCAGTGTTTTTGTGTAGTATGTTATGCCAATTGAGCTTGATGTCCCCTTCTTGGTCATTGCACATTTTGTTATAATACTTTCCTTTGTCTTCTTGAGCTGCCCTTTGAAATCTTCTGGTCAGTCTTTCACTTCTATATACCTTCCATTCACTTTACTCTATATTGAAGAGCATGTTCCCGAGCCTCTTCTGACATCTTTTTGGTCTTTTCTTCTTCTTCTTCTTCTTTTTTAAATTGTGATTTGGGTGAAAATTTAGAGAGCAAATTCACTTTCCATACAGCAGTTCACACACACTTGTCTCATGATATTGACTACAATTTACCACAATGCAACAGCTCCCCTCCCACTTCCTCCCAATAGGTACCTCTTCCCTGTGTCCATCCCTCCATACACTCCTGCCCCCTGAGCTGTGTCCCTGTGCATAAACAGCCCTTCTGTCTCCCATGATAGTTCTCTCCAAGGAGCATATCTACCTCAGGTAAGTGTTTATCTCATATGCCTGTCTTTTGTTTGGCTGGAAGCCACAGGTGTGGTTCAGTTCTCTTTGGTCTTTTCTTTCTTTCTAGTCCTTTTAATGACCTTTTTCTTTCTTTGTGTATAATGTCCTTGATGTTGGCCCACAACTCATCTGGTCTTCACCCATTAGTTTTTTCATGTGTCAAATCTGTTCTTGAGATTGTCTCTAAATGTAGTTGTGATATACTCACAGTTATTCTTTGGCTTCTGTGGGCTTGCTTTTCTTTTCTTCAGCTTCAAGTTGAGCTTGTACATGGGAAATTGATGATCTGTTCCACAGTTGGCCCTTAACATTGTTAGGACTTATGATATTGAGCTTCTCTATGATCTCTTTCTATAGATGTAGTTGATTTGATTCCTGTATATTCCATCCAGTAAGGTCTACATGTATAGTCACTGTTTATGTTGTTGAAAAAAGCATTTGCCACGAATAAGTTGTTGGTGTTGCCAAATTCTATCATGCATAGCTGGTCTCATTTCTGTCACTAAGGCTATATTTTCCAACTACTTATCCTTCTTTATTGTTTCCAACTTTTGTATCCAATCACCAGTAATTATTCATGAATCTTGATTGCATTTTTGATCAATTTCAGATAGCATAATTAGTAAAATCTTCAATTTCCTCACCTTTGGCATTAGTGATAGGAGTGTAAATTTGAACAATAGTAGTATTAACTACTTTTAGGTATATGAATGTTATCCTATCACTGATAGCTTTGTGCTTCAGGGTAGACCTTGAAAAAAAAAATTTTTTTATGGTGAATGTGATGCCATTATTCTTTAATTTGTCCGTCCCAGAATAGTACATCATATGATTGTCAGATTTAAAATGACCAATACCAGTCCATTTCAGCTTACTAATACCAAAAACATTGATCTTTATGTGTTCCATTTCATTTTTTACAACTTCCGGTTTCCCTAGATTCATGATTCATACATTGCATGTTCTGATCATTAATGTGTGTTTGCAGCTCATTTTGAGTTGTGCCACATTAGCAGAAAGCTTTACTTCATCCACATCATTAAAGTTGATGCTACTTTGAGAAGGCAGCTCTTCCCCAGTTGTATTTTGGATGCTTTCCAAACTCAATGGCTTATCCTCTAGCACTTATTAGATAACACTCTTGCTGCTATTTGTAAGGTTTAAACTGATCTTTTTTAAAGAAGTATTTCACCACATCCCTCTTCTTTGTCTTCTTTTTTTAGTTGAAGCTCTACTGAAATTTGTCCACCAGCAGGTTATCCTGCTGGTATTTGAAATACCATTGGCTTAGCTTTCAGCATCACAACAACCCACAAGCCACCACAGTATGAGAAAATGATAGATGAGTGGTGGTTAAAAATATATTGATATTGCTTTATTCAATATCTAGTTTCACTAAGTGTTACAGAGAAATCTTTTGTGTCTGTTTTTTCACTTAGATTTATGTCTTTTAAGCATGATTGCTTATAGACATTTTTCAGTGCTCCATTAACTAAGAGAAGTTGGTAAGATAGTCCTAATGGTGGGTACATTAAACATCTTTCCAATCTGTATACACTGATATTTTTCCACCTAGGAAGTGATTTTCCATTATATCTGATTTTTTTCCAAGTATTCTGGTTTCTTTGTGAGTATTAATTGTTTGTACACTGGATGTCTGATATCTGCTCTTTGTCCTTTTCCTCTGTAGTTTCAAATTAGTTTTTCATATTACTCATTTGATTATCTACACCATCAGTTCCATGCTTATATGTCTATTATGGATTTGTTTTGCTGTTGCATTTTTCATTTTCTTGAAATTATTTTTTATCTCTTCCTATTTTCTTCACATCTCATTTCTTTCTTAATTACTCTTTGTTTTTCTGCTTGATAGAGACTATGTTTTTATAGTCTATTGAAGATGCCCAGCTATTTCTGGCAATTTTCTTTTGATTCTGAAGTAGATAATCTCCAGAGGTATAATCTTCCTTTGGGCCTTCAAGATTTTTTTACATCCATTGATTTATAACACCTTTAAAGTCCTATTTTTTTTAAAGCAAAGGATATGTATTATATATATTCAGCTGGCATAGTGCCTATGATATTTGACTGCTAGCCAGAAGATTGGCAGTTCAAACCCACCAGCCACTCCTCAGAAGAAAGGTTGGGCAATCTACTTCCCTAGTGCTACTGCCTCAGAAACCCAAGGAGGGGTCCCTATGAGTCGGATCCAATTCGACAGCAGTGGTTATTTTATTTTATTTTATTTTATTTTAATTTATAGCTTAACAAAGCTTATAGAGGCACTGCTATCTGTGAGCTTCCTGTCTCTATCACTGCTTATTGTGTATAGTTATGGGAACTAAACCTCCCCAAATACCATGCACTTTTTCTACAGTTGGAATGATTGCTGGTAGGGAGAGTGTAGAGCAAAGAACAATACTGTGGGTATCCTATACCAGTATGATAGAAAGATAGTTATCTTTGAGTCAATGGGGAGAGAGTAGAAGATATACTAAATTTCTCCCACATTTCCAAGTATTTTTTGTTTCATTATGTGGTATCTGAGAGTGTAATAAAAGAAAATGTTTGGTTAATATCTTCTCACGCATACTCCCTCTCCTTATAGTTAGTAGAGTCTTTAAGGTTCTGGCCATGGATTATCTCTTAAATTCAGCTTTTAAGGTATTTCTAGGGTGTTTCCCTAGATACTGATATTTTTAAAGAGCATCCAGGGTACAGCTATGATAAAGACTCACTGATTCTAAGAATCTTCTGTTTCTTTATTTGGTGAAACTTGGATATCAGCCAAGTGACCCAGATTCTCCATCTGATGTGTCAGCCACTATTTTTGGATGGCCACCTACTTCCTCCTCCAAGCATCTGAATGTATTTATTGACATTTAGACCTAAAATCTGTTTTATGAGGGACAAATATTTGTCGCCCTAGTGGTCTCTAAACAGCAGAACTTCCTAGATTTCTTTCCCCTCTTGTTTTTCAGGGCTAATTATCAGCCTTTATCTCTATTCCACAAACAGCTTGATTCCTTTGATAACCAATCACCCAATCACAAGGTGAGACTGAAACATAGACATAAACACCATTCCACTTTATTTGGCCTTGATATTCTGTACAATGAGGGTATGTGAAATGTGTATGCTTAAGACTTCAGTGAAAATTTTAACTACATATGAACTATTTATTTTACTTGAAAGGATTTCAAAGACAATCTTTTGAAGACATTTCTAAAGAAGTCTTGAAATTCTTCAGAATTCAACTTACAAAGGGTACAGGATAGAAGAGAATGTAAGGGAGGGAGCATGAAGTCCTTCTTCTGAGAACTTGAAAGTTTAATGTTGTAGATTGGAGAATGGGTCTGTGAAGGCATGGATTAATTTGGACCCATCTTTCTGAAGCAATTACCAATTTAACTAAATGATTTTTTGAGAAAATATTTGAATTTTGGCACTCTTAAAATGTTTGGTCACTCTAATAAACAAGCAATATCAACAGAGTCCCACTTTGTTATATGACTCAATCAGGGAAGTCAGTATTGATAGAAACCTGGTTGTATTAGTGCTATATTCAAGTAAAATTGAACAGGCCTTGACTATAGCCAAAAAAGATTATGCTTATGTCAGCAACTTGCAATGCCTGGGTCAACCACACCAGATAAGATGTATAGAATATGATTACTAGGTGAGTTAAAAGATATGCATGGCTTTTTGGTTGAGTGGTAGTGGTGGTGGTGACGTTTTCATTACAGAAAAAAAAAAAAAAAAACTTTCCACACCCACAAGTAAATTCAGTATAGATTCAATTTTAAACAGCATTTGGGAAATTTGGATTTTCCCTACTAGGAGTAGGATTTTCTAAAGGCCAATATCTTTAATACTAATATGTATCAACTATAGATATGGCATAGTAGAAGTAGTCCTCTATTCACTATGAAATCTGAAGTGGATAAAAAATTGTATTATGAAGACTCTGGTGGTGTGGTGATTAAGGCATATGGCTGCTAACCAAAAGCTTAGTGGTTTGAACCCACCAGCTACTCTGCAGAAGAAAGATGAGACAGTCTACTTCCATAAAGATTTACAGCCTTGGAAACCCAATGGGGGTTGCTATGAGTTGGAATTGACTTGATGGCAGTGAGTTTGGGTTTTAGAGTTTTATGAAGACTCTTACATTTACTATAAACATTATAGTAAGATATGGAAAAACAAGTAGGCTTCCCTGGTAAGTTATTTCTATTGTGATGAGAATGTCTTGCTCATATATGGTGGCTGATGTTTTGGTGACCTAGTGCTGCTTGACCAAGCAGGAGTTTATTCTCTTACAATTTTGGGGGCTAAAAGTCTGAGGTCAAAGTGCCAGGCTCTAGGGGCTGGGTGAAAGACCCTCAACCTTGGGTTTTAGCGCTTCCTCCTGCTCCCAGCTGGAGGTTTTTCTCCACTCGGCTGCTGGCTGCTGAGGCTGACAAGCCCAAGGTTGACAAGTTAAAAGGCACAATCCCAGTGTTACCAAACAACATGGCAGGCCACTAATTCAAGCCCAGAGGAAGTCCCAAGATTAGCAGGGTATGGCAGACTGTTGAACAATGACTTGGCTACATGCAGGGTTCAAGAGTGCCAAAAGGCTTGCGACCTTCCTCAAAGTTGCTTCTTATATACTGGAAGCAGCCCACATCCCTTAAGCAGCTACTCAGCTGCTCCAGTAGATTTTACTGTGGAGTTAATTACGATTCTCACCATGGGGAATAACTATATTCAGCTGCCCAGCCACTCAACCAGGCCCAACCAAGTTTACACACAACCTTAAGTACCACAGCTGATAAGGATATATTTAATAAT
>NW_006921671.1:9930017-9934510 GCF_000298275.1 Orycteropus afer afer
TCTTAGATTGTAGTAGCTATTATATTTACAAAAAAAACATATACCTTAAACAGTGACTGATGTGCTTGGTAGATATTTAATAATTTAAAGAATTTAAAATAGTACATAACACTTCAATTAGTGGAAATACAAAATCCTATAATTCTTCATGACTACTGATAATACTTGATTTTATTATTATTTTCCTTTTTGTATTTATGCATATCTTTCTCCCTCATTTTATGCACTTTTCAGGCTATAACAGAATTAAAATATTACTTGAATCCAATCTTTAAAGTTTTAGATAAGGCTCAGAAGGAAATTCTTTCTGCATTTGTAGAAAATCTCGCTCAAAACAATTGCCCTTATATTTTAATTGCACTCCTTGTTGAATTTTCAAATGCAGTTTTAAATATAATAATTACTTCAAAGTTTCTTAGAAACTGTGTTGAATATTGGCATAAGTAGATACTTTAAACTCAGAAAAACAAATTAATGAAAAATTCAAATTGAAAATTTATTAATTTATAAGGGTAAACTATATATTTATTGCTTAGTTGCTTGATCCAAATCTCTTAATATTCAAAACTGAGCTTTCACTCAGTCAAACTAATTTGGTTTGACTAGTAAAGAACCAAAGCAAGAAGAACGACATTGTGGGAATAAAGGATATGTGGGAGAAATCAGATGGGTTTTTCATAATTACATATGCAAATTTAGGTTCACATATTTATGGTTATTTCTAGGTAATACCAACTCGATTTGGTTGAAAGTATATAATTTTGTTTTCTTAAATAAGAATAATTTTTTTCTTTGACATCTATTAGTATGTACCTTATGTGTATTCAATAATCAATTTAGTGTCTGACTATTTAACTGGTAGAATCTTAGTCTCTGTGACTTATATATAATAGATATAAAAGCTTGCCTTTATATAAAATATTGAATTATTAAATAATAGTAGAAAGATATTTAATATATTTAAAGTAGTTTTTGTCAGAATGAAACTCACACTGTAATGTAAATTTGCAGGATTGAGATCATAAAGACCCTATGTGCCATGTTACTTGAAAACTAAGCCTTTGTCCTATAAGTGTTGGGGATATACTGAAGGGTTTTAAATAGGGGACAAATATAATTAGAATCACCTTTTAGATAAATCATTCTGAATTCAGTGTGGAAAAAGGATTTGAGAGAGGGAACCCTATCAGTAGGATGCTATTGCAAAACAAGGTTAAAAATGACCTAAGGCAATAATTTTAGGGATAGAGAGGAAGGGACAGATTTGAAAATATTTAGAAAATAAAATTATAAACAGACATTGGTGTTGATTGAATATGGGGAATAAGAAGAGGAAGATTTTGTTTGATTTTATTTTGATGTCTGGTATGAATGGTACATTGACTAAGAAAGTGGCATAAGATGAAGAGAAGCACTATTTGGAGATAATATAATATACTTAGATTTGATTGTGCTGATTTTAAAGAAACTAACATTTTCAAATATATTTGTCTGTGGGCCATGAGCTTTATTTTTTCTATAGCACTTATCAAGGCTTTAGTTTTTACTTTAAAATTCATTTTCTCTGGTGTTCATTTCTAAGGAGCTCTGGTGGTATAGTGGTTAAGACATTTGACTGTTAACCAAAAGGTCTGTGGTTTGAACCCACCAGCTGCTTTGCAGAAGAAAGATAAAGCAGTCAGCTTTTGTAAAGATTTACAGTCTTAGAAACCCAATCAGGGGCTGTATGAATTGGGATTGACTCAATGGCAGTAAGTTTGGTTTGGGTTTGGTGCTCATTTCTATGGTTTTCACGAAAGCACAGGGTGCCCGGAGTTATGATATGGATATCTGTGACATTCAGGCTTTCTTCATGTTGCCTTTTTGTTGTCAAATCCTCTCCCTATCTATGGCAAGTATCTATTTGTTTTCTGCCCATATGGTTGTGTGTTTTATAGAATCCCATATTAAGGGAATCATACTGTATATAGCCTTTTTTTGTTTATAACTTTTTGTTGTGATTTGGGTGAAAGTTTCCATTCAAATATTTATACACATTTTGTTTTATGACATTCATTGCAGTCCCTACAATGTAACAGCACTCTTCCCACTTCCTCCTTGTGTTTGCCTTTTCCATTTGTCCTTCTTTCCTATCGCTTCCTGTCCTCTGAGCTTTACCCCTGGGCAAGTGCTGCCCTTTTGATCTCAAATGGTTGATTGTTCCAAGGAGTATGTACTTCCCTGGTGTTATGGTTCACCTTAAAAACCCATTACTGTCAAGTCAATTTCGACCCTGAGCAACCACGTAAGACAGAGTAGAACTGCCCAATAGAGTTTCCAAGACTGTAAATCTTTGCAGAAGCAAAGTGCCACATCTTTTTCCCACAGAGCAGCTGGTGGATTCAAACTGTCGACCTTTTAGTTAGCAACTGATAGTTTAACCTCTTGCACCAGCAGGACTTCTTGTTCACCTTATAGACCTGTGTGTTTGGCTAAAAGTTGAGCCAAATGGGTGAGTTCACTTCCAGGCTTGAAAGGAGAATAAAAGCCATCGTCTTGGGAGTTCCACCATTCACTGTCCAACCAGTAAGCCTGGTCTCTTTATGACTTTGGGTTGTTGCACATTTCTCCCATTCTATCCAGGACCTTCTATTTTGATCCCTGTCAGAACAGTTGGTGGTGGAAGCCAGGCACCATCTCGTTATTGTGTTCTCAGGGTCATGGAGGCTGAAGTTTGTTGGGCCATTACTCCTTCTGACTCAGAGTTGCCCTGTGACTGATTTTCTCCACTCTCCTTCGCTTTGGACCGGGAGAGACCAAGATCTGCACCTTAAATGGCCACTCACAAGCTTTTAAGACCCTAGTTGCTACTCACCAAAGTTGGATGTAGAACATTTTCTTTGTGGACTGTGTTGTGTCACTTGACTTTGATGTCCCTTGAGGCTGTGGTCCTGAGCCCCAAGTTCCAGCTATTCATTCCCTCAAGGTGTTTGGTTATGGGTCAGAAGTTTTCATAACTTTGCTCCCTATATGCTTTTCTATATTCACGGATATATGCAGCATATGTAAATATATATGTAGAAATATCCTCTGTCAAACCTATATCATGGGTGTAGTCCTGTTTGCCTTCCAACACACATTCAGCTTGTGTGTCTATCTCTGTAGCCACTTACCTATTTTTGTTATTACTGTTATTGCAGGGTTGTATATATTTACCTCTATTGCCTTTAACTCTTGTGCTCCTCCCAATGTCTTCCTTTACCTTCATCATTTTGTGCTGACCTCCCTCTTACTATATATTGCCTTCCTCTTCACCCACGTTAATAGGTGTCTACCCTCTAATTAGTGATTTATCCTCCCTTCCCCATGCACCCTTGGTAATCATCAAAGAATGTTTCTTTCTATATGAAAATTCTTTATTAACTTTTTTACAATATTTGTGTCATACAATATTTATTCTTTTGTAATTAATTAATTTCATCCAATTTAATGTCTGTCCTCCAGGCTCGTCCATGTTATAAAGGGTTTTGAAGACTCATGAATATTCTTTAACATTGCATAATATTCCATTGTGTTTATGTACCATAGTTTGTTCATCTGTTGACTGACACTTAGGTTGTTTCTGTCTTTTAGCTACTGTGAGTAGTGCTGTGATAAACATGGGTATGTATATATCTATTCATGTCACAGCTCTTATTTCTGTAGGATATATCCCTACTAGTTGGATTGCTAGATCATATGGTATTTCTTTTTACAACTTTTGTGCATAATCTTTTCAATTTGCTTTCTTATTAAGATGTACTTAAGACTCATCCATGTTCCTTTGCTAATCAATACCTTGGTCCTATTTATTGCGGAGAAGTATTACATATAATATTTGTTTATCCATTCTTTGGTTGAAGAACTTTGGGCTGTTTCTAATTAGGGGCAATTAGGGATAAAAGTTCTATTAATATTATTATGCTGGTGTTCTGGGAGCATCAGTTTTCATTTCTTTTGGGTAAATACCAAAAGTAGGACCACTGGATCATATGGTAAGTGATTATTTAGTATTATAAGAAACTGCCAAGTTGTTTAAAGAGTATCTGTACCATTTTGTATCCTCACTAACAGTGTATGATACTTACAATTGCTGCACATCTCATCAGAGTTGGTATAATCAGTTTTTCTTTTCTTTTTGTTTTTAAAGCCATTCTGATAGGTGTATAATGGTGTCTCATGTGATTTTAATTTATATTTTCCTACTAACTAGTGATGTTAAGCATATTTTCATTTGCTTATTTTCCATCCATATGTATTATTTGTTGATGTGTCCATTTAGATACTTTGTCATTTTAAAAATACTTACTATTGAGTTTTGAGGATTTCTTAGCTATTTCTACAAGTCTTTTTTTCAGAAATATAATTTGCATATCTTTTTTCCAAGTGTATAATTTGCCTTTTCATTCTCTTAACTGTCTTTCACAGAACAACATTAACATTTTTTCCAAAATCCAATTTATAACTTTAATATA
>NW_006921671.1:9935025-9941372 GCF_000298275.1 Orycteropus afer afer
TATATTTATATATATATATATATAATTAGTAGTTTACTCTGCCTTCCCCACCCACCCCTGGTAACCATCAAAGAATATTTCTTTTTCATTAAACCCTTTTCTTGACTTTATTACAATAGTGGTCTCATACAATATTTGTCCTTTTGTCATTGACTAATTTCACTGAGTACAATGACCTCTAAGTTCATGCAACTTGTGAGAGGTTTCACAGATTCACCCCTGTTCTTTAATGTTGTATAGTATTCCATTGTGTACCATAGTTTATTCCTCCATTGATGGGCATTCCATGGTTTTTTGGTATTATGAATAGTGCTGCAATGAACATGGGGGTGTATATATCTGGTTGTTTCATGGCTCTTATTTCTCTAGGATATATACTTAGTAGTGGGTTTTTAAGAAGCACTATACTGTTTTCCACAGTGATTCCACCACAGTCTCACCAGCAGTGCACAAGCGTTCTGGTCTCTCTACGCCCTCACCATCATTTATTGTTTTCTGGTATTTTTTTTTTAACTTTGCAATTACTCCTTGGAAGACATGATATCTCATTGTTGTTTTGATTTGCATCTCTCTAATGGCTAATGACTGAGCATTTCTTCATGTGTTTGTTATCTGCCTGAATGTCTTTTTTGGTGAAGTATCTGTTCATGCACTCTGCCTGTTTTTAAATTGGATTATTTGTCTTTTTATTGTTGCCAATTCATTCCTTTTGTTGTATCTAAGAGTGTGTTGTCTAACCCAACTAACAAAGATTTTCTCTAAAATTTTAATAGTTTATGCATTACATTTAGGCTTATGATATATTTTTGTATAAAGGTATAAAGTATGGGTCAAAGTTCAGTCTTTTTAATTTATTTTATTTTAATTTATTTTTCAAACATGAACATCCAGTTGTTCCAGAGTTATTTGTTGAAAGAAGTATCCTTTTCCACATTGAATTGCTTTTTCACTTTCGGAAAAAATCAATTTGCCGTATTTGAATAGATTCTATTATTCTGGATTCTATTTTCTTCTGCTGTTATACATCTACCTTCCAACAATAGTAAACTATCTTAATGACTGTTGTTTTGTAATATGTCTTGAAATCAATAAATGTCAGCCCTCCAGATTTGTTCTTATTTTCCAAAATTGCATTGGGCATTTTACTTTCTTTGCTTTATAGAATCATCTCTTTTTTGATAGCTACAAAAATAATCTTCTAGAATTCTGATGGGTGGAATTCATAGATCAATTTAGAGAGAATTGACATCCTAACAATATTGAGTCTTCCAACAATGAATGTAGTATATATCTTTATTTACTTGAGTCTTCTTTGATTTTTTAAAGGTGCTTTATAGTATTCAGCATATAGATTCCACACATATATATTTTTTAAAATTTTTATATCTAAATATTTAATTTAATGAGGAGCTATTATAATTTAGGTCAACATGAGTCAGAATTCACTCAAAAGCAACTAATAACAACAATTATAAGTGATACTGTATATTAAATTTGAAATCTTGATTGTTCATTCTTGATATATAAAAATATAATTGACTTTTATATGATCTTGTATCTTATGACCCTGATGAACTTAGTTATTAGTTCTAGAGCTTTTTATTTTTGGTAGATTCTTTGGTATTCTTTATGTGGACCATCATGTCATCTGCAAACAGGAACAGTTTTATTTCTTCATTTCCAATCTTTATACCTTTTATTTATTTTTCCTTGCTTTATTGTATTGACAAGGACTTTGTTTCCTTGTTCATGGTCTTAGGGGAAAGTGTTCAGTCTTTCATTAATAAGTATGATGTTAGCTGCAAGTTTTTGAAGATGCCATGTATTAGGTTAAGGAAGTTTTCTTGTATTGCTAATTTGATAAAAGGTGTTTGTTTATTAGTCAAGAAGCATGTTATATTTTGTCAAATGCTTTTTCTACATTTTTTAGATGATCATGTGTTGTTTTTTCCTTTATACTATTAGTGTGTCAATAATTACATTGATTATTTCTAATGTCAATCAGCCTTCCTTTTTCAGATAAACTGCACTTGAACTTATTTTGTATACGTTTAAACATTTGTTTTATACTTATATAAATATTCCCTGAATTTAATTTACTAATATTTCTTGAGGAGCTCTGGTAGCATAGTGCCTAAGGCACTTGACTGCTAACCAGAAAGCTGCAGTTCAAACCTACCAGCCACTCCTTGGAAGGAAGGTTGGGCAATTTACTTCCGCAGTGATACTGCCTCGGCAACCCAAGGAGGAGTCACTATTAGTCGGGGCCGACTCGATGGCACATAATAACAGCAACAATATTTCTTGAGAATATGTAACTTTATATTCATGAAGAGTTTTCCAGTAATTTTCTTTTCTTATAATGTCTTCTGAACACTTTGGGAAGTACTCCCTCTCCTTATAATTTCTGGAAGAGATTGTGTAGAATTATTATATCTTCTTTAAATAGTTGCTGGAATTTTCCAAGATATCGTCTTGGTATTTTCTAGATACCATCAGTGCCTTGAGTTTTAGTTTTTGGGAGCTTTTAAACTATAAGTTTAGTTTCTTTAATAGATATAGTACTATTCAGATTATCAATTTCTTCTTGGGTGAATTTTGGATGATTGTGCTCTGGTGGTATAATAGATAAGGCACTTGACTGCTAACTGGAAGGTCAGCAGTTTAAACCCACCAGCTGCTCCACAGAAGGAAGACTGGATGATATACTTCCATAAAGATTTACAACCTCAGAAATCCAATGGGGGGTCTCTATGAGTCAGAACAACTTAATGGCATGAGAAGGAAAGAAGGATGTTTCTTAAGATATCAATCGATGTCATCTAAGTAGCCAAGTTTAAGATAATATTGTTGTTGTTATGTGCCATCGAGTTGTCTCCAACTCATAGTGACCTTATGTACAACCGAATGAGACACTGTCTGGTCTGGTGTCAGCCTCACGATCTCTACTATACCTGAGCCCATTGCTGCAGCCACCATGTGAGTCCAGCCTGTTGAGGGCCTTCCTCTCTTTTGTTGACCCTCCACTTTACCAAGCATGACATCCTTCTCCAGCGAATGGTCCCTTCTGACAACATGACCAAAGTAGGTGAGACAAAGTCTGGCCATTCTTGCTTCCAAGGAGTGTTTTGGCTGCACTTCTTCCAGGACAGATTTGTTAGTTTTTTTAGCAGTCCATGGTTCTCTCAGTATTCTTTGCCAACACCATAACTCAAAAGCATCAAGTCTTCTTTGGTCTTCCTTATTCATTGTCCAGCATATGAAGCGATGGAAAATACAATGATGTGGGTTAGGCGCATCAAGGAGATCCCGCATCAAGGAGATTTGCTCTTCAGCACTTGAAAGAGGTAATTTGCAACAGATTTGCCCAATGCAGTGTGTCTTTTGATGTCTTGACTGCTGCTTCCATTGGTGTTGATTGTAGAGCTAAATAATATGAAGTCTTTGACAAGTCCATTCTTTTCTCCATTCATCATGATGCTGCTTATTGGTCCAGTTGTGAGGATTTTTGTTTTCTTTATATTGAGGTGTAATCCATACTGGAGACTGTAGTCTTTAATCTTCATCAGTAAGTGCTCCAAGTCATCCTCACTTTCAGCAAGCAAAGTTATGTCATCTGCCTATCTCAGGTTATTAATGAGCCTTCCTCCAATCTTGATACCATGTTCTTCTTCATATAGTCCAGCTTATCAGATTATTTGCTCAGCATACAGATTGAATAAGTATGGTGAAAGGATACACCCTAATGCACTCCCTTCCTGATTTTAAACCATGCAGTATTCCCTTGTTCTGTTCGAACGACAGCCTCCCAGTCTAAGTACAGATTCCTGAGGAGCACAATCAAGTGTTCTGGAATTCCCATTCTTCTCAGTGTTATCCACAATTTGTTATGATCTGCACAATTGAATACCTTTGCATAATCAATAAAACACACCCACTGCCATTGAGTCAGATCTGGCTCATAGCGACCCCTCCTTGGGTTTCCGAGGCGGTATCATTACAGAAGTAGATTGCCCAATAAAACACAAGTAAACATCTTTCTGGTACTCCTTGCTTTCATTCATGATCCATCTCATGACATTAGCTATAATATTCTCACTTCATGTCCCCTTAGGAATCCAGCTTGCATTGCTGGAAGTTCTTTGTCATATACTGCTACAAATGTTTTTTTTTTTTAATTATCTTTAGTAAGAATTTACTTGTGTGTGATATCAGTGATATTGTTCAATAATTTCCACATTCTGTGGGATTACCCTTCTTTTGAATGGTCATTGGCCAGGTAACTGTCTTCCAAATCTCTGGGCATAGCCAAGTGAGTGCCTGCAGTGTGGCATCCATTTGTTGAAACATCTCAATGGGTATTCTGTCAATTCCTGGAGCCCCATTATGTGTGTGTGTGTGTGTGTGCGTGCACCAATTCTTTTAGTACAGCTTCAACTTCTTCCTTCAGTACCATTGATTCTTGATCGTATGCCACCTCCTGAAATGGATGATCATCTACCAGTTATTTTTGGCATAATGACTGTGTATTCCATCCATCTTCTTTTGATGTTTCCTGCATCATTCAACATATTGCCCATAGAATGTTTCAGTATTGTAATTCAAGGCTTAAATTTTTTCCTCAGATCTTTCAGCCTGAGAAATACCAAGTGTGTTCTTCCCTTTTGGTTTTCTAACTCCAGGTCTTTGCACATGTCATCATAATAATTGACTTTGTCTTCTTGAGCTGCTCTTTGAAATCTTCTGTCGAGTTCTTTTGTCCTGTCGATTCTTCCATTTGCTTTAGCTACTTTCAATTCAAGGGCAAGTTTCAGAGTCTCTTCTAACATCCATTTTGGTATTTTCTTCCTCTCCTGTCTTTTTAATGTCCTTTTGCTTTCTTCATGGATGATGTTCTTGATATGGCCCCACAATTCCTCTCATTTATAGTCATTGGAAATGACATCGAATCTATTCTTTAGATGGTCTCTAAATTCAGGAGGTCATATTTTGGCTTTTGTGGACTTCTTTTAATTTTCTTCAACTTCAACTTGAACTTGCAAATGAGCAGCAGAAGGTCTTTTCCACAATCATCCCCTGACCTTGTTTGGGTTGAAGATACTAAGCTTCTCCATTGCCTCTTGCCACAGATGTAGTCAATCTGATTCCTGTGTACTCCATCTGGCAAAGTCCAAGTTTATGTTGTTGAAAAATGTATTTTCAATAAGTAAGTCATTGGTCTTGCAAAATTCTATCATGTGATCTCCAGTGTTATTTCTATCACTGAAGCCGTATTTTCCAGTTACCAGTGATTCTTTTTTGTTTCCAACTTTTGCATTCCAATCACCAGTGATAATTAACACATCTTGATTGCATGTTCAGTCAATTTCAGACTGCAGAAGTTGGCAAAATCTTCAATTTCCTCATCACTGTCTTTGGTGGTTGGTGCATAAATTTGAATAAAAGTAGTATTAAGTAGTCTTCCTCATAGGCGTATGGATATTATCCTATCACTGATAACATTATATTTCAGGGAAGATCTTGATACATTCTTTGTGATGATGAATGCCATGCCATTCTTCTTCAATTTGTCAATCCCGGCATAGTAGATAATATGATCGTATGATTCAAAACAAAATCATTGCAGTTCACTTATGCTTAGAATATCAGTGTTTATGCATTCCATTTTATTTTTGACAGCTTTCCATTTTTCTAGATTCATACTTCATACATTCCATGTTATAATTATTAATGGATGTTTGCAGCTATTTCTTCTCATCTTGAGATGTGCCACATTAGCAAATGGGTGTCCTGAAAGCTTTACTCTATCAACAACATTAAGGTCATCTCTACTCTGAGGGGGCAGCTATTCTGCAGTTGTATTTTGACTGCCCTCTGACCTGAGGGACTCATCTTCTGGCAGTACATCGCACAATGTATCAGAGTTACTCTTTTTTTTTTTTTTTTTTTTTTTTAATTTATTATTTATTGTGCTTTGGGTAAAGATTTACAGAGCAAATTCGCTTTCCATACAGCAGTTCACATATACTCTGTCTCATTAAATTGACCACAGTTTACCACAATACAAACAGCTCCCCTTCCAATTCCTCCCCATAGTTACCTCTTCCCAGTGTCCATCCTTCCATACTCTTCTGACCCCTGAGCTATCTCCCTGTGCATAAGCAGCCCTTCCTTCTCCCATGATTGTTCTCTCCAGGGTGTGTGTCTACTTGAGGTAAATTTTTAACTCACATGCCTGTACTTTGTTTGCCTGGAAACCACAGGTGTGGGCTCAATTCCAGACCTGAAGGGCAGCTAGGGGCCATAGTCTCAGTGGTTCCATCAGGCTCTATTGGACCAGCAAACCT
>NW_006921671.1:9963187-9964486 GCF_000298275.1 Orycteropus afer afer
CAGGTCTGGAATTGAACCCACACCTGTGGTTTCCAGCCAAACAAAGTACAGGCATGTGAGTTAAACATTTACCTCAAGTAGACACACGCCCTAGAGAGAACAATCATGGGAGAAGGAAGGGCTGTTTATGCACAGGGAGACAGCTCAGGGGGTAGGAGAGTATGGAGGGATGGACATTGGGAAGTGGTACTATGAGGAGGAAGTTGGAGGGGAGCTGTTGCATTGTGGTAAACTGTGGTCAATTTATTGCGACAAAGTATATGTGAACTGCTGTATGGAAAGTGAATTTGCTCTGTAAATCTTCACCCAAATCACAATAAATAAACAACAACAACAACAACATATCTATCTATCTATCTATATCTACACACACATATATATTATATACATGTATTAAAAAAGATAAAATTAATTTTAATACTATAGCATATTTAGTTCAATATATCCAAATTGTTGTCATTTCAACATATAATAAATATAAAAATATTAGTGGGATCTTTTACATTCATCTTTGTACTAAATCTGTTTGTACTTAGTGCAGTGTCTACTTTACACTTCCAGCACATCTCAATTTGGCTTGGCCACATTTAAAGTGCTTGATAACCACATGTGACTAGTGCCTACTGTTATGGACAGCATAGCTCTAATGTCTTTTGACAGTCTTGGTTTGCTATTTTTTTATGTTTTGAGCATCTCTTTCCTGTTGGGCCATTACCAAAGAAAACATTTTGAATATGCAATCTTTTCTGATCCTTATACCAGCCAGTATTTAAAGCCAAACATGGCTGGAATCTACAGTGGTACACTTCGTGTGCTTCACAGAGGCACTGGAGGAGAAATTGATTGGTAAGTGAAATAAATTCAACTAAAGCTCAATTCCAATTCTATCCCTACAGTTTGACCTTGCTCAGAAGGCTGTCTCTTTCTAATTCTTTAGTTGAGAAAAGCCATCATTTTTAAAAATTCATCTGTGTAGAGTGGGTATTCTTTTCTAATTAACACAAGGATTTCTGTAGCTCAGCTCCTGTTACACTATTATATCCACCATATATAAACTCCATGAAAGCAGAGATTTTTGTATGTTTATATATGTATGTCTTGTTCACTGCTTAGAACAGTACCTGGTGAACAGCAGGTGCTTGTTAAATATTTTTTTTAAATGTATAAATCCTTTTATATCTGTCTATTCCTCTTTTAAGGAGCTCTGGTAGCATAGTGGCTAAAGCACTTGAATGCTAACCAGAAGGCTGGCGGTTCAAACTCACCAGCCCCTCCTCGGAAGGAAGGTTGGGCAATCCT
>NW_006921671.1:9964956-9986852 GCF_000298275.1 Orycteropus afer afer
CGGAAGGAAGGTTGGGCAATCCTACTTCCGTAGTGATACTGCCTCGGAAACCCAAGGAGGGGTCGCTATGAGTCGGGGCCGACTCGACAGCACATAACAACAACAACAGTCATTTGACTTGTTGCATTTTTTCTGTCTGGTTTTTAATCTTCCAAATTTAATTAAAATTCTGGGTTGTTGCTCTGGTTTTGACTCCTGGTCTAACTATATACATTATCTGCCTAAAATCCTTCAACAGATTATTCAGTTGATTCATACCTGAGATTTTGCCTTGAATTTCAGCTTCTGAGATATTTAACTTATTCTTAAATCAATTGCCTAAACCAAACATTGATTTACTCTCAGTAAGTGAGGTAAAACCCTTGTTTTTTACCTCATTGTCACAAATAGGATGTTCTCTGGTAGCGTAGTGCCTAAGGCACTTGACTCCTAACCAGAAGGCTGGCTGTTCAAAGCCACCAGCCACTCCTCAGAAGGAAGGTTGGGCAATCGACTTTTGTAGTGATACCGCATTGGAAACCCAAGGAGGGGTTGCTATGAGTCAGGTCCGACTCAACAACAACAATGCTGATATGGCCTAGATTAATTCCTACCTATTCTTGTGAAACTCTCCTTGACCATTGTAGCCTTTGTTTATTTTTTACTCCTCTTACAGCACTGTTGGTGTTCAATTATTGTTGTCTTATATTATCTGCTATTGTATATAAATCTTATCTCTCTAACTATATTAGAAGCAATCTGTAATAGTAATCATGCTTTCTAGGAACTCTGGTCATACAGTGGTTAATTAAGTACTTGCCTGTGAACCAAAAGGTCAGTGGTTCAAACCCACCAGCTATTCCATGGGAAAAAAATGTGACAGTCTGCATCTATAATCTTTTACTTTGGAAACCCTTTGTGATAGTTCTACCTTGTCCTGTAGGATCACTGTGAGCCAGAATCAACTCAATGGAAGTAGGTTTGGTTTTGGTGTAATCATGCTTTAGTATTTAAATAAACTAAAATAGGCATTTAATATTTACAATTAATGAATTGACTAAAAAAAAACCAAGCTCACCACGGCCGAGTTGGATCCAATTCATAGCAACCCCTCCTTGGGTTTCTGAGGCAGTATTATTATGGAAGTAGATTGTCTGATCTTCCTTCTGCGAAGTGGCAGGTAGGTTTGAACTACCAGCATTCTGGTTAGCAGTCAAATCACTACATCACCAAAATACAACCAGGCTGAAGACTGGAATATGTGCTTTTTTTAAGGTACTGTGTTATTTATGAAATACATTAAATGAGAAATCAATCTCACTTTTCTTTTTTTTTAACTGCAATTTCTTTGCTTTCTGCTATTTAATCACTTGTCCAACCACAGGAATCTATTGATTGGCTAATAAGATCACAAACTTGTCATAGACCATAGTGAATCTCACTGTAAATGAGCTTTAAAAGAAAAGATGTCACTTTGAGGACTATGGTGTGCTTGGCCCAAGCCATGGTATTTTCACTCACCTCATATGCATGCAAAAGCTAGATAGTGAATAGGGGAGACTGAAGAAGAGTAGATGCCTTTGAATTATGATGTTGGCAAAGAATACTGACTGGAACATAGAGTGCCAGAACGAATGAATCTATCTCGGAAAAAGTTCAGCCAGAATGCTCCTTAGAATCAAGAATGGTGAGACTTTGTCTCTCACACTTTGGACATGATATGAGGAGGAACCAGTTCCTGCAGAAGAACATCATGCTTGGTAAAGTAGAGAGTCAGTGAAAAAGAGGAAGACCATCAAGGAGATGGATTGATACAGTGTCTGCAACAATGAGCTCAAACATAGCAACAATTGTGAGGATGGTGCAGGACTGGGCAATGTTTTGTTAGTCAGTGGCACCTAACAACAACAAGATGCCACTTTGCTTTCTATACTATCTACAGTGATTTCACTCTACTTGAATAATAGTAAGTGATTTGTTTTTCATTTTGCAAAAGATGTTATTTGATTTGATTTTGTTTATTTTCTGTATTTCTCTATATAAGATATGCATTAAACATTGGCATAAGTGTGTGAAGTGCTCTGCAAGTGTCTTAGACTGGGGTCTCTAGAGAAGCAAACCAGGGAAGCTCATGTATGTAGATAGATAGATAGATAGATAGGTAGATATTAATTTATCCTAAGGAAATGACTCACATGGTTGTAGAGGCTGGCAAGTCCCAAGTTCATGGGTCAGCCTGGAAGCTGGAGGCTTCTCCTGACTCATGTAGCAAAAGGGACTGATGAACCCAAGATTGGCAGGCAATACAGAAGCCTCCTGGCTGTGGAGGCTGACAAATCCAAGATCAGCCATTTAGATGGCAGGCTGCTAGCTCACAGGTTGTGAAAACAACAATCCCAAGATCAGCAGGCAATATGGCAGGCTGCTGGTTTACATCCAAAGAACCAGAGGTCAGATAATGATAAGCCAGCAGAATCCAGATCGAGCAAAGAATCAGAGAGCTTTGCCAGACATCCGTATATATGTACTGGAAACAGGTCACATTCCTGAGGAAACTTCTTTTCAACTGATTGGTTGCTCATAACAAATCTCAACATGGGGGGGCTTACATTACATCAGATCTCATCATGTGGGATGACTACATATAACTGCCAAACCACTGAGAGCCATGGCTAACCATGCTGACACACAACATTAACAACAGCAAGTTTCTACTCCAAAGGAAAGCATATTTTAGGAACACATTGAACTTCAAACTAACCTTACACTTTATACCAATATGAAACAAAACTAACAACAACAATAAAAACCTAGAATAGTTTTCTTGAGGTAAGCAAAGAATATTTCAATTATTACATATGCTCTCATCTGATATGCTTTAAGGTTTTTTTTTCTTTCTTCTTCAGTACAGGTACCTAATATTCTGTTTCACACACAATAGCAGTCTCAAATTAATGAAAACACGTCTTTTCATTGTCTTCCCATCCTTTTTCATACAATGCTTGTGTTATATTTAGCCTAATATCAAAGTAGTTTTCCTATTGATTTTATTCACTCTGAACTTCTAGCTGCTTCATTCAAGCAAGTAGGAATTTTTGTAATTAATTTAATCACATTTTACAGATTAAGACTTATAAAAAATTTGAACAAATTTATTCTCCCTTTTTTCTAAAAAAATTTTTAAACACTAATTAACAAAATTAACATTGACCTGATACATTTTGTCACTCAACCTTATCCAGAAAAAGAACACTACTTAAGTTTATGAATTACTTTCAAGCTTGGCTTTTCTCAAAATTGGCTAATCATTCCTTTTTGCTTTTAACATAAATTTTAGAATGAGTTTACTCTGTATCAAAAAAAAAAAATCCTTCTGAGATTTTTATTGGAATTGCATAAACTCTTTAGATCAATTTGGTATTTTACATACAATGAATGTTGGAATCCATGAACACTATATGTATTTTCATAAAGCTTTAGAAATCAAAGGAGTCCTTGGATGGTACAACTGATTAAGTACTTGACTACTAACCAAAGGGTCAGTAGTTTGAACCCACTCAAAGTCATCTTGGAAGACGGGCCTGGTGACCCACTTTTGAAAGATCACAACCTTGAGAATTTTATAAAGCACAGTTCTACTGTGCAATACACGGAGTCACCATGAGTCAGAATCAACTCAATGGGAACTGTGTGTGTGTGTTCATGCATGCATGTGTGCGTGTTTTTGTTTTTTTTTTTTTTAATTGGAATCAAGGAAATGTGTTATTGGCAAGGGGACAGATCAGTGGAACAGACAAGAGATTCCAGAGAAATACAGAAGCCAAACATTTATGGCCAATTGATCTTTTAAAGTGGTGCAAAAGCAATTTAATGGAGAAAGTATAGGTTTTTTTTTTTTTTTTTTAACAAGTGGTGTTGGAAAAAATGGTTATCTGTAAGAGAAAGAAATGAACCTCACATGTATATCAAAATTAACTCAAAATAGATTATATATCTTAATGTAAAATCTGAAACTTTTAGAAGAAAACGTATGAGAAAATCTCTGTAACCTGGGGTTAAACAGAGTTCTTAAATAAGATATCAAAAGCATAATTCATAACAGAAAAAAAAATTGATAAACTGAACTTAATAAAACATTTTGTTCAATGAAAGACACGTTTAAAAGAATGAAAAGACAATATATGTACCAAGAGAAAAGAAAATATTACCAAGTCACATGTGCAACATAATAAAAAATGTGTATTAGAACATATACATAACCCTCAAAACTCAAAAGCAAGAAACAACCCAGTTAAAAATGGGCAAATTATTTCAATAGACACCTCACCAAAAAAAAGATATGGGTGGTATATTTGTTCCCTAGTGCTGTTATAACAGACATACCACAAGTGGATGGATTTAACAAATAGGGATTTTTTTCTCTTACAATTTAGGAGTTTAAAAGTCTGAGTTCAAAGTGCCAGCTCTAGGGACTGGATAAAGGCCCCTTGACCTTGGACTTCAGCTCTGTCTCTTGCTCCTGGCCACTGGAGTTGGAGGTATCTCTTAACTCATGCAGGTGCTAGCTGTTGAAGCTGCAAACCCAAGGTTCACAAGTAAAATGGCATAGTCTCAAGAATTTCAAGCAACATGGCAGGCCACTACTTCAAGTCCAGAAACAGTCCCAAGGTTGTCAGGCAACATGGCAGGCTGCTGAATGAAGATTCAGATACATGCGGGGTCCAAGATTGCCAAAAAGCTCAAGATCCTTCTCAAAGTGTCTTCTTATATACTGGAAGCAGAACACATCCCTAAGGCAGCTACTTAGCTGCTCACAGCAGATTCCACCATGGAGTTATTACCAGTCCCATCATGGGGAATAACTACATCCAGCTGCCCCATCTCTCAAACCAGACCCAGCCAAGTTGATGGCAAAAAAGCATATGAAAAAATGTTGAACTATAGTCATTAGGAAAATGCATGTTAACAGTTCAATGAGATATCACTACATAAAATAGCTAAAAACAACCGATAATGCCAAGGACTAGTGAGGATTCAAAGCAACAGCAGCTCTCATACATTGCTTCCGGAAATGCAAGATAGTTAATTCACTCTCAAAAACAACTTGTCAGATTTTTATAAAGTTTAACATGCATTATATATGACCTGGGTCCCTGGTGGTGCAAATGGGTTTGCATTGGCTACTAACCAAAATGTTGGCAATTCTAACTTACCCAGAAACACCAAGGAAGAAAGGCCTGACAGTCTGCTTCTGTAAAGATTAAATCCAAGAAAATCCAATGGAGCAGTTCTACTCTGTAACACAGGGGGTTGCGATGAGTTGGAATCCACTTGATGGTAATGATTTGGTTTATTTTTTAACATATGACTTGGTAATTTCAGGTGTAGTTGTTTACCCAAGAGAAGTGAAAACTTATATTCACACAAAAAACTGTGTAAGACCACTTACAGCAGCTCTAAATTGTCAATAACTGGAAAAAAAAAAAACCCTCAAATGTCCATCAACAGGTGGATAAATTCACAAACTGTAGTACATTCCTACAATGAAATATTACTCAGCAAAAAAAAAAAGGAATTATTGATATCAGTAATAATATGTATTATCTCAAAATATCATTAGCATTATTATCAGTTAATAAAGTCAGTATCAAAGGTTTATACCATATATTTCCATTTATATGTTATTCTGGACAAGGTAAAACTATAGCAATGAGACCATATCAGTGCTTCCCAGGAGTTAGGGTTTTCATGTGACATCATGAAAGAGTTTTTTTTTTTAAGTGATGGAACTGTTCCATATCCTGATTATGGTGGTCATTACATAAATTTATATGTATCAAAATTCATAGAACTGGTCACCTCATAAAAATCAATTGTATGTTAATTTAACATTTAAATATAATAGAATGATAAAATAAAATTATATTCAGCCTCATTTTGATATAAGTTAATTTTACCATAGGTCTAATTTTCTGAATATAATACAGAAAGTATAGCATACATGATGAGAGAAAATGTGTGTATGTGTGTGTGAGAAATAGAAATAGTTTCCGTATGAGTGATATAAATAATCCAAAGTAATCATACTATTTATTTTTATACTATATACCCATTATATATTTACATTTTTTGAACTTAAGTTCTTAAATGATGCTGGACTTAATGTAATGCTAAATTTAGTTTTAATTTCCTAAGTCTACTCTGAATGACTGTTGCTGTGGGGTCAGGGGAGGTGTGAGTTTAGGGGTGGTATTGAAGGCAGTGACTGGAACATTTAAGCTTGACGTCATGGTAATATATATTCATGTCTCTGGATTTCCATAGACACCCCATCACAGCGAGTACAGTTTATTCTTGGAACTGAGGATGATGATGAGGAACACATTCCTCATGACCTTTTCACCGAACTGGATGAGATTTGCTGGCGAGAAGGTGAGGATGCCGAGTGGCGAGAAACAGCCAGGTGAGGATTTTTGTCTGGATTAAGGTATACTAAAGAATTCTCATTCTATTTAGAGAGTCCTAATGTAACAGCTTGGCAAACATCTATGAGCACTGCTGATTTCTGAGGTTGCTCATCTGGTCTGGGCATATCCTATAATGAGATACGGGTCACAATGAAATCTGAAGGCAGTAATTATAGTAAACAGTGACACAGAGCCAGCAACAGCTGCAGTCTTAAAGATAAACAGTAACATAATTTGTGTGTCATCAGCAAAACAATAGAAATTTAAAAGTAATTTATATCTGTCTTTTTGGCTGCTGGCTCAAGCCCAAAATAGTGATATTATGTGTAACTTGAACGTGGAGCTTTTATAAAGGGGAAATATGATAAGATACAGTACTGAATTTCGTGTGCTATTATTTTTTAAAAATTTTTATTGTGATTTGAGTGAAAGTTTACAAAGCAAATTCATTTTCCATGCAGTAGTTCATACACATTTTGTCCCATGACATTAACTGCAATCGTCCACAATGTAAAGCTCTCTTTCCACTTCTTCCCCATAGTTACTGCTTCCCTTTGTCCAGACCTCCTATGCACTCCCACCCCAGAGCTGTCTCCTTGTGCAAACACTGCCCTTCTGTTCTCCCATGATTGATCGCTCCCAGGAGTGTATCTTTATGATGTAAATTTTCACCCCATATGTACTATTTAATGAGGATAGAAATATTTTATAATTCATTCCTAGGATATGTATACACTTAAACATGGTGGTTTTTCAAAATACTTTTAAAAAATTACCTTTATCTATCACTTGTAATTGATATTTCTGTATTTCTATGTTGTTAGGAGCCATCAAGTAAATTTTGACTATATAATTGATGAATTGCTATGAAAATAAACTAAATTTGGGGTTTATTTTTTATTTGTTTTTGCTTACTTGCTAACTTATTTAACACACATTTATGGAGAACTTATCATGTGCCAGGTACAGTGGATATACAACAAAACAAAAAATCTTAGGTCTTACCTTTAACAATCTCACAATCTAAAGAAGGATTTAGACAAGTAAACAATTCTATATGATACTGGTGTTCAGTAGGAAATGTGGGAACATATTAAAATTTCCTTATTGCTTCCCAAGTTTTCATGTAAATATGAATCTACTGGATTTTGTTAAAATACAGATTCAGTAGGCCTTGGGCAAAGGGCCTGAGATTCTGCATTTCTAACAAGCTCCTAGGTAGTATCATGTCAATATTTTTGAGGACCACACTTTGAGTATCAAGGATCTAAGCTCTGTGAGTGAAGGAGAGGAGATCTGTATAGTCTCCCTGGATGTCATACCTGAGCTAACTCTTGAATGTTGAGTAGGACTTAACCAGTTACTGTGAAGTCATTTCTAACTCAAGGCCCCCTAATTTGTGCCAGAGCAGAATTTCTCTGCAGAGTTTTCAATGTCTGATTTTTCAGAAGTAGATCTTTAGGTCTTTCTTCTCAGACACCTCTATGTAAACTCAAACCTCCAAGTTTTTGGTTAGCAGCAAAGCATGTTAACCATTTGTACCTTCCATGGGCTCCTGATTAGAATTTTGCTAGGCTTAGAAATAGGGGTCAGGGATTGTATTCCAGGCAGAGGGAACAGGATGTGCTTTCACACATTCATTGACCCAGGTTGGACTGTTTTGTTAGGCTATCCCTTCCTAGGAGCCCTGGTGGTGCAGTGGTTAAGAGCTCTACTGTGAACCAAGAAATTTGTGGTTAGAATTTCATGGGAGAAAGATGTGGCACTCCACTTCTGTAAAGATTTACAACCTTAGAAACACTATAACCAAACCAACCCAAACTCACTGCCATCAAGTCAATTCTGACTCATAGGGACCCCCTTTGGATTTCCAAGGTGGTATATCTTTATGGAAGTAGATTGCCCAGTCTTCCTTCCACAGAGGGGTTGATGGGTTTGAACCGCTAACCTTCTGATTAGCAGTCAAATATCTTAGGGACTCCAACAGAGCTCATCTTAGAAACATTATTAAACTGATGTACTCAGTCCTATAGGGTCACTCTGAGTTGGAATAGACTTCAGAGTGAAGGATTTATCTCTTTTCATGGCCAGAGAGCTCTAATTGTTAGGACATTCTTTTTCTTCTTTTTTTAAACGTATCTGTTAATGGCCTTCAGATTGCAACATTCTTCTGAAAGCTGATTTACTCTGTTGTATTAGACTAAATGTGGGCTTCAGTTACTAGTTGCCTTAACCCTGTCTACCCAGAGTTAGTGTGGAACTAAGTATTGAATCATGATAATAAATATTATGAATAATACTGGCCCAGTTAATTCTTTTTTGATATATTTTGAGTGGTTTTTACAACTCTCCTTTATATGTATAAAAAAATACTAAAGAAGAAAAACAACAAAATGGCTGAACCCAGTTCGTTGCTAACATTTTTAAAAAATAAAACTGATAATTGATGATAGTTAAAATTCAAGAAATATAAAAAGGGAAAAAAGCAAAAATATCCTTTTACTGTTATTTACAGATTCTCTCCTCAAGTAACCACTGATAAGAGTTGCTTATGCATCTTCCCAGAAAAACTTTAATGTTTAGTTGTTGTTGTTGTTATGTGCCGTCAAGTCGGACCCAACTCATAGCGACCCCTCCTTGAGTTTCTGAGGCAGTATCACTACCGAAGTAGATTGCCCCATCTTCCTTCAAGGAGTGGCTGGTGGGTTTGAACTGCTAGTCTGGTTAGCAGTCAAGTGCCTTAGGCACTACTCTATCAGAGCTCATCCTTTTTTATTTACACAGTAAGAATTATGTAATAGGCTATGTTCATAATATGCATTCAATTATATGGATGAGCTTTCTTTTATTTAGCCAGTCTTGATAGATAGTTATGTTGATTTTTTGCTATAATGTTAATATGACAATTATAATGTTAATTATATATGTTATTGCAATGTTAATATATTGGCGTTATTTTATTAGTAATTACGCAAGGTGAAGGAGCCTTTGTGATATAGTGGGTAAAATGCTAAGCTGCTAAGCAAAAGGTTGGTGGTTCAAACCCATCAGCCACTTTGCAGGAGAAAGATGTGGCAGTCTGCTTTCATAAAGATTAACAGCCTTAGAAACTCTATGGGGCAATTCTACTCTGTCCTAAAGGGTCGCTATCAGTCAGAATCAACTCGAAAGCTATGGGTTTTGGGGTATGCAAGGTGAATTTCTGACAGTGGAATTTACGTATCAAACAGAAGACTTTGTTTACTTTGATATATATTGCAAAATTACCTGCATAAAATACTTTGGTAATTTACACTTCCACCAATAACACAAGAATTTATTTCCCCAAAACCCTTGCCACACTGAGTTATCAGACTTTTAAAAATTGTTGCTAATTTGAAAGATGAAAAAATAAATCTCATTGTTTTAATTTGCAATTCTTTAATTAGTGTGGTTGATCATCTTTTCATGTTATCATTTTTTTCCTGTGAACTATTTATTTCCTTTATCCATTTTAAGTAGATTTTTAATCTAGCAAATATTAAGCTCCAGAACCTGCTATCTTATTTTTTTTTCTAACTGCATCATCTAAAACTAAGTACTTGAGGCTTTTACAATACATAATGTATGTACTTATCTTCTTTATTTAGAGAAAGAAAAACAATATATGATAATCTTCTTTACATATTAGTGATATAATTTTTGCTCTTTCATGATTAAAAAGCTGTTGATAGAAAGTTGAAGTGTGTATCTCCCTGTTTAAGGTTAGAAACATCTGAGTTCAATAACAAATGGATGTTTTTCTATGTAATTTGAAACATCATATGGTTATGGTGTTTAGGCGGGTCTGTTAGTGTCTCTTTTAAGTTCTGCAGAGAAGCAGTTTTTGAAAGCATTTCCCCTAGATTCCTTTCTTCACCTTCATGCATAAAGGAGCTGAGACGTAAGATTGGAATATGCATTTTGGTTGGTGACTTTTCATCTACCAGATCAAACAGTGATCTGTTACTTTCAATCAGTAACTTCCTTGTAATTTGTCCTCTCATATAAAGCTAAGAAGCAGCAGAAGCAATATTAGAATTAAATACTTTTCTCCCTGTCCCAGTTGAGCAGTTAGGATTTTATAATGCTCTAGTGGATTAACTTGAACAATGTGAACTATACATCTATCCTAAGTGACCAATATATATTCCCGGTTATTTATAAAGAATAAAAATGATGATCTAGTCAATTAGGAGCTTTCTCTAATGTTATTCTGTAGGATCTGTTGTTATGGATTGAATTGTGTCCTCCCAAAACATATTAATAGTATTGTATGGTTGTCCTCCATTTGTGATATGATGTAAATTATCCTCCATTTTGTGATATGTTGTAAATCCTAACGTTTATATGTTAATGAGGCAGGATCAGTGTGGGGTGTATCTTGAGTCACAGCCTCATAAGACAGTGTGACTAAAATCATACCCTTACTCAAGTCACACCTATACCCAAGTCACACCCATGTTTGAGTCATACCTTTCATTTTACAAGAGATAATAGGGAAAGAGAACCTGGTAGAGAGGAGAGGGGCTTCACTATCACTAAGAAAGAAGAACCTGGAGCAAAGCAAATCCTTTGAACCTGGGGTCCCTGCACTGAGAACTTCCTTGACCAAAGACAAGATTGATGCCAAGACACCTAGAGATCTCCAAGGAATTCCAGGCCCACAGATGTTGAAAGGAGACAAGGACCTTCCCCTAGAGCTGACAACAAGAGAAAGCCTTCCCCTAGAGCTAGCACCCTGAATTTGGACTCCTAGTCTCCTAAATTGTGAGAGACTAAATTTCTGTTTAGGAGCTCTGGTAGCATAGTGCCTAAGGCACTTGATTGCTAACCAGGAGGTTGGTGGTTCAAACCCACCAGCCACTCCTCAAAAGGAAGATTGGGCAATCTACTTCCATAGAAATACTGACTTGGAAACCCAAGGAGTAGTTGCTATGAGTCAGGTCTGACTCGACAGCACAAAACAACAACAATAACAAAATTCTGCTTGTTACAGCCATCTACTAGTTGTATTTCTATTGTAACAGCACTCTATGAGTAAGACACCTGTATTCTCAGCCATTCTCCTGAAACTCTTTAAGGTTCAAGGGGGCATATGATGAGCAATCAAAATAGTAACAGACATTGAAGAGGAGGATAGATAAGTTGTGGCTGAAACACAATACTTAGGGGACGAATAGAATGTATGTCTTGAGGAGTTAGAAATGTACGTTTTAAAGTGGCAGAAGTAATTTTGTTCTGGCTGCCCTCATTCATTTAAAAATGCTAATTTTAACTAATTCACGACTCCTTCTGATTTCTCAAATTCAGTTTAATTCTAATAAACTCATTAGCATAACCATTTGAAGCATTATTTCTTTTGGTTAGTATTCCAGGTGGGATTAATAATTTTCTATTCTAAATGCAGAAATAAGGAGAATATTTTATCAGCACATTGCACCTGTCACATATCACATATTGAATTATTCATGTCCACTGTTTTTGCCAAGTAAAACTGAAGTGAAGTTTTAGATTTTGAAGCTAAATTTTTGAATCATGGTAATTTAATAAATTTTTGTGGAAACCAGCTGTTCACTTTTAAAAACCCCAAAAGAAGCCATATGACAAGGCTAATGAAATCAACATAATTAGTACAATGTCCTGCTTATAAATAACATATAATGTTATTAATAGAGAAGTGCGCAAAGATATCACAGCTGTGCAAATGTGGAGACAACATGCTTGACTCACTGCAATTGCCCTTTAAAAAGTACTTTCCACATTTGTGGCTCAGATGAGACCACGAAGGGGGTAGCAGTTAGGTTCTGATACAAACATGGTAGTGTGGAAAAGGATTAGTGCATCAAAGCAATTTTATTGATGCCATGAAGGCATTTGATAGTCAAAATTAGTAAATGTTCGAGTGAGCAAGATTTTTCAGTAGAATGTGTGATGTGAAGATAATATGGATTTAGATGTAGTATAAAGACTCTAGGTTTGAATATATTTCATTTCCCTTTAAAGTGGCTACAGGCACTCTATGACTGTATATACTGTTCTCTAGTTCGCACTTTATGTACCCCTCATCCTCCATATTCCCACCTCTATATGAAAAAGCCTAAAAATAGGATTTTTTTTTTTCTTGAGACATTCCTTACTTTCCCCAAGCCATAACTTTCCTCAAGGCTGTAAATTACTTTCTGTTTTGGGAGAATCAGAGATTAAATATTCTTAGAAAAATTAAACTGAATTAGTGAGAAAACACTAAACAGAAAGATTTAAGTTTTGTGGAAAACATCTATTTCTAATTTGTGGAAGAATTTTATTTCATAGATTTTAATATGTGTACTATCGAGGGTATTATCATCAACTTAATCCTCAAAGAATTGATGAAACACCATTTTATGTTGTTGTTTAGTATAAAGAGATTGCAAGATGCTGTTGTTGTTATGTGTTGAGTCAGATAGTGACCCCTCCTTGTGTTTCCCAGGCAGTATCACTACAGAAGTAGATTGCCCAACCTTTTTTCCGAGGAGTGGCTGGTGGGTTTGAACCACCAGCCTCTGGTTAGCACTCAGGTGCCTTAGGCACTATGCTACCAGAGCTTGCAATGTGCTAATCATGGTGAAAACAAAACAAAACAAAATCCTTACATACTTCTTGTTGTTGTTATGTGCCATCGAGTTGGACTTGACTCTTAGCGACCCCTCCTTGGGTTTCCGAGGCAGTATCACTACGGAAGTAGATTGCCCAACCTTCCTTCCGAGGAATGACTGGTGGGTTTGAACCTCCAGCCTTCTGGTTAGCAGTCAAGTGCCTTAGGCACTACGCTACAAGAGCTCCTATACATACTTAAGGGAATGAAAATAATCTAGTGTTTTAACCTTTCTCCCCATAAAAATGCCATACAATTGGCATACAATCATCCATCACATCTCTCTCCTGACTTTGAAACTCTTGCTTGCTTTGATTTGCTATTCAAGTAAATGTCAACTTAGTTTATTTAAAAACCAGAACAAATTGCAGTTTTGTAGGTCATTAGCTACAATCAAGCATCTTGCACCTGACAATATATTCAGTGACTACAAATCATGAAACAAAATTTGGTGTTTTCCCAGAATTTTTCATTTCTATCTTTGAAGTAATGGATTGAAAATAAATAATAAAAAAGACATGTATTTATATTTATAGATACATACATACGTAGGTATGTATGTCAATATGTATGTATGTATCTATATATAAAATCATCTTTAATATGTTGTTTTTGTTAGGTGCCATTGAGTCACCTCTGACCCATAGTGACCCCATGTGCAACAAAACGAAACATTGCCCAGTCCTGTGCCATCTTCACAATTGTTGCTATGTTTGAGCCCATTGTTTCAACCGTTGTGTCAATCCATCCCTTTTTGCTGACCCTCTACTTCACCATGTGCAAAAAGGGCATAGTGACACCATCCTCATCTGATCTCTAACTTCACAAGAGGAAGGAGAAATCACCATCAACAGCCCAAGGCATGTTCCTATAAGGCCAGACATGCCACCACCCTCCAGCCTTTTGGCCAGTTGTGACACCAGCTGTCCCTGCCATAGCACTCACTACTTCTCTGCTGGATTTGATAATTTGTTACAGTGGTCACACAGAACTCACAGACAGTACTCAGGATTACAGATTCTGTTAGGGAAGTAACAGGCCACAATTCACATTCAGGAACGTCCTCAGGATACAGTTATTTGATCAGGACAGTCTCCCTTCTGCTATGCCCTCAGGCACACCTCTCTGGGCCTTGGCCTCTGGCCCTGGCCTCTACACTGCTCCAGCAAGTGTTATAAAACTCTTTTAGCTTTGCCAATAGGTATACCTAGGAGCTCTGGTAGTGTAGTGCCTAAGCCCCTTGACTGCTCACCAGAAGGGTGGCAGTTCAAACCCACCAGCCACTCCTCGGAAGGAAGATGGGGCAATCTACTTCTGTAGTGATACTGTCTCGGAAACCCAAGGAGGGGTCACTATGAGTCAGGGCCAACTCGACGGCACATAACAACAACAACAACAGGTGCACCCCACTCCTCCAGCAAGCCTCTGCCAAGACGGCAGCTTTCTTGTTCCGTGGGTCAGCAAGCCCACCTCTCTGTCTTGTGCCTTTTGGTTCCTCAGCTGGTCGTCTCAGCCAGTCATCTCAGCCAACGAGGCACAGTTCAGAGATCTTGGGTCCAAGAACTCACTCCACTCCACTTCCAGCTTTTCTCTCTTGATGGCAGTGAGGTCTCCCCCTTCTGCTGCTAAAAGGGCTCATTTTAAGCCTAGCAGAATGACAAAACTGACCAAACCCCACGTTAGATTCCCATACACCTTATTTACATTACTCATAAGCTATCCAATCCCCTGGTAGGGTACAAGCACCTTATATTTGCACTTCCACCCAATCATCTAGTGGGAGTCACAAAGACTATTCCTAGGGGAGCTATACCAAATAATCCACTGCACCACACCAAGCTTGATGCCCTTCTCCTGGTACTGTTCCCATCTGATAACATGTCCAAAGTATGGGAGATGAAGTGTCAGCATCCTCACTTCTAAGGAGCATTCTGTCTGTACTCCTTGCAAGACAGATTGTCTTCTGGCAATCCATGGCATATTTAAAATTCATCACCAATACTATAATTCAAAGGCATCAGTTCTTTGTTCTTCCTTATTCATTGTCTAGCTTTCATGTGTATTTGAGGCAATTAAAAATAACATGGCTTAGAAAAAGAAAATAACCTGGCTTGGGCCAGCCCTTCCTTAGTTTTCAAAGTGACATCTTTGCTTTTGAACATGGCTTGGGCCAATCCTTCCTTAGTCTTCAAAGTGACATCTTTGCCTTTGAACTCTTTAAAGAGGTCTTTGGAGTAGATTTGCCCAATGCAGTACATCATTTGATTTCTTGACCACTGCTTCCTTGAGCAGTGGATTGTGGATCCAAGTAAAATGAAATCCTTGACAACTTCAATCTTTTTCTTGTTGACATGATGTTGTGAGGATTATTGGATCAGTTGTGAGGATTTTTGTTTTCTTTATGTTGAGTTGTAATCCACACTAAAGGTTGTAGTCCTTGATCTTCATCAGTAAGTGCTTTAAGTCCTCTTGGCTTTCAGCAGGCAGGGTTGTGTGATCTGCATATTGTAGGTTGTTAACGAGTCTTCTTCCAATCCTGATGCCACGTTCTTCTTCGTATAGTCCATCTTCTCAGATTATTTGCTTAGCAAATACATATTGAGTAAGTATGGTGAAAGGATCCAACCCTGATTCACACCCTTCCTGATTTTAAACCATGCAGTACCCCTAGTTCTGTTTGAAGGACTGCATGTTGATCTATATACAGATAGCACATGAGCACAATAAATTATTCTGGAATTCCCATTCTTCTCAATGTTACTCATAATTGGTTATTATGTAATAATAACAAATTATGTAATAATAACAAATTATGTAGATAATACATAATTATACATAATACATAATACACATTAGTTAACAAATAAGTCAAATGCCTTTGCATAGTCCATAAAACACAGGTACACATTTTTCTGATACTCTCTGCTTTCAGCCAAGCACTTCCCTCATTCCATGCCCTCTTCTAAATCCAGCTTGATGTATTGCTATAACCATTTTTTATTTCTCTTCAGTGAAATTTTACTTGCGTGTGATGTTAATGATGTTGTTAGATCATTTCTGCATTCTGTTGGATCACTTTTCTTTGGAATGGGTACAAATATGGAATTCTTTTACTTG
The DNA here is from genome assembly GCF_000298275.1 of Orycteropus afer afer. Lineage (NCBI taxonomy): Eukaryota > Metazoa > Chordata > Mammalia > Tubulidentata > Orycteropodidae > Orycteropus > Orycteropus afer. Next base: position 9,981,175 of record NW_006921671.1, read on the forward strand.
GTTGGCCAGGTAGCTGTCTTCTAAATTTCTTCACATAAACCAGTGAGGGCTTCCAGCATAGCATGTGTTTGTTGAAACATCTCAATTTGGTGTTTTATCAATTCCTGGTTCCTTGTTTGTCGCCATTGCCTTCAGTGTAGTTTGGACATCTTCATTTTGTACCATTGATTCTTGACGATGTGCTGCCTCCTGAAATGTTTAATTGTCAGCCGATTCTTTTGGATACAGTGACTCTGTGTATTGCTTCCATCTTATTTTGATATTTCCTGATTGGTTCTATATTTTACCCATAGAATCCTCCAATATTGCAACTCACAGCCTGAATTTTTTCTTCCATTCTTTCAGCTTGAGAAATGCCAAGTGTGTTCTTCCCTTTTGGTTTTCTAATTCCAGGTCTTTGCATGTTTCATTATAATACTTTACTTTGTCATCTTAACCTGCCCTTTATTTAGGTCTTTTACCTTATGATTTCTTCCATTCACTTTAGCTACTCTGCATTCAAGAGCAAGTTAATATAGTCTATTTAAAAATACTCATTTAAATATCTTAAAACTTTTGGTATCTTTCTAGATCTGGCATAAAGCACTGAATCTTGAAATGTTTAATGTCTTTGTTGTTGTTGTTGTTGTTATGTACCATCGAGTCGGACCCGACTCATAGCAACCCTTCCTTGGGTTGCCGAGGCAGTATCACTACAGAAGTAGATTGCCCAACCTGCCTTCTGAGGAGTGGTTGGTGGGTTTGAACCACCTGGTTAGCAGTCAAGTGCCTTAGGCACTATGCTCCCAGGGCTCCTTTAATGTCTTTAGTAACTTGATATTTGTAACTTGTGGGTTCCTTTTTATGGAAAGTGTCTCTCCCTCCTCTTGTAATTCTTATAAAACCTATGATTATAGAAAACCACCCTCACATATATTTTGGCTACCAAACTGCTTGGAATTCCCAGGGAACCCACATTTTCTTTCCTTTTTTTTTTTTTTTTTTTAATATATTGTGATTTGGGTCAAAGTTTACAGAGTACATTCATTTTCCATACAGCGGTTCATGTAGATTTTGTTTCATGATATTGATTGCAATCCCCATAATGTAACAACTCTCCTCCCATTTCCTCCACGTGGTTACCTTTTCCTCCACGTGGTTACCTTTTCCCTGTGTCCTTCTTTCCTATGCATTCTTATCCTCTGAGCTATCTTTCTGTGCAAATACTTCCTTTCTGATCTCCCATGATTGATTATTCTACAGAGAGTACCTACCTGGTGTAAATGTTCACCCTATACACCTATCTATTATTTACCTGGAAGCCACAGGAGCAAGTTCAATTCCAGACCTGAAGGGTGATTAGGGGCCATAGTTTCAGTGGGTTCACCAATCTCTATCAGATTAGTAAACCTGATCTTTTTTTTCATTTTGAGTTTTGTTCTACATTTTCCTCCCATTATATCCAAAATCTCCTGCATAGATCCCTTTCTGAGTGGTTGACAGTGATAGCCATGCACCATCTAGTTCTTCTAGTCTCATTGTCATGTAGAGGCTGAGGTTTGCATGGTCCACTAGTTCCTTGGACTAATTGTTTCCGTGTGTCTTTGGTTTTCTTCATTTTTTTTTTGTTCCAGATAAGGAGAAACCAATTGTTGCATCTAGATGACTGCTTGCAAGCTTTTAAGACTCCAGGCATTTCTCACCAAAGTAGGATGTAGAAAAATGTCTTTGTTATGCCAATTGAGTTTTATGTCCCCAGTGACTATGGTCCTGAGCCCAACAGGCCCAACAACTCAGTCCCTCAAGGTAGTTGGCTGTGACTAATAAGTTATCATAACTTTGCCCCCTGTTGGTTCTATTTATATGGACATTGTTATAGCACATACAAATACATATGTAGAAATATCATCTGCCAACCTTACATATGGTAATGGGTATATTCCCTTTTGCCTAGACATACCTGATCATCAGTCTGTCTACCTATGTGTTGTTGTTGTTGTTATGTGCCGTCGAGTCAGCCCCAACTCATAGAGACCCCTCCTTGGGTTTCCGAGGCAGTATCACTACAGAAGTAGGATTGCCCAACCTTCCTTCCGAAGAGTGGCCCATAAAAGAACATTTGTTATTACTGATAATGTAGTATCGTGTATGTAAAAGTGTTCATCTTTCTTGTCTGGACCTCTTGTGCACCTCTCTGTGTCTTTCTTTTCCTTAATGTTATTGTGTTGGTCACTCTCTTTTGGTATATTGCTTTTCCCTTCATCCAAATCAATACTTGTCTCTCACCTATCTAGCAATTTTCCTTTGCCTCCTCTCCCATCACTGGTAACCAACAAAGAAAATTTCCTTCCATATATAAACCTTACCTTGACTTTTTACAACAATGGACTAATACAATGTTTGTCGTCTGTGATTACCTTATTTCATTCAGCATAATGTCTTCCAAGTTCATTCACATTAGGAGATGTTTTGTAGATTCTACATTATTCTGTAGTGTTGCATAGTATTTCAGTGTCCACATTTTTTTTTCTAAGAGGACCAGGCCCTCAGTTTGAGAGGCATCATTCTAAAGGGAAGATTTTTCCTTCTAAAGAAAGCAATCCTGTTGGATTTGCTTTTAAAATGTCTTTTCAGAAACACACATGGATCTATGGAACAAAATGGAGAACCAAGAAATAGATGAATAGAAGTATGACCAACTGATTTTTTACATATGGGAGAAAGCTGCCATTCAATAATGGAAGAACAGTATTTTCAACAGACAGTGCTGAAAAAAAGCACATCTATTGGTAAAAAAATGAACTTCAATCTAAACCTCACAGTGTATACCAAAATTAAATCAAGAAGGACCGTGAATATAAAAGTAAAACAGAAAACTATAAAACTTTTAGAAGAAAACATAAGAGAAAATATCTGGGACCTAGGGCTAGGAGATGATAAGGTTTTAGACATGACACCAAAAGTACAATTAGTAAAATGAAATATTGATAAATTGGACTTCATGATGAAAATATTTGAAAACTATATATCACATAAAGGTCCTATATATGGAATATATAAAGAAATCTTAAAGCTCAAAATTTTGAGCAAGAAACAAATGTTAAAAATGGGCAAAAGTCATGAACAGACATTTCACCAAAGAAGAGACACACAGGACAAACAAGCACATGGAACAAGCGCATGTTATTGTATCGGTCACTTTCTTTTGGTATATTGTCTTTCCCTTCATCCAAGTCAATACTTGACTCTCACCTATCTAACAATTTTCCTTTGCCTCCCCTCGCATCACTGGTAACCAGCAAAGAAAATTTCCTTCCACATATAAACCTTTCCTTGACTTTTTACAATAGTGGACTAATACAATATACAATGGTTCAACACCATTAATCATTAGGAAATGCAGATTAAAACCACCCTGACATATCACTGCACACATAGTAGAAAAGCTAAAATTTAGAAAAAGAAATAGTCATAATAACAAATACTGACAAGGATATGGAGAAACTTGATCTCTTATGGACTGCTGATAGGACTGTAAAATGGTAAAACCACTCTGGAAAATTGTTTGGCAGTTTCTTATAAAATTAAACATGCGTTTTCTATACAATCCAGCAGTCACATTCTTGGGCATTTATTTATTTCAGAGAAATGAAAACTTATGCTCATGCCCAAACCTTGAAATGAATGTTCATAGAAACTTTATTAGAAATAACAAAAGACTTTAAACAACACAAATGTCCTTCAATGGGTAAATGGTTAAACAGGCTCTGATATAGCCATACAATGGAATCCCCCACCACACCCACTGCCATCAAGTCAATTTGGACTCATGGAAAGCTCACAGGACAGAATACAAGTGCCCCATAGAACTTCTAGGGCTGTAATCTCTATGGCAGTAGACTGAACATGGCAAAAGAGATTTAATTGTTGCTAGGGGATAAGAACAGACAGAGTAGAGGACATGGATAGAAAGGTGTTGTATCAGGGAGTTCATTTGTGCTGATAGAACGGTTCTCTATTTTCATTGTGGTGGTGGTGACATGAATAAAAATGGATAGAACTACACACATGCACATACACACGCATGCACTATCTTCTTAGAATTTTTTTAACATATTTTTAAACAAATTTTTATTGTGATTTGGGTAAAAGTTTACAGAGCAAATTCGTTTTCCACATAGCATTTCATACACATTTTGTTTCATGACTGCGTTAGACTGGGTTCTCTAGAGAAACAAAAACCAGCAAAGTTTATAACCCACCAGGCACTCCTCAGTCAAGGAAGGTTGGGCAATCCTACTTCCATAGTGATACTGCCTCGGAAACCCAAGGAGGGGTCGCTATGAGTCAGGGCCGACTCAACGGCATATAACAACAACAACAACATATATATATATAGCAAGAGAGAAATTTATCTTAGGAAAGTGGCTCACAAACGTATAGAAGCTGGCAAGTCCAAAGTCCCTGGAGGAAACGTCAGGCTGGAGGCAGACTTAGCTTCTGCAACTGCAGGGGGCCGAGAAGCTCAAGGCTGGCAGGCAGTACACTGGCTATTGACTTCAACGAAAGACGAATCCAAGATCTCCAGGCTGAACAGTAGGCTGCTCACTCACGGAAGGTTGTAGGTAGCACACCAGAGTCCCGATCCACAGAAGAATGTCTCTCTTCACAGGATGTCCCTGGATATCCTGGAAGCAGGCCACACCCCTAGGGAAACTCCCCTTGGCAATTCCCCACAATGAAACAGCTCTCTTCCCACTTCCTCCCCATCGTTACCTCTTCCCTGTGTCCTTCCCTCTCATGCACTCCCGCCCCCCAAGGTATCTCCTTGTGCAAACACTGCCCTTCTGATCTCTCATGATTGGTCACTTCAAGGAGTATATCTACCTGATGTAAATGTTCATCCTATATGCCTGTCTGTTGTTTGGCTGGAAGCCACAGGAGTGAGATCAGTTCCAGACCTGAAGAGTAACTAGGGGCCATAGTCTCAGGGGTCTCACCAGGCTTTATCAGACCAATAAACCTGATTTTTTTTTTTTTTTTTTTTTTTATGATTTTGAGTTTTGTTTCACATTATTCTCCCAGTCTATCCAGGATCTCCTGCACTGATCCCTTCCTGAGTAGTTGACAGTGGTAACCGGGTACCATCTAGTTCTTCTGGTCTCATGGTCATATAGGCTGAGGATTGCATCATCTGCTAGTCCCCTTGGACTAATTGTTTCCATGCATATTTGGTTTTCTTCATTATTCTTTGCTCTGGATGAGGAGAGACCCATTATTGCATCTAGATAGCCACTTGAAAGCTTTTAAGACCCCAGTTGCCTGTTACCAAAGTAGGATGTGGAACAATGTTTTTGTGTAGTATGTTATGCCAATTGAGCTTGATGTCTTCTGTGACCATGGTCCCAAGCTCACAGATCCAACTACTCATTCCCTCAGGGTGGCTGCCTATGGCCACGAAACCACCACAATCTTTTTGTGTGTGTGTGTGTGTGTGATTTGGGTGAAGATTTACAGAGCAAATGCACTTTCCATACAGCAGTTCACATATACCTTGTCTCTGTCATTGACCACAGTTTACCACAATGCAACAGCTCTCCTCCAACTTCCTCCCCATAGTTACCTCTTCCCAGTGTCCATCCCTCCATACTCTCCTGCCACCTGAGCTGTCTTCCTGTGCATAAGCAGCCCTTCCTTCT
>NW_006921671.1:9992430-9993914 GCF_000298275.1 Orycteropus afer afer
ATTTCTAATTTTTCTTTTAATTTGTCAGTTTGTTCTTGTATTTTCTTCCAAAATTCTTGTAAGTTTTTTTCTGTGTTTTCTTTGGTCTGTCTCTCAATCCTTTGAAGATACCTAAAGATAATTCTCTTGAATTCCTTATCAGAGAGTTCCAATGCTGTTTCTTCCTCAGGTATGTGTTCTGGGTCTGTATCCTGCTCCCTTGTTTCTACCACTTTATCCTGCTTCTTCATGTGCACTGTGATGGTCTGTTGTTTTGGGGGCATCGTGACATTGTTGTACTTAGATCTCTGTTAACTGTTTGTGAAGAGCAGCCAAAGGTGGTTCAGGCTTTTCTCGGTGGTTTTTTTATTGTTGGCCCATTGGTGGAGAAGGAAGAAGTGGCTCTCACTTGGTAAGTGAAGTCGCAGGAGGTGCAGTTGTGTCTTATGGGGACTGTTGTTGTCTCCCACTCAGTTGGACACAAATTACAATTGAATAACCATCAAAAAACTAAAAGCCCATGGATGGAAAACACACCATGTAATCACACATGAACAATAACCAAAAAAAAAGAGAGAAAAGGGAAAAAAAGAAGAAAAAACAGGCAAATCTGCAATATCTGGGGATAGGGCATTAAGAAGAAAAAAAAAAAAAAGAAAAAATAGGGAAGGAGAATAATAAATGAAGACAAAAATAGGAAGGTTGTAAAAAGAAAAACAAGGAATGGGGTGAGTCATGAGAAAAAAAAAAACAGGGAAAAGAAAAAAAAGCAAACAAACAAACAAATCCTTAAATTGGGGGGCAGGGGGCAGGGCGGGCAGAATTTCAACCAGGCACAGGGAAAAGAAAACTGCTGAAAACTAGGACCTGGTAGGGGAAGATTAAGAATAATAAAAAGGACAAAGGTATTAATAATACTAGTTGGTTTGAAACAGACAAATACAAGCAAACTAATCACCATGAAAAAGAAAAAATTATTAAAAAGAAAGAAAAAGAAAAAAAATTGGTAGAGGACTGCATAGGGCACCCAGGCTCCGTCTGAGTGCACACACTGTGATGGAGTTCTTGTGGGCCCAGAAGGTAGGTGGGAGTGCGGATGGCCATACTTCCGTTCACCAAGCGGGTGTAGGGTGTAGTAACAAGAAGAATGTCGTACCTTTTTGGTCTTGCAGGTCCCGAATGTCCTTGGGGTTGCTGGAAAGCAGAACGTGATCTTAAGCCCCAGAAATCTGCGAGAGCACTGTCTCTTTATATATCCAAAATAGTCAAGCCGCTTTTTAAACCTTCAAAATGGTGGCATCCTCTGGACCGGCAAAAGTCCACAGCTCAGCCCACCTTTCTCTTCACCTTTGCCATTTGTTCCCCAGCCACCGTGCACAGTCCGTGCAGTCCCTGGCTAGCAGGGCGATTTTTAGGTTAATTCTTAAGTCCTACCACCACAGGAATCTGCAAGAGCACTGTCTCTTTAAATATCCAAAATAGTCAAGCCGCTTTTTAAACCTACA
>NW_006921671.1:9994014-9996621 GCF_000298275.1 Orycteropus afer afer
CCCTCTGGACCGGCAAAAGTCCACAGCTCAGCCCACCTTTCTCTTCACCTTCTCCATTTGTTCCCCAGCCACCGTGCACAGTCCGTGCAGTCCCTGGCTAGCAGGGTGATTTTTAGGTTAATTTTTAAGTCCTACCACCACTCGAGAATGTCCAAGTCGTTTGTGTCATCAGGGGCACTCAGGTCCCTGCCAGACTGCAGCTCTGTATGTCACCTTTTTTGGTATTTTCATGCAAATTCTTCTGCTAGTTGGGGTTTAGTCTAGTTCTGTATCCTTCCCTTCAAGGCTCAGGGGTCCAAGATTATGTTCTGTGTTTGTGTCAATTGGTTTCCCTTTTCTTTGTTGAAGAGGGTCTGTGCAGTCCTTCTACCTAGTCCGCCATCTTGCCTGCCCCCAAAACCACCACTGTCTTGCCCCTTGTCAGCTCCACTATACACCCAGACATTCTCACAACACATACAAATACACATGTAGAAACATCTTCTGCCAGCCCCATACATAATCATGGGCCTCCTCCCCCCTGCCTAGATATATACCTGATCATTCAGCCTTAGGATTATTTTTTAGTGTTTATTTTCAAAGGAGCCAAGATAAAATAATATATATTCTTTGTCACTTAGTCATCTTCACTGTTAGGTTGTTGTTGTTAGGTGTCATCGAGTCAGTGCCAACTCATAGCAGCTGTATGCAGAACAAAACAAAACACTGCCCAATCCTGTGGTATCCTCTCAATACTTACTCTGCTTGAGCCCATCATTTCAGCCACTTTATTAATCCATCCTGTTGAGAGTTTTCCTCTGTTTCACTGGCCCTCTGCTTTACCAAGTATGATATCCTTTTCCAAGTACCTTTTGCTTCTGACAGCGTGACCAAAGTAGGTGAGGCAATTCTCACTTCTAAGGAGTATTCTAGGACAGATATGTTCATTCTTCTGCTAGTCCATGGCATTTTCAGTATTCTTGACAACACCACAATTCAAAGGCATCAACTCTTCTTTGGTTTTCCTTATTCATTGTCCAGCTTTCACACGCATATGAGATGATTGAAAATGCCATGGCTTGAGTTAGGTGCACCTTAATCTTTAAAGTGACATCTTTGTTCTTTAACACTTTAAGGAGGTTTTTGGTAGCAGATTTGCCCAATGCAATACAACATCTGATTTCTTGACTGCTATTTCCAAGGGTGTTGATTGTGAATCTAAGTAAAATGAAATCTTTGAGAGTTTCAATCTTTTCTCCATTTATCATGACATTTCTTATTGGTCAAGTTGTGAGGATTTTTGTTTTCTTTGTGTTGAGATGTAATCCATACTGAAGACTGTAGTCTTTGATCTTCATCAGGAAGTGCTTCAAGTCACCTTCACTTTGGACAAGCAAAATTGTCTCATCTGCATATCACAGGTTGTTAATGAGTCTTCCTGTAATTCTGATGCTGCATTCTTCTTCCTGTAGTCCAGCTTCTCAGATTATTTGCTCAACATATAGATTGAATAAGTTTGGTGAAAGGATATAACCCTGGCTATTTATTTGTAGAGTAGGGAGGAAACCTAGATTTATTCTTAGTCCTAACCAGTTCAAGATACTTTCCACAAAACTTTCCTTTCTCAAAGAGGTTGATCCTTGTGATATTAATGTGTATAATATGAGTATGGCCTTACTTTTTATTTCTTGTAAGAAATACTGATTTTGATATCAAAATCATATTCACTCTTACCATTGATTCTAACTAGGATTTTTATATCGGTATGAATAACTCAGGTGGTAATCTGTATTAATTGGTATAGACTAAATTATGCTCTAATAAACATCCTGCAATCTCAATGTCTTAAAACTACAAAGGTTTATTTATGGTTCTTGATAAATGGGGCTATGCAGAGGCTCTACTCATCTGTTCCTCATCAATGATGTAACATCATTGTAGTTACGAAGGAGCCCTAGCTAATGAAGCAGGCTCTGTCTCAAATGTTGCTGGTTGCCATGTCAGGGAAAGGGATTGCTGTAGAGAAGCTCATACTGCTGCAGCCAAATGCTGCCAGAGGATCTCCACTGGCTTGGCTCCTGAATAAAGAGGACAATGAGGTGAGGAGAGCCAAGTGAGAATGTGGAGGTGCATAAGCAAGGCACTCGGAGGACTCTGTCTTAGATTGAGTTCCCTGAAAAACAGGTCAGTTTCCTTTTTGTACACTTTGGAACAAAGAAGTCAGGCATGTACATTTGATTGCATGAAAGCATTTACATTCTAAGAGCTAATTAGTATTAGGGGGGTGCAGTGGAGGTGAAGTGTCATGGCCTCAAGGGGTGTGTTTTTCAGCCTGTGAGGTAAGAAGTTCATTTTCAGGTGAAGGTTTTCCACACTGCATCAGTGTGGCTAAGCAGAAACAGCTCTGGTTGCTTCTGACCAGTTCTACTGTGTTCTTATCTCAAGATACCTTCTGCTGCCTTCTCTGTCTCTCTGTTTTCCATGTTCCACAAGAGAGTCAGCTCCTACATATTATCTTGAGGAATGTGAGAAGAGGCCTCAGGCTAGCCAGTACTTCATACCATGATAAATGTACAGGTTGTCTCAATCCTGGCAATAAAATATTCTAATCCACTCCTTGGAAGGAAG
>NW_006921671.1:9996721-10004503 GCF_000298275.1 Orycteropus afer afer
GGGGTCGCTATGAGTCGGGGCCGACTCGACGGCACATAACAACAACAACAATCTAGAAGTGAAGCATGTAATTTTTTCTCACAACTCATTGGCCAGAACTAACATGGTCAGTTGGGTAACATGGCCTCACTCCATTAAAAGGGAGCCAGATAGTGATTCTTCTTTACTAGAAGATGTAGAAACCAGTTATAGTTGATGAACAATTCTATAAACCATCACATGATTTGTGAGGTATTATGGGCCTTTTGGAGCTCTGCTGGTGTATTAGTTAAAGCACTCAGCTGCTAGCCAAAAGGTTGGAGATTCAAACCCACCAGCTGCTTCCCAGAAGTGAGATGTAAGAGTCTGCTTACATAAAGATTATAGCCTTGGAAATCCTATGGGACAGTTCTACTCTTTCCTATAGTGTCATTATGAGTTGAAATCAATACAATGGCAGCTCTGTTGTTGTTGTTGTTGTTGTTGTTGTTTTAGTTTGTCAGCCTGTTAAGTGCCAAAAAACTTTCAAAATCACCAATGTTCAGAATTCCTAAATGTATAGACAAAATTGTGTTATAAAATCCCCAGCATTGAAGAAATATTGTCAGTGATTTGGGGTGTAAGTAAAAGGTTTTTCAACATTTGACTTCCATGCCACATGGTTTAAAATCAGGGAAGGTGTGTCAGGGTTGTTTCTATCTTTTCACTATATGTACTTAATCTGTATGCTGAGCAAGTAATCCGAGAATATAGACTATATGAAGAACATGGCATCAGGGTTGGAGGAAGACTTTTTAACAACCTGCAATATATAGATGACATAACATTGCTTGCTGAAAGCAAAGAGGACATGAAGTACCTACTTATCAAGATCCAAGACTACAGCCTTCAGTATGGATTACTTCTCAACATAAAGAAAACAAAAATCACCATGACATCATGATAAACAAAAAAGATTGGAGTTGTCAAGGATTTCATTTTACTTGGTTCCACAATCAGTGGCCATGGAACCAGTAGTCAAGAAATCAAATGACATATTACATTAGGAAAATATTCTGCAAAAGACCTCTTTAAAGTGTTAAAACGCAAAGGTGTCACTTTGAGGTCTAAGGTGCACTTGACCCAAGCCATGTTATTTTTAGTCACTTCATATGCATGTAAAAGCTAGACAATAAATAAGGAAGCCTGAAGAAGAATTGATGCCTTTGAATTATGAGGTTGGCAAAGAATATTGAATATACCATGGACTGCCAGAAGAATGAACCGATCTGTCTTGAAGTACAGTCAGCATGCCTTAGAAGTGAGGAAGTTAAAACTTCATCTCAGATACTTTGGACATGTTATCAGGAGAGATCTGTCTTGGAGAAGGAGGTCATGCTAGGTAAAGAAAACGGTCAATGAAAAAGCGTCAGTGAGATGGACTGACACAGTGTTGGCAACAATGGGCTTAAACATGGCAATTGTTTTGTTCTGTTGTACACAGGGTCGCTATGATTTGGAAACCTGCTCAATGGCACCTAATAATAACAACAACATGTGTTCTGTAAAGTTGTGACAGGCACAGCTGTTCTTCCCTGTCTGTAAAATACTTGTTTCCTTTACACTTACTGATACTGGGGACAGATACATAGCCTTCTTGATCTATTTTGCCACTCTGCACATTAATCGAATAGTCTGGGGCATAATGGTTAAGCACTGGTCTCCTAATTGAAAGTTGGAAGTTTGAACCCACTAGTTGCACCATGGAAGAAAGATATGGCAGTCTGTTTCCATGAAGACTGCAGCCCTGGAAACCATATAGGGGAAGTTCTGCTCTGTTGTGTAGATCACAAAGAGTTGCAATCAACTCAACGGCAGTAGGTTTGAGTTTTGGCACATGAATCATTACGAATAACCTTTTTGATTAGTAATTTTTGGCTGATCCACCTGATTCTCTAACTCGTTACTCCCACATATTTGTCCTCTGGTGAAGCTGGGTCATTTGATTACATAAAAAGAATAATATAGTGGTTTGAACTACTGACCTTTTGATTAGCAGCTGAACACATTAACCATTATGCCACCAGAACTCCTTAAGTTTCATTAGAAATAGTGAAATTAAATTGGTCATTTATTGAGATTAGAGAGCAAGTTCCAAAACGGAAAAGAGACATCACAGTATCCAAGTTTCTCTTATGCTCCATCCCTTGTAGGAGCACCCAGGGAATGGGACTGAACTCAGTTCTCATATTCAGTCACTAGGACATGACAACTGTCAGTAAATTTTATCCAAACAGGCATAGTAAGAATTTCCTATAGAATTTTCCCCATTGAATGTCTCCAAATTATAATAACCTCCCTAAAAATCCATTGGGAAAATAATCAAGAAACTGAAATATTCAGGTTTAAGATTTATCACCAAAGGAAAATGAGTATTTTTTTCTTTTCTCTTGTATCTATGTCAGTTATCATTATATTTCCATGAAAAAAATCCTCTGTTTATTTATTATATAACAGCTTTAGAGTGACCACTGATAAAACTTTTATATTAAACTTTTTTTCAGAGCTAGAAACATTAAGAGAAATAACATGTGAGTCTTGCTTTGTTTTCAATATATCTTTTGATTACAGAAAAAATTCTCACTAAATAGAATTACAATAGAAAATATACTAAGTGGCTTGGGCTAGCTTTTATATACTTCTAAGACCCATGAAACCAAGAGGCAATATGAATATTTTTGTTTCTACTTTTTCTTACTGAGATAAAGGATCGTTCATCTACCATATAATAATATTCAATGCACTAACAATAGTATTTATTTGCATAGGTGGTTGAAGTTTGAAGAAGATGTGGAAGATGGAGGAGAAAGGTGGAGTAAGCCTTATGTAGCAACTCTTTCATTGCATAGCTTGTTTGAATTGAGAAGTTGTATTCTGAATGGGACCGTGCTGCTGGACATGCATGCCAATACTTTAGAAGAAATTGCAGGTACATCTTTTTTCCCATCAGTCTCTTTTACTCTTAAGAGTACAGTTGAATTTTGTTAGTCTCCCTTACTTACAATTTTATGTGTGTGAACTTTGGAAAATGAATTCCCATAATCACTGTTCTATGTTGTTGCTGTTAGTTGCTGCAGAGTGAGCTCTGACTAATGCTGACTTAATGTGTAACAAAAGAAAACAATGCCTGTTCCTACGCTATTTCCATAATCTGATATGTTTGAGCCTATTGTTGTAGCTATTATGTCAATCAATCTCAATGTGAGTTTCCCTCATTTTTGCTGACACTGTAATTTACCAAACAGAATGACCTATGGGACCTTAAAAACTCATTTTGCCTTGCCCCCTAAGTTTAGATAGAAGGAAGGTGAATCTCAGAGATATGTGGTATCTGGTTAGTGACAGGTGTAGAATAAAACTTGAATTCTAGATATCTTGACTCCCTTTCAGTATTTATTGTTTTTCACTGTCATAATAAGTGAGACTGTCACCTTTAGAAAACTAAAGGAAAAACAAAAAATATTTAAATCTGAAGATTGACTTTTCCATATTGAAACACTTAAAGTATCCAAATAAAAAAATTATAGTAAACAAGAAAAATGTTGGTTTAAATGGGCATAGGAAGGTATGGCCATTTTTAAAAACCTCCTGAATTCCAGAGGAAGCCAAGTGATGCAGTTGTGAATAGTTTTTTAGTTTAATGCTATGGTTAGTCCCTGGAATGAATGCTTTGGATTAAAATTCTATTATAGCTGTGTAATACAAGCAATTATATTTATGTTAGCATCAAGAACTATAAGATATCACCTATGGTGTATTACCAATATGACGAAGTAGAGTTAAAGAACTCTTGTATCTTTTGGTCTGTACAACAAACACATTTTGATGAAAACAAAATAATACAAAACAAAAGCAAAGTCATAGGAGTAAGCTTTGAGAGAGCATAAATAAAATTTCTAATGGAGGTTTTTAAAATAAAAACAAAAAGAAAGGACTCAGGCAGTTTTTAAAATTATTCGTTTGGAAAGAAATAAAAGCAGTTATATATGCAATTTATTGGGGAAGTACAGGGTACAAGGACTTACTGGAGACTTCAATACCTTAATTATATTGTAGAGATGGAAAAACCAACCAACCAATAACCCCACACTTGTGTGTTTTAAGGTTCTGCCAGTGATGGAGTTTATAGATTTATTCTTATAAAGAAAATTTAAAAGAATGAGAAAAGTTAGGATAACATATAATTCAACATCATTAGAAAAATATTGCGTGTAATTATCTTCAGAACAGCCCTATAAAGTAGATGTCATTCCCATTTTTCAGTGAGAAAACAAACTAAAAATGTCATGGCCCAGATTTCTACTTGCATCCCTGACTGTAAGCCCAATGTCCCTTCTATCATACTACAACTGTTACCTGAAGAAAAAGAAGATGGCTTGAAGTGGATGTCATCCAAATTTTAATGACAGTTTGATCGTTTTAAAAATTATGTATTTTGTTAATTATGATGGTAATTAGGCATACATTAAAATATATGTGAAAATAAAAGTAAGCATAGAAAACATTTTGGCTCACAATGTTAAATAAAAAGAAAACAAGAAAGATATAATCCTTTCCTCCCTGAATTGTATGCGACACTTTAAAAGCTATTAATTACCTCTTTAAAATGCACAATGAGAGCCTCTAAAAGACGGTATAAACTACAGTATAATTTTTAGAAGAATACAGGGTACAGTAACAGTTCACACTACATCAAGACTTAGAGAAAATGGCTAAATTAGACATTAACAAACCTCAAGAGGATAGTAGCTATCCAGCTCTATTTCTTAGCTTTACATTATAAGCTTTTGCTAATAGCTAATGAACATTTTGTATTCTAATTAGGAATGAAGTAGCTGGGCTTTTCATAGAACTTTGCAGTTTAGGATGCTCTTAACTTTTTGATACCACAAACTTGGAGCTTGGTATTACAATTATCCCTACTCTATAGATAAAAAAAAAAAAAAAAAATTGATATCCAGAAGGTTAAATGTCTTTCCCAAAATAAGTTTATTTCTGCTCCTTCACTCAGTGATGACATTACCTTTGAAAATTGGTTAATCCAAAAGAGGTTTGGATTAGCTATATATGATAAAACCAAACTCATTTCCATCAAGTCGATTCCGACTCATAGGCGAGAACTACCTCATAGGGTTTCCAAGGCTGTTAACGAGACTGTTAAAGATTAACGGAAGAAGGCTACCCCATCTTTCTTCCACAGAATGGCTAGTGGGTTCTAACCCTTGACCCTTTGTTTAGCAGCCAAATGCCTTAACCACTACACCACCTGAGTTCCTTGGTTATATATAAAAGCTCTGTCAAATGCCTCAACCTGGAAAAATTAGACTCAGGAAGTTCTTTTCATAGTTTTGTCAGGCTTTTACTTTCTCACGTCATGTAATTTCTAATGCTTTTTAAAGAAATTATTCCTACCAGGCAATTTTCTCACAGTAATTTGACTAACACTCTTGTTCATTTTATCACCTTAGCTCAGTTTTATTCTTTAAAATTATGCTTCCTTTCCCTAACTTTGCCCTAGTTTCCTATGCTCAATTTTGTAGAATATATGAAGGTTGTTAGCTGTGTTAAACCAAAAATTTCAGGCAAATTACATTCTCTAAGTCTGTCCTTACAAATGAAAGTAGTTCAGTGGAAATCTCAATAACCCAAATAGCTATTGGTATTATTTTCTGCTCTTCTAATTAGTCTGTATCTTTCTGACTTTGAAGTAGCCCAACATGAATGTCCCATTTTCAATGTGGAACAATCTGTAAAACACCATTCAGAATATACCAGTGGTTTTGAACTAAAATCACATGGACAAATATGATTATAAATATTTGTGCTGATAATTATTACCTTAGATTCCTTTTGAATCATTCATGATAATAGATTCTCTCTAATTGAGTAGTTGTAACTTGGCTTATTATATCCAAAAATATTGATTTCTATCCTCAATGAAATCTCATTGAAACATTTTCTCCCTATAGCTCATAATTATTTTCTTATTTTTTACCTACTATAATTTTCACTTAGACAATTTATCAATGTTACCAATAGTCAGTAAATGTGCTTTGCATTTTTATCTTTCCAAAGTATTTTCCTTTTTTAGAATTTTATTGTGATTTGGGTGAAAGTTTACAGAGCAAATTCATCTTTCATACAGCAGGTCACATACACTTTGCCTCATTAACTTTGCAAAGTATTTTAATATCCATTAATACATTTTATTTTCACAGAAGCCTTATTAGGTAGAAATGAGTCTATCTCCTCATTTTGTAAACAAATAAACAGAAAATGATATATCAAAAGTGAAATTTGTAGAGTCAAAAATAATATTGCAATCATAAGTTTATTTTCTTTTATTTCATAATTTGTTAACATATTGATTAACAATGATATCTGGAACTCTATTTTCATCTCTGATTTATCATTATTTTTCTATATGTCAGGAAGTTACTAATGTATACTAGTCACTAGTTTCAATTCTCCAAAAGCTAGAACTAATAGTTTATCTTTAAGGACTCTAAATCTTACTATTTAGAGAATATACAGGTTCTGTGGAAGACTGGGCCATCTACTTCCATAGAGATACCTCCTCAGAAACCCAAGGAGGGGTCACTATGAGTAGGAATCGACTCAGTAGCAGTGAGGTTTGTTTGTTTGTTTGTTTGTTTTTTGGTTTGTAGTATTAATGTTTTCTAGACATTTATTGTGGAATAGATATGACCCAGATTTTGTTTTAGAATGATAAAGAATTTTTGTTTTTTCTTTCACCCAACTTAATATATGTTTACCTTCTAGTTAGTGGTTTAACCTTCGCTTCCCTACCCATGCCACAAAACCATCAAAGAATATTTATTTTTTGGGGAAACATTTTTCTTGACAGTTTACAATAGTGTTTGCATACAAAATTATCTTCATGAAGTTTGATATCAATGATCTTACTTGCTTTTAACAGACTATAAGATACAGGCTCTTAGATAGCTCTTTTAAGAAATTTTTACAGACCTGGCAGTAAATCCTATTTATATCTAGAAGGTCTGTCAAAAATTTCTGGTGCAGAGTTCTGGTTAGATGGCAGAATAAGCAGAAAGACTGCACAGACCCTCTTCAACAAAGAAAAGGGGAACCAGTTAACACAAACACAGAAGATAATCCTGAACCCCTGAGCTTTGAAGGAAAGGACATAAAAGTGGACTAAACTTCAACTAGCAGAGGAATTTGCATGATAACACCAAAAAAGGAGACATATGGAGCTGTGGTCTGGCAGCGATCCTGACGGCACAGACAGCTTAAATATTGCCGACTGGTGATAGGACCTAAGAATTAACCTAAAAACCAGCCCTGCTAGCCAGGGACTGCATGGAGGACTGCTCTGGTGGCTGGGTAATAAAAGGGAAGGCAGCAAAGAGCAAGGCTGGCTGAACTGTGGACTTTTGCCTGTCTAGAGGGCACAGCCATTTTGAATGTTTACAAGTGGCTTGACCATTTTGGGTATTTAAAATGTCAGTATTCTCCCAGATTCCGAGATTTGAGAATAGGCCCAACTTGCCAGGAACCCCAAAGACATTCTGGACCCAGACGACTGGAAAGGTGCGACATTCCCCTTGTTACTCTTATACCCCACACACTCTTGGTGAATGGAGATTTGGCCATCCCTCATTCACACCCACTTTCTGGGCTGGCAGGAATTCCATCCCAGCCTGTGTTCAGCCAGAGCCTAGGTGCCCTGCTCTGCCCTGCCCTGATTTTTTTTTTTTCCTGTTTTCTGTTTGTTTTTGT
>NW_006921671.1:10005393-10008125 GCF_000298275.1 Orycteropus afer afer
AGATTAATACTAAATTTTCAGAAATAGATAACACATTGGAAGGGCAAAGGAGTAGAACTGATGTAATGGAAGGCAGAATTAATGAGATTGAAGACAAATACCTGAATACTTCTTTGAAAAGTGATCAATCAGCAAAAAGACAAAACAGTATGAAGAAAGCCTAAGGTTAATGTGGGATACCATCAAAAGGAATAAACCACATGTCCTTGGAATTCCAAAACAGGAAGAGAAAAATAAAACCACTGAGAAAATTGTCCAGGCTTTGTTGGAGGAGAACTTCCCTGATATGATGAAGCATTAGAATATATCCATCCAGGAAGTCCAATGAACCCCAAACAGAATAGACCCCAAAAGAAAATCACCAAGACATATCATCATCAAACTCATCAAAAGCAAAGACAAAGACAGAATCCTGAAAGCAGTATGGGAAAAATAAAAAGTTACTTACAAAGGACAATCAGTAAGAATAAGCTCTGATTTCTCAGCAGAAACCATGCAAGCAAGAAAGCAATGGAATCGTATATATAAAACCCTGAAAGAGAAAATTTTTCAACCAAGAATTATATACCTGGCAAAATTGTCCCTCAAATATGATGGTGAAATTAGGAAATTTCCAGATAAGCAGAAACTAAGGGAATTTGTTAAATTTGTTAAAACCAGACAAGAGATCCTAAACGGAGTCCTTCGAACAGAGAACCAAAAATAGCAAATAATAACCCACCATTAATACAAAAGATGACATAATTCAGAAACCACAGATATGGACATATCCAAAGTAAAATAAGCTTACAAGATTCTAAACAGGCAACCAGAGACATCAATTGGCAAGTGAGGACAACTACAAACCAAAAATAGAGAAAATATCGTGTAGTTACAGAACTTCTAAATGGTGAGGAAGTCAAGAGAGTTGCAAGATATAATGGACTGTTCTAATTTCAGGAAGAAAATTATAAATCACAGGGTAGTCTCAAAGAAAAATTATAAACCTTCACATCACAATAAAAAAGGGGACAACCACAAATATTCAGCAAATACTAAAACAACAGCAACAAAGGAAATGATAACACGATTCATAAACATAATGAACTCAGCACAGAAAATAATATGGAACAAAGAAACCAGGGACACCATGAGAAAACACATAAGAAAAAGACAGCAACCAATTCATACTTGTCAATAATTACACTGAATGTTAATGGATTAAATGCACCACTGAATAGATAGAGAGTTGCAGATTGAATAAAAAAACAAAACCCATCAATATGTTGTCTACAAGAGACACATCTTAGAGACAAAGACAAAAATAGACTAAAAATCAAAGGTTGGAAAAGATATATCAAGCAAATGGCAACTGTAAAAGAGCAAGAGGGGCAATATTAATTTCTGATCAAATTGACTTAAAGACTAAAATCACCATATGAGACAAGGAAGGATATTATATAATGATTAAAGGATTAGTTGAACATGAAGATATAACCAAAATAAGTATCTATGCACCCAATGAAAGAGCCCCAAAATACATAAATCAGACTTTAAAAGAGTTGAGAAGCCAGATAGATGACTCCACAGTCATAGTGGGAGACTTTAATACACCACTTTCAAAGAAAGAGAACAACTGGAAAGAAACTCAACAAAGATGCAGAAGAGGCAAATACAATCCACCAACTTGACCTTATAGACATCTACAGAATACTTCACCCAACAACAGCACAACATACATTCTTTTCCAGTGCATATGGAACATTTTTCATGATAGACCATATGTTAGGCCATAAAGCAAGCCTTAATAAATTTAAAAATATTGAAATACTGCAAAGCATCTTTCCAGATCATAATGCTATCAAATTAGAAATCAACAATAGGAAGATCAATGGAAAAAGAGTAAACACATGGAAATTGAACAACACCCTCCTTAAGAAACACTGGGTAAAAGAAGAAATAAAAATTTAAATTCAAAAATTCCTTGAATCAAACAAGAATGAAAATACAACATACCAAAATCTTTGGGACACAGCAAAAGCAGTGATCAGAGGCCAATTTATATAGCCATCAAAAAAGACGAAAGAGCCAAAATCAACACTTTAAGCCAACATCTCCAACAATTAAAAAAAGAACAGCAAGAAAAGCCTAAAGTCACCAGAAGAAAGGAAATAATCAAGATTCGAGCAGAAATCAATGAAACAGAAAATATAAGAGCAATTAACAACATAGAAAATTATCAACAAGACCACAAGTTGGTTTTTTGAAAAAATCAATAAAATTGACAAACCATTGGCAAATTTAACAAAGGAAAAAAGGGAGATAATAAAAATTGCATGAGTAAGAAACAAAATGGGGGACATCACAACAGAACCAACTGAAATAAAAAGGATAGTGTCAGGATACTATGAAGAACTCTACTCCAACAAATTTGAAAATCTGGAAGAAATGGACAGATTTCTAGAAACACACCACTTACCTAAGCTAACACAAACTGATGTGGAAAAGTTGAACAGATCCATCACAAAAGAAGAAATTGAACAGGTCATCAAAAAATTACCAACTAAAAAAAATCCTGGCCCAGATGGTTTCACCAGAGAATTCTACTAAACATTCAGAGAAGAACTGACACTATTCCTACTCAAATTATTCCAAAACATAGAAAAAGATGGAATCCTCCCTAACTCATTTTATGAAGCAAGCATAACCTTGATACCAAAACCAGGCAAAGACATCACTCAAAAGGAAAACTA
>NW_006921671.1:10010643-10021168 GCF_000298275.1 Orycteropus afer afer
CCAGATAATTGGGACCTTCTAAAAATTAAATTTTTATGTGCTTCCAAAGACTTCTCCAAAAGAGTCAAAAGAGAACCTAAAGATTGGGAAAAAATATTTGGCAATGACACATCTGACAAGGGGCTTATCTATAGAATTTATAGAAAATTCCAACACCTCAATAACAAAAAGACAAAGAATCCAATTAAAAAATGGGAGAAGACATAAATAGACACTTCACCAAGGAGGATATTCAGGCGGCCAACAAACATATGAAGAAATGCTTACGATCATTAGCTATTAGAGAGATGCAAATCAAAACAGCAATGAGATACCATCTTGCTCCAGCACTGGTAGCAAAGTTCAACAAGACAGAAATAACAAATGCTGGTGAGGATGTGGAGAGACTGGGACTCTCATACACTGCTGGTGGGACTGTAAAATGGTACAAACACTGTAGAAAGCAGTATGGCAAGTCCTTAAAAAGCTGGAATTAGAAATACCATTTGACGCAGCCATTCCATTACTAGGTATATATCCTAAAGAAGTGAGAACCATGACAAGAACAGACATGCACACCCATGTTCATCGCAGCACTATTAACAATAGCCAAAAGATGGAAACAACGTAGGTACCCATTAACAGAAGAATGGATAACCAAACTATGGTACATACACAAAATGAAATACTGTGCAACCCTAAAGAATAACTCAGAATCTGCCAAACACTGCATAGCTTGGATGAACTTGGAGGACATTATGTTGAATGAAATATGTCAATCACAGAAGGAAAAATGTTGTATTAGTCCGTTATTGTAAATGTCAAGGAAAGGTTTATCTGTGGAAGGAAATTTTCTTTGTTGGTTACCAGGGGAGGGAGGACAGGGGAGGGAACACTTTAGAGAGATAAGTATTGATTTGGGTGAAGAGAAGGGCAATGTACCAAATATGAGTGATCAACATGGTGGCATTGAGGAAGAGGAAGACAAAGAGAGGTGCATGGGAGGTACAGACAACAAAGATGAACCCTTTTGCACATACACTTATGCATTGTCAGTGAAGGCAAACATGGATATACAGGTGGGTAGATGGGTGGACAGGCTGAACTATTAGGTATGTCTGTGAAGCAGGGAGTGTACCCAAGACCATGCATAGGGTTGGCAGACAATGGCCCTATAAGTGTATTTGTATGATCTGAATTCCCAGGTGTATAGTAGAGCTGACCAGGGACAAGGTTTTAGTCACTTCTTGGTCACAGCCAGAGACCCAGAGGAACCAAGTAGTTGAACCTGTGGGCTCGGGACCATAGTCACAGGGGACATCAAGCTCAATTGGCATAACATACTACACAAAACATTGCCCCACCTCCTACTTTGGTGAGTAGCGACTGTGATCTTAAAAGCTTGCAAGCAGCCATCTAGATGCAACAATGGGTCTCTCCTCATCCAGAGCAAAGAATAATTAATAAAATCAATGATTCATGGAAAGAATTAGTCCTAGCGATTGGTACACCATGCAATCTGAAGCCTATACAACTATGAGACCAGAAGAACTAGATGGTGCCTGGCTACCACTGTCAACCACTTGGAGGAGGACCTATGTAGCACATCCTGAAGAGAGAGGGAGAATAATGTGGAACAAAACTCAAAATCATTTGGAAAAAAAAAAAAAAAGGGAGGAACCAGGTTTGCTGGTCTGATGAGCCTGATGGAACCACTGAGACTATGCCCCCTAGCTGCCCTTAAGGTCTGGAATTGAACCCACACCCGTGGCTTCCAGCTAAACAAAAGACAGGCGTAGGAGTTGAACATGTACCTGAGGTGAATACAATTGGAGAGAATAATCATGTGAGAAAGAAGGGCTGTTTATGCACAGGGAGACAGCTCAGGGGGCAGGGGTGCATGGAGGGATGGACACAAGGAAGAGGTGATTGTTGGGAGGAAGTGAGAGGGGAGCTGTTGCATTATTGTGAATTGTGGTCAATGTCATGAGATAAAGTGTATGTGAACTGCTGTATGGAAAGTGAATTTGCTCTGTAAATTTTCACCCAAATCACAATTAAAAAAAAAAAAGGAATTTCTGGTGTTATTAAAGTAGGATTTTCCTTGGATAAAGTTAAAATATATCTATTTCCCAAAGTTTCACACAAGTCAGTATAAAGTTCAACTATTTTCTCCAAAATATTAATATTTTCAAATCCACAGTCCTCTAGATGTATTTTTACCATAATTTATTCTGATATAGAGATTAGTTGCATTAAAAATGCTTCTTAATCATATTCTTAATCATATAACTTACAGGCAATTTTATAGTCTGTTAATCTCTTTGAAATTTAGCATTATGAAAATTAATAATGAAACTATTCTGTCTGCAGTGTGTATACTTTGACCTAATTCTGTCAGTAAGAGTTAGGAAGATAATTAAAACCAAACCAAAGTTAGTACCATGGACAGATCATCAATCATATGTCTCTACTCATTGAAACAAACTTTGTTGTTTAAAATCTTTTATTGAAGGAAAAACTCAGTTAATTCCACTGAATGTAATCTGTGGATTTGGTGGTATGAATATAGCCATATATATTTTTTAACAGGCCTATATTTTTACAATCCTTGGCTTGGAAAGTAAGTATTCTTAGGGCCATTTACATTTTTAGTACACACACACTCCAGTTAGTATTGGCAACCAAACTATAGAATTTAGATTCCTTGTAGAACACACTACTCCCCCAGCATCTTTTAAGATTAAGGCAATGAGTTTTCACGGGTTTACGTGGTACCTGTAAAGAAGCAGAGATTAATATAGAATCTGTGAAATCTCAAAGCCTCTGGGGACTTTCATTCAGTAGTTCAGATCAATTGATTATGAGAAAATACTTACATGATTAGAATGAAAACAATATTTTATTTTCTGAGGCATTTTTACACAAATCCCCATTACCATCGAGTTGATTCTGACTCATTGTGACCCTACAGGACAAAGTAGAATTACCTCATAGGATTTCCCACATTGCAAATTTTCATGGAAACAAACTGCCACATCTTTCTCCCACAGAAAGGCAGGTTGTTTGAACCAGTGACATTTCATTCAGCAGCTAAGTGCTAAACCATCTTTTTACAGCCTGATTAGTGCTGGAGGAATGTGATCTATTTATCCTTTTTCTCCTTGTTTCTTCTCATCATCCACATCTTGGCTTTGTGGTTTGGCAGGCTAGATTGTACTATTTAGGCAGCATAGCCTGCTGAGATTGTAGGACTTGACTCTGGGCCCAAAGTGATTATGGGTCATTATTATTTCTTACTTTTCAAGATTAATATTAATACGTATTATAGTGGTGGAGAGAAAAATGTAAGTGGTTAGTGAATCAGATTCCTTTTGTTACTTAAATGTGACTCTAGTATGTTATATCCTTAAGCAAGGTGATTAACTTTTCCAGTTCATTAGGATATTATTTGGCATAGTCGGACCACAGAGGGCTGGGGAGTTTACTGTGTGTTTCTCTGTGACTGATGAACAGATGAGGGTTTTTTTTTTTTTTTTCATATTTGCTTTCTCTTATATGACTGTTTCAAAATAAAGATCTTATCTCTGAGGAATTGTTAAGCTGGTGACTACAGATTGTGTAGTGCTCACACCTGAGATGATTGTGCTTTGTACAAATTAAGACCATTTGCTATGGTTTATTATTATTAACTTAGATTGTGATTAGAACACTGAATTGGGATATATCTCATGGTTTTTAGATAAAACTGCCTTAGAATATTATACCTTATTGTTTATTCAATAGCCTACTTCATAAAGTTCACTATGAAGTATATAAAGCCTATTTTATAAATATTTCCATCTTAGCAAGGTTTCAGTGTAATGTCATATGTGTTGACAATTTGTCCTTTGATTCAAATTAATCCAGAGAGATTATAACTACTAATCCAAGTAACTGGCATGTAGATTTAAATATTTTTCTATAGAATCAAGTATTTTCAGATTTGGAAGGGACTTTGGGAGTGATTATAATGGACATTATGGCTGACTCCCAAACCTTCATTCCTCCCACTGTGAAAAGCAAAGTATTAGAGCAGAGGTCAGCAAACTATACCTGTGGCCTATATATGGCTCTCTGCCTGTTTCTGTAGGGTTTGTGAGTTAAGAATGGTTTTTATACTTTTAAATGGTTGGAAAATTATTAGTAATTTGTATCGTGTGAAAATTACATAAAATTCAACTTTGAATGTCTATAAATAAAGTTTTATTGGAACACAGCCAAGCTCATTTTTATATGTGGTTTCTATAGCTGCTTTCATGCTTCAAAGGCAGAGTTGAGTAGTTATGACAAAGGCCATATGGCCTGCAAAGCCTAAAATAGTCTTTATCTGACCCTTCACAGTGAAAGTTTGTCTACCTCTAGTTTAGAGAATTGACCCAATGGTAAAGGCCTGATTAGTCTCAGCCAATCATTGGAATCCAATCTTCTCTGTCAGTGATTTTTCTGGATGAGCAGCCTATGTCAGTTGAATTAAGGAGAATTTTTTTCTGGGCAGAAGAAACAAAAAACTTTTAAGGAAAAGTTACAAAAAGCCAAACAATCCATTTCTTACTGAATATGAATAAAGATATATGTTTCCTAGTTGCTACTGTCAGCCACCTTATGACTATAAGGAAATCAGTCTGAGTTAACAAGTCACAAATAGAGGAAGGGAAGCTGCAGAATCACAGAGAAATGGAATTAGAAGAGGTCTTAACTGTGGTCTTTCTGTTATGTATGTTAATAAAATTGATCATTTTAGCTAATTTGATTTGTTTTTCCTTTTACTGATAAGCCCAACTTTGCTTCCACTTGATATTCTGTTATAAAATACAGATAAAGGTATAAAACCACTGAAAGTTTAAAACCAGGGACCAATACATATTTAATGGAAATATCAAAGAAAAACTTATACTCAGAAACATTTACTGAGGGCCTCAATATTCCAATCAATGTGTCAGGGTCTTATGTCATTAGTTCTGGCAACAGCATATGAGATAGATATTATTACTTGGATTTTACAACCAAGGATACTGAAGTTATTCAACTTTAGGAGGCCACACAGTAGAAAGTAGTTGTTACTGTTAGGTGCTGTTAAGTTGTCTCCAACTCATAGCAACCCTATGCACAACAGAATGGGCCCGGTCCTGTGTCAGCCTCACAATTCCTGCTATACGTGAGCCCATCATTACAGCCATGGTGTCAATCCATCCATTTGAAGGCCTACACTTTTTTCATTTACCCTCCAATTTACCAAGCATGATATCCATATCCAGGGAATGGTCCCTTGTGACAACATGGCCAAAGCAGGTGAGATGGAGTCTGGCTATTCTCATTTCCAAGGAACACTCCAGCTGCACTTCTTCCAGGACAGATTTATTAGTTCTTCTGGCAGTCCATGGTACTTTCAGTATTCTTTGCCAGGACACAACTCAAAAGCATCAGCTCTTCTTCAGGCTTCCTTATTCATTGTCCAGTTTACACATATACAATATGAGGCTATTGAAAATACCATGGCTTGGGTTAGACACACCTTAGTCTTCAAGGAGACATCTTTGCTCTTCATCATTTTAAAGAGGTCTTTTGCAGCAGATTTGCCCAGTGCAATATGATGTCTGATTCTTGACTGCTGCTTCCATTGGTGTTGATTGTGGGTCCAAGTAATGTGAAATCTTGATGACTTCCATCTTTTTGCCATTTATCGTGATGCTTCTTGGTCCCAGTAGTGAGGATTTTTGTTTTCTTTTCATTGAGATGTAATTCATACTGAAGACTATAGTCTTTCATCTTCATCACTAAGTGCTTCAAGTCATCTTCACTTTCAGCAAACAAGGTTGTGTTGTCTGCATATTGCAGGTTGTTAATGAATCTTCCTCCAATCCTGATGCTGTGTTCTTTCCCACATAGTCCAGCTTCTCAGATTTCATCAGCATACAGATTGATTAAGTATGGTGAGTGGATACAACCCTGACACATACCCTTCCTGACTTTAAACCATGCAGTATTCCTTTGTTCTGTTCAAATGACATCCTCCTGGTCTATGTACAGGTTCCTCATGAGCACAATTAAGTGCTCTGGAATTCTCATTCTTCCCAATGTTATCCATAATTTGTTATGATCCACATAGTTGAATGGTTTTGCATAGTTAATAAAGCACAAGAAAACATCTTTCTAGTATTCTTTGCTTTCAGCCAAGATCCATCTGACATCAGCAATGCTATTCTTTTGGTCCATGCCCTCTTCTGAATCCAGCTTACATTTCTGAAAGTTCCCTGTCAATATACTGTTATAACCATTTTTAAACTGTCTTCAGCAAATTTTACTTGCATGTGATGATAATGATATTGTTTGATAATTTCTATATTCTGTTGGATTATCTTTCTTTGGAATGGGAACAAATATAGATCCCTTCCAGTCAGCTGCCAGGTAGTTGTTTTCCAAATTTCTTGGCATAGACAAGTGCCTGCAGTGCGGCATCATTTGTTGAAACATCTCAGTGGGTAGTCCATCAATTCCTGGAACCTTCTTTTTTCACCAGTTCCTTCAGTGCACTTTCAACTTCTTCCTTCAGTACCATTGTTTGTTTCTTTCTTTCTTTTTCTTTTTTTTTTTTTTTTAACTTTTATTGTGATTAAAACATATGCAACAAGACATTTGCCAACATAACAACTTCCACGTTTACAGCTCAGGGACGTTGAGGATATTTTTCATGTTGTGCCACCATTGTTGCTATCCTTTTCCAAAGTATTCCACCACCATTAGCATAAACTCAGTACTCCACAAACAAAGCTTTCCCTTTCTCCTTCCCTCCTACTCCTGGTAACCAAAAAAGTATCATGTTCCATGTATCAATTTTTCCTTGACTATTTACAATAGTGGACTAATAAAATATTTGTGATTTATTTCACTCAGCATAGTCCTCCAAGTTCATCCACATTATGCAGTGTTTTGCAGAATTCACGTTATTCTTTAGGGTTGCATAGTATTCCACTGTGTGTATGTACCACAGTTTGTTTATCCATTCCTCAGTTGAAGGGCACTTAGGTTGTTTCCAACTTTTTGCTATTGTGAATAGTGCTGTGGTGAACATGGATGTGCATATATCTATTCTTCTCCTACCTCTCACTTCTTTAGGATATATGCCTAGTGATGGGATTACTGGATCAAAAGATATTTCTAAGGAATCACCACACTGATTTTCACAGTGGTTGTATGATTTTACAGTCCCACCAGCAGTGTATGAGAGTCCCAATCTCTCCACATCCTCCCCAGCATTTGTTATTTTCTGTCTTGAACTTTGCTATTAATGCTGGGGTGAGATGGTATCTCATGATTGTTTTGATTTGCATCTCTCTAATGGCTATTGATTGTGAACATTTCAACATGTGTTTGTGAGCTGCTCGAAAATCTTCTTTGGTGGAGTATCTGCGCATATCTTCTGCCCATTTTTAATTGGATTATTTGTCTTTATTATTATTAGATAATATTTATTTTATTATTATTATTATATAATATATTTTTTGACTTTTATTGTGATGAAAACATACGCAACAAGACATTTGCAACATAACAACTTCCATGTTTACAGCTCAGGGACGTTGAGGATATTTTTCATGTTGTTTTTCATGTTGTTTCATGTTGAGGTACTGGAGTTTTCTATAAATTTTAGAGATAAGTCCTTTGTCTGATATGTCATTGCCAAATATTTTTTCCCATTCTGTAGGTTCTCTTTTTCACTCTTTTGGAGAAGTCTTTTGATACACATAAGAATTTAATTTTTAGAAGGTCCAATCATCTAGTCTATCTTCTGCTGTTTGTGTATGTTGAATTATGCTTGATAGTCTATTTATGCTGTAAATTAGGGCCCTTAAATTTGCCTTCAGTTTTTCTTTGATGAACATTATAGTTTTAGGTTTCACATTTAAGTCTTTGATCCATCTGGACTTAGTTTTTGTGTATGGTGTGAGGTATGGATCTTGTTTCATTTTTCTGCAAAAGGATATCAAGTTTTGCCAGCACCATTTGTGAAAGAGACTATCTCTTCCTCCATTTAATGGATTTCAGCCCTTTGTCAAAGATCAGCTGACTGTAGGCCAATGGATCAATTTCTAGGTTCTCAATTCTGTCCCACTGGTCTATGTGTGTCTGTCATACTAATACTAGGCTGTTTTGACAACTGTGGCTATGTAGTAGGTTTTGAGTCCTCCTATTTGTTCTTATTCTTCAATAGTTCTTTGCTTATTTGAGATCTCTTTCCTTTCCATATAAAATTAGTGGTTGGCTTTTCCATGTCTTTGAAGAATGATGATGGAATCTGGATCATTATTGCTTTGAATGTATAAATTACTTCGGGTAGTATTGACATTTTCACAATGTTCGGTCTTCCCATCCATGAGCATGGTATGCTCTTCCATTCATGTAGATCTCTTATAGTTTCTTGAAGTAGTATTTTGTAGTTTTCTTTGTATAGGTCTTTTATGTTCCTGGTAAGATTTATTCCTAACTGTATTATCTTTTTGGTAGCCATTGTAAATGGTGTTGATTTCCTTATTTCCTTTTCAGCAATCTCTTTCCTGGTATAGAGGAATCCATCTGCTTTTTGTATGTTGATCTTGTATCCTGCCACTGTGCTAAAATCTCTTCATAAGTTCTAGTAGTTTTCTTGGTGGGTCTCTTGGGTTTTCTATGTATAGGATCATATCATCTGCAAATAGGAATAATTTTACTTCTTCCTTACCAATTTGGATGCCTTTGATTTCTCTTTCTTGCCTTATTGCCCTGGCTACAACTTCTAATACAATGGTGAATAGAGGTGGAGACAGAGGGCATCCTTGTCTGATTCCTGTTCACAGGGGTAATGGTTTCAGACTCTCTCCATTGAGAATAACATTGGCTATTGGTTTTGCATATATAGCCTTTATTATGTTGAGGAATTTCCCTTCTATTCTTATTTTTCTGAGAGTTTTGATCACGATTGGGTGTTGGATTTTATCAAAAGCCTTTTCTTCATCTATTGATATGATCATGTGATTCTTTTCCTTTATTTTATTGTTTATGTGATGGATTGCATTATTGTTTTCTTAACATTGAACCATCCTTGCATACCTAATATGGATCCCACTTGGTCAGGATGTATTATTATTATTATTTTGATATGTTCTTGGAATCTATTGGCTATGATTTTGTTGAAGATTTTTGCATCTATATTCATGAGGAATATTGATCTGTAGTTTTCCTTTCTAGTGCTTCATTTGCCTGGTTTTGGTATCAGCTTTATGCTTGCTTCAAGAAATGAATTAGGGAGGATTCCATCCTTTTCTGTGTTCTGGAATAGTTTGAGTAGGATTGGTATCAGTTCTTCTCTAGATGATTGGTAGAATTCTCTGGTGAAACCATCTGGCACAGAACTTTGTTGGTAATTTTTTTATGATTTGTCCAATTTCCTCTTTTGTTGTGGGTGTATTCCATTTTCTACCTCAGTCTATGTTAGTTTAAGTAAGTAGTGTGTTTCTAGAAATCTGTTAATTTCTTCTAGATTTTCAAATTTGTTGGAGTACAGTTCTTCATAGTATCTTGATATTATTCTTTTTATTTCTGTTAGTTCTGTTGTGATGTCACCCCTTTCATTTCTTATTTGTGTTATTTGCATCTTCTCCTTCTTTTCTTTTGTTAAGTTTGCCAGTTGTTTGTTGATCTTATTAATCTTTTCGAAGAATCAACTTCTAGTCTTATTGATTTTTTCTATTATCTTTCTATTTTCTGTTTCATTTATTTCTGCTTGAATAGTCTTTCTTTTCTTCTAGTGACTGTAGGCTTCTTTTGCTGCTCTTTTTCTAATTGTTGGAGATGTTGCATTAATGGCTTTTGATTTTGGCTTTTTATTCTTTTTTAATGTGTGCATGTATTGCTTTAAATTGCCCTCTGATCACTGCTTTTGCTGTGTCCCAAAGATTCTGGTGTGTTGTGTTTTCATGCTCATTTCATTCAAGGAATTATTTATTTATTTATTTATTTTAAGAGCTTGCTTTACATTCAACATCATGCGTACATTTAGTTTCATTCCCCATTCACCATGTCCAACCCTAACCCAGTCTCCTCCCCTCCCTACCCTGCAACCTCCCCCTGTGCCCCCCATAATTATGCAGTCCTGTTTGTCGTACATTTCCTCAGTTTGAATGTTGGTCCTTTGGTGTCCCATGGTCTATTGCTCTAAGGGATGTATTACCATTAAGTGTGTGGGTGCGGCATCCTGTGTTGAGTGGTCTGCGTGTACATCTTGTTAACTATTGGGCTGAGAGCCCGCCCCTGGGGGTGAGTTTTATTCTAGGCGCTGAATATATTTCAGGGCCATAGTATTGGGACTCTCACCAGATTTCATCTGACCAGTAATTCTGGTCATTATTGAGTTTTTGGATTTTGTTCCACATTTTCCCTCCCACTCTATCCAGGATCTCCAGATTTGATCCTTTCCTGAGTGGTTGGCAGTGGTAGCCAGGCACCATCCAGTTCTGGTCTTGAGGGCTAT
>NW_006921671.1:10021268-10025951 GCF_000298275.1 Orycteropus afer afer
TTGAAAGCTTTTAAGACCCAAGTCACTACTCACCAATGTAGGATGTGAAGCAATGCTTTTATGTATTTTGTTGCACCAATTGAGTCTAGTGTACCCCAGTACTATGGTCCTGAGGTAGTAGCTCTATTGGATCTCTCTCCCATAGCATCGGGATGTCTGTGAGGGATTACTCTGTGTCTGTCTTCTATTGTTTCTGTAAAGACTACAGGTATTTTGTATCACTGGTGTCTGTACAAGATTAGCCTCAGGTGAGTCTATCCTTGGTCTAGAGTATATCTCTATTCACTGACCCTTGTCTGATCATCCCAGGTGTTTATGTGTTTATCTGTATAGCCTAGTGTTTGGTGTTAATGGCAGTGTGGCATTGTGGACACATTGGTTGGTTTTAGCATCTGCTGCCTATCTCTTATGTGCACAGTTCGGTGTCCTCTCATTTCCCAATATTATCATGGTGGTCATATATCCTTCCCATTTTTTAATTTCAGTTTTTATTTCTTCTATTACCCAGTCATTTTTTAGGAGGGTATTATTTGCTTTCCATGCGTTTGCTCTTTTTCTGTTGGTCCTCCTAGTGTTGATTTCTAGTTTTATAGCATTGTGATCTGAGAAGATGCTTTGTAGTATTTCAGTGTTTTTAAGTTTATTGAACCTTGCTTTGTGGACTAACATATGGTGTATCCTGGAGAATATTCCATGTGTGCTGGAAAAGAATATATATTGTGGAGTTGTTAGGTGAAGTGCTCTGTAGACGTCTAAGTTCATGTTGGTTGAACATATTGTTTAGTTCTTCTGCATATCAGTTTCTTTCCAGTTCTTCTCTTTTTTATTGAAAGTGGTATATTAAAGGCTCCTACTATTACTGTGGATTCATCTATTTGTCTTTACAATTCTGTTAAAGTCTGATTTACATATTTTGCTGCTTTTTCATTGGGTACATAGTATCTATTATGGTTATTGCCTCTTGTTCAATTGATCTTTCAATTGTTATTTAATGTGCTTCCTTGTCTCTTATGGTCATTTTTGTCTTAAAGTCTATTTTATCAGAAACTAACATTTCCACTTCTGCTCTTTTTGATTGCCATTTGCTTGACATATCTTTTTCCACCCTTTGATTTTTGGTGTATTTTTTCTTTGTGTCTAAGGTGAGTCTCTTGTAGACAGCATATTGATGGGTCATGTTTTCTTACCCAGTCTGCAAGTATCCTTTTTAGTGGTGCATTTAATCTATTGACATTCAGTGTAATTATTGACAAGTATGAATATCTTGATGTCATTTTGTTATTTTTTTTTCATGGTGTTGCCGATTTCTTTGTTCCATATGATTTTCTGTGCTGGGCTCATTTTGTTTATGAATCATGTTATTATCTCCTTCATTGCTATTGTTTTAGTATTTGCTTGTCCTTTTTATGTTGATGTGGAGGTTTATTATTATTATTATTATTATTAGGTTACCCTGTGATTTATTATTTTCTTTCCAAGTTTAAAATAGTCTGTCCTATCTCATAATTGTCTTGACTTCCTCACCATTTAGAAGTTCTGTGGGAGCTGTGGGATCATAGTGCCTAAGGCATTTGACTGCTAACGAAAAGGCTGGTGGTCCAAACCCACCAGCCACTCCTTAGAAGGAAGATGGGGCAATCTACTTCTGTAGAGAGACTGCCTCAGAAACCCAAGTAGGGGTTGTTATGGGTCAAGATCTACTCGATGACAGTAAGTTTTTTTTTTTTTCTGTTTTGTAACTTCACTATTTATTTTCTCTTTTTGGTTTGTAGTGTGAACATTTACCAATTGATATCTCTGGTTCCCTGTTTACAGTTTTGTAAGCTCATTTCACTTTGGATACTTCTATAACTGGGTTAGTTTCTGGATTGTGTCATTATGCATGTTAACCATTGGTTGTTGTTTGCTGTTGTTTGTTCTCTGTCCAAAGGACTCCCTTTAACATCTTTTGTAAGGTTGGTCTGGTTTTAACAAATTCCCTTAATTTCTGCTTATCGGGAAATTTCCAAATTTCATTTTCATATTTGAGGGACAGTTGCTGGGTATTTGATTCTCAGCTGGAAATTTTTCTCTTTTGGGGTTTTATATATATATATATCCTCCCATTGCCTTCTCACCTGCATGGTTTCTGCAGAGAAATCAGAGCTGAGTCTTATTGGTTGCCTTTTATAGGTAACTTTTCATTTTTCCTGTACTGCTTTCAGGATTCTTTCTTTGTCTGTGGTTTTGTTGAATTTGATGATGATATTTCTTGGGTTTTTGTGGGGGAGGGGATATCTATTCTGTTTTGAGTTCGTTGAAATTCTTGAATGGATCTATTCTTGCCTTTCATCATATTAGGGAAATTTATCTTCCAACAAATCTTCAACAATTTTCTCTGTGATTTTATCTATCTCTTCCTGTTCTGGAATTCTGATTACACGTAAGTTATTCCTTTTGATGGTATCCCATATGAATTAGGCTTTCTTCTTCTGTTTTGATCTTTTGTTTGATTGATTCCTTAACAGTAGTATTGAGGTAGCTGTATTTACTCTCATTAATTCTGTCTTCCATTGATTTGATTCTATTCCTCTGTCCAGTCAATGTGTTACCTATTACTGAAATCTTAATCTTCTGGATTTCTGTTTTGTATAGTTTCTAATTTTTTGTCTCTTTTGTCAGTTTGGTCTTGTATTATTTTCCTAAATTGTTCCAGAGTTTTGTCTGTGTTTTTCTTGATCTGTCTGTCAATCCTTAAAGGTACTCAAATATAATTCTTTTGAATTCCTTATCAGGGAATTCCTATGCTACTTTTTTCTTAGGTATGTTTTCTGGGTTTGTATCCTGGTCTCTTGTTTCTACTACTTTATTTTTTCTTTTTTATGTGAACCGTGATAGTCTGTTGTCTCCAAGACATTGTGGTGGTGTTGTATTTATGTTTAGTTTGTGGTTGTATATAGGAGCTCTGGTAGCATAGTGCCTAAGGCACTTGACTGCTAACCAGAAGGCTGGTGGTTCAAACTCACCAGCCACTCTTCGGAAGGAAGGTTGGGCAATCTACTTCCATAGTGATACTGCCTCAGAAACCCAAAGAGGGGTCGCTATGGGTCAGGTCTGACTCGACACGGCACATAATAACAACATTGGTGATTTGCATAAGATTTGTTTTTCCTTTATTTTATTTCGATGTATCTGTTTAGTAGGGTAGTGTACTCCTCTATTCACTAGTTGTTAGCACTTAGGCACATACCACCTAATTCCTGGTGGGTGTGATAGAGAATGAGAGTGTGTGCACAGATCTCTGTTAGCTGTTTGTAAAGAGCACTTGAGAGTGAATTGAGCTGGTATTGGCCTCCATCTTTCATTGGTTAGTTAGTGCAACAGCAAGTCGTAGACCTCACTCAGTGGATGGGGCTACAGGAGGTGCAGGTATGATTGGGTTGTTTGGGAACTGTTGCTGTCTCCCACTCAGGTAGACCAAAAAAAAAAAAAAAAATTTAACAAAGTAATAAAAACAAGAGAACAAAAGACTCAAACCACATTAAAATAAGAAAAAAAACAGGAACAATTGCCCCCCCCCAAAAAAAAGAAGAAAAATAGAAATGCAATAAATGAGAAGAAGAATTTTCAAAATATATTTTAAAAGGGTAAAAAAAAGCCATGATATGTTGGGAGGAAGGAATGAGAGAAAAGAACGAGAGTGAAAGTACAGTAAAGAAAAAATGGAAAACTGTAAAAGGAAAAAACAAGGGAAGAACCAAAAGAAAGAAAAAAGAAGGGAACCAGAAAAAAAGAAGATTTAAAAAAGGGGGAAAAAGAAGATACAGAAAACAGAGCAAAAAAAAAAAAAGAAGAAAGGAGGAAGATAAAAAGAAAATTTTTTAAAAAAAAAAAAAAACCAAAACTGTGGGGATGGGGCATGGCACCCAGGCTCTGCTAGGGTACAGACTGAGATAGAATCCCTGCTGGCTAAGAAGGTGGGTGGAGGTGGGGGAATGGCTACACCCCTGTTCACCAAGAGGATGTGGGGTATAAGAGCAACAAGGGGACTATCACGCCTTTCCAGTTGTCAGCCTCCAGTGTGGTCGCCCATGCTGTACCTGACAATCAGAGCCCACTCTTATGTTGCTGTCCAGGTAAGAAAGTCACTTGCATGCTTCCAAAATGGCCATGCCCACGGCCCACAAATATTCAGAATGGCTGTCCAAAATGGGCAGAATGGCTGCCCATTTTGGACAGCCAACAGCAGTCCACAGGTCTATTTGTCTGCTTTCCCACAGTTTTCCTATCTGGTTGTCAGGTACCAATGCAGTTCTTGCCCATGTGGTCCTTAGTGAGCAGAGCTGACTCTCAGGTTGCTATTGGGAAATACTCAAAATGGCTGTGACCCCAAGATGGCCAACAGTCCACTGCTCCATTTGTCTCCTCACTCACTGTTTCATTCAGGTTCCCCTACTAGTTGGTATTTAATCCACTTCTTTATCCTTCCCTTCAAAGCTCCAGGATCATCTTCTGTATTGGTTTCAGTTGGTTTCTCATTGCTTTGTTACAGAGTCTGTGTAGTTTGTCTGCCTAATCTGCCATTTTGCCAGAACTCCAGTACCACTGATTCTTGATCATATTCCACCCCCTGAAATGAATGAACACTGACAATTTTTTATACAGTGGCTTTCTGTATCCCTTCCATCTTCTATTGGTTTTTCC
>NW_006921671.1:10035653-10038049 GCF_000298275.1 Orycteropus afer afer
AAGTTGGTCTGGTTTTAACAAATTCCCTTAATTTCTGCTTATCTGGAAATGTCCTAATTTCACCATCATATTTGAGGGACAGTTTTGCTGGGTACATAATTCTTGGTTGGAAAATTTTCTCTTTCAGTGTTTTACATGTACCATCCCACTGTCTTCTCGCCTGCATGGTTTCTGTCAAGAAATCCAAGCTTAGTCTTACTGGTTGCCCCTTGTAGACAACTCTTCATTTTTCCCATGCTGTTCTCATGATTCTTTCTTTTTCTTTAGTTTTGGTGAGTTTGATGATATGTCTGGGTGATTTTCTTTTGGGGTCTATCCTGTTTGGGGTTCGTTGAACTTCCTGAATGGATATATTCTCATCTTTCATCATACAAGGAAAATTCTCTGCCAACAAATCTTCGACAATTTTTTCTGTGGTTTCATTCATCTCTTGCTGTTCTGAAATTCCTGTTACACATGGGATATTCTTTTTGATGGTATCCCACATGAACCTTAGGCTTTCTTCATTTTGTTTTGATCTTTTTTCTGATTTTTCCCTTTTCAAAGAAGTGTTCAGTTATTTGTCTGCAGTCTCTGTAATTCTGTCTTCCATTGATTTAGTTCTGCTCTTTTGCCCATTCAATGTTTTATCTGTTTCTGAAAATTTAGTATTAATCTTCTGGATTTGTATCTGTAGATTTAGAATCATTTCTAATCTTTTCCTTTAATTTGTCATTTTGTTCTTGTATTATCTTTCAAAATTCTTCTAGGGTTTTCTCTGTGTTTTCCTTGATCTGTCTCATAATTTGTTGAAGATACCTAAATATAATTCTTTTGAATTCCTTATCAGGGAGTCCTGATGCTGCATCTTCCTCAGGGATGTGTTTTGGGTCTGTATCCTGGTCCTTAGTTTCTCCTGCTTTATCTTGCTTCTTTGTGTAGATTGTGATGCTCTGTTGCCTCCAAGGCATTGTGATATTTTTGTGTTTATATTTCATTGGTGATTGTATGTTGGAGTGACTTGTCCACAATTTTCATTTTCTTTGTTTTGTTTGTATATTATCTACACAAGCAGGGTACTGTGCTCCTCTATTCATTAGTTAACAGCACTTATACACTCACCACCTGTCTCCTTTCCTGCTGTTGGCCTCTCATGTGTCTTTGCCAAACTTGGCAAACAGAGCCTATTCTTAGGTCCCTGGAATCCAAATGAGAATGCTATCACTTTAAAATCCAAAATGGTTGCCACTTGTAAAGATTCAAAATGTCTATGGCCTCAGTTGCTTTAAATATCCAAAATGGCCACTGCTTGTAAACATTCAAAATAGCTGCACCCTCAATCACTTTGAATATCCAAAATGGCTGCTGCGTGTAAACAATCAAAATGGCTGCACCCTCCGTACAGCAGAAAGTCAACAGCTCAGGCTGTCTCCCTCCTTATTGTTTCCCTTCCTAATCAGAGGCCACCAGTGCAGTCATCCCTGCAGTCCTTGGTGATCAGGGCTGATCTTTAGGTCAATTCTCAGGTCCTAACACCACTTGGAAATATTCAGGCCATTGTTCCCGTCAG
This sequence comes from Orycteropus afer afer, assembly GCF_000298275.1. Classification (NCBI taxonomy): domain Eukaryota; kingdom Metazoa; phylum Chordata; class Mammalia; order Tubulidentata; family Orycteropodidae; genus Orycteropus; species Orycteropus afer. The sequence continues at coordinate 10,037,203 of NW_006921671.1, forward strand.
AGTAGGTGACAGTCCGCAGCTCCAACTGTCTCTGTGTTCACTGTTTTCGTTCAGGTTTTTCCACTAGTTGGTGCCAATCCACTTCTGTATAGTTCCTTTCAAAGCTCAGGGCTCCAGGATTATCTTCTGTATCTCTGTCAATTGGTTTTTCTTTTCTTTGTTGAAGAGGTTCTGTGTCACTTGTCTGCCTATTCCTCCATCTTACCAGAAGTCTGGCTTTGTTTTCTTGAGCTGCTCTTTGAAATCTTCTGTTCAGCTCTTTCATCTTGTCATGTGATTTTTAATCATTTTTAATGAATTTGAGTTGTTCTTCCATTTGCTTTAGCTACTCTTCACTCAAGGGCAAGTTTCAGAGTCTCTTCTGACATCCATTTTGGTCTTCCTTTCATGTTTTTTTTTTATTTTTAATTGTGATTTGGGTGCAAGTTTACAGAGCACATTCACTTTGCATACAGCAGTTCACATACACTTTGTCTCATGACATAGACTGTAATTTCCCACTTCCTCCCCATACTTACCTCTTCCCTGTGTCCTTCCCTCTCATGCACTCCTGCCCCCCAAGCTGTCTCCCTGTGCATACACAGCCCTTCTGTTCTCCCATGATCAATCTCTCTAAGGATTGTATCAACCTATTGTAAATGTTCACCTCATATGCCTGTCTTTTGCTTGGGTGGAAGCCACAGGAGTGGCTTCAATTCCAGACCTGAAGAGCAGCTAGGGGCCATAGTCTCAGTGGTTCCATCAGGTTCTATCAGACCAGCAAACCTGGTTGGTCCCTTTTTTTTTTTTTTTTTTTTAATGATTTTGAGTTTTGTTCCACAATCTTCTCTCACTCTGTCCAGTATCC
>NW_006921671.1:10039244-10067581 GCF_000298275.1 Orycteropus afer afer
CATGTATCTGTTCTTGTCCTGGCTCTCACTTCTTTAGGATATATACCTAGTAATGGAATGGCTGGGTCAAATGGTATTTCTAATTCCAGCTTTTTAAGGAATTGCTGTACTGCCTTCCACAGTGGTTGTATCATTTGACAGTTCTACCAGCAGAGTATGAGAGTCCCAATCTCTCCACATCCTCGTCAGCATTTGTTACTTTCTATCTTGTTGCCTTTTGCTATTAGTGCTGGGGCAAGTTGGTATCTCATTGTTGTTTTGATTTGCATTGCTCTAATGGCTAATGATTTCTTCATATTTGTTGGTCATCTGAATACCCTTCTTGAAATTGTTCTTGAAATTGTTCTAGGGTTTTTCTGTGTTTTCCTTAATTTTGTCAGTGTTTTCCTTGATCTATCTCTCAATCCTCTGAAGATACCTAAGTATAATTCTTTCGATTCCTTATCAGGGATTTCCAATGCTGCTTCTTTCTCAGGGATGTGTTCTGGGTCTATATCCTGCTTCTTTGATTGTACCACTTTATCTTGCTTCTTTGTGTGGACTGTGATAATCTGTCATCTCTGATACATTGTGACATTGTTGATTTTAGATCTCTGTAAACTGTTTGGGAACAGCAGTTAAGGGTGAGTCAGGCTGTTCTTGGTGGTCATGGATCATTGACCAGTTGGTGGAGAATGAAGTGGTGGCACTCACTCAGTAAGTGGAGCTGCAGGAGTGTGTAGATATGGTTGCATTATATGGATATGATTGTTGTCTCCCACTCAGTTAGACAAAAACAACAATTGAAAAACCATCAAAAATGTAAAAGCAACAAACAAAAAGCACACCACATAAACACACAGGAACAATCACCAAAAAAAGAAAAGAAAAAAAAAAAGAGACGCTGCAACATCTGGGGATGGCACAATAAGAGAAAAGAGGTGGAGTAGGAGAATAATAAAGAAAAAAATGGGAAAAATGCAAAAAGAAAAACAAGGAATGGGGTTAACCACAAGAAAGAAAAAAAAAAAAATGGGAACCAGAAACAGGGTAGAGAGAAAAAGCTGAAAACTATAACCTGAGAAAGAAAGAATAAAGAAGAATAATAAAAAGAATGAAGAAAAATAATAATAATTATAATTTTAAAACAGACAAAAACAAACAAACTGGAAAAAAAAAGAAAGAAAAATATGGGCAGGGTGGGGCAGGGCACCCAGGCTCCATCTCAGCACACAGACTGGGATGGAATTCCTGCCAGCCCAGAAGGTGGATGGGAGTGAGGAATGGCTGTACCTCCATTCACCAAGAAGTTGTGGGGGTATAAGAGTAACAAGGGGAATATTGCACCTTTCCAGTCATTCATGTCTGGAATGTCCTTGTGGTCCCCAGCAAGTGGAGCCTATTCTTAAGTCCCTGGAATCTCAGAGACTGATGTTGCTTTAAATATCCAAAATGGTAGAACCACTTGTAAACATTCAAAATGGCTGAACCCTCTGGACAGCAAGAAGTCTGTAGCTCAGCCCATCTACCTCCTTGCTGCTTCGCCTTTTATTCACCAGCCACCAGTGGAGTCCTTCATGCAGCCCCTGGCTAGCAGGGCCAATTTTATAGGTTAATTCTTAGGTCCTAACACCACTTGGCAATATCAAAACTGTCCGTGCCATCAGGATTGCTGACAGACTGCAGTTTCATATGTCTCCTTTTTCAATGTTTTTATGCAGGTTCTTTACTAGTTGAAGTTTAGTCCAGTTCAGTATCGTTCCTTTCAGAGCTCAAGGATCCAGGATTAAATTCTGTATCTGTATTAATTTGTTCCCCTTTTCTTTGTTGAAGAGGGTCTGTGTAGTTTGTCTGCCTATTCCACCATCTTACTGGAACTCAATCCCTTTCCTGTCTTTTTAATGACCTTTTGCGTTCTTTCTGGAGGATGTTCTTGATGTCATCCCACAATTCCCCTGGTTTTTGGTCATTGGTGTTCAATGCATCAAATCTATTCTTCAGATAGTCTCTAAATTCAGGTGGGATATTCTCAGTCGTATTTTTCCTCTTGTGAACTTGTTTTAATTGTCTTCAGCTTCAACTTGAACTTGCATACGAGCAATTGATGGACAGTTCCAGTCAGCTCCTGGCCTTGTTTTGGCTGAAGATATTGAGCTTTTCCATCACCTCCTTCCACAGATGTAGTCAATCTGATTCCTGTGTGTTCCATTCAGTGTGGTCCATGTGTATAGCCGCCGTTTATGTTGTTGAAAAAAAGTATTAGGAAGTCATTCATCTTGCAAAAATCTGTCATGTGGTGTCCAGTGTCATTTCTATAACCAAAACCATATTTTCCAGCTTCCAGTGATTCTTCTTTGCTTCCAACTTTCACATTTGAATCACCAATAATAATCAATACATCTTGATTGTATGTTTGGTCAATTTCAGGCACAGAAGTTGGTAAAAATCTTCAATTTCTTCATTTTGGCTTTTGTGGTTGGTGCATAAATTTGAGTAATAATAGTATTAACTGGTCTTCCTTGTAGGCATATGGATACCATCCTATCACTGACAGCGTTGTACCTCAAGATAGATTTTGAAACATTCTTTGTGATGATGAATGCCACACCATTCCTCTTCAGTTTGTTATTCCTGGCATAGTAGATCATGATTCAAAATGGCCAAAACCGGTCCATTTCAGCTTCCTAATGCCTATGATATTGATCTTTATTTCATTTTTGACAACTTCCAATTTCATGCTTCATACATTCCACATTCCAATTAATGTATACTTGCAGCTGTTTCTTCCCATTTTGAGTCATGCCACATCAGCAAATGGACGTCCCAAAAGTTTTACTCCATCCATGTCATTAATGTCAACTCTACTTTGAGGAGGCCACTATTCCCCAGTGGTATTTTGAGTGCTTTCTGATCTGAGGGGCCCATCTTCTGGCACTGTATCAGACAATGTTTCACTATAACATTCTAAAGTCTCATTGTTTATTCTTTGTTTTTCAGTTATACAGGACCTTTGAGATCTAAATACATTTTCAAGGGACATTTGAGGAAGGGCTAACTCTGTAGCAATGTAAAATAATTCTTTATTTTCCTAATTTAAGGAAGCAGATAGCTGCCTAGATCTACTTCTGTCATATTTTCAGATGAAATTCTAAATTTAAAAAGGACATGAAGAAATTATCCTCTATTAGAAAATGGGACAACAATGATATTAAAATATAAGTATGAATCCACTATCCAATTTCAAACATTAACTATTTTTTTCTCTCTCTTTGTTCTCTCATTGGTGTGACTAATGAGGAGTATAAAACACTTTCTTCTCAATAAAACTATGTCCATTTAAAAAATAATTCTCTGTAGCATTGTTACATATTTAATGTTGGATGGTTTGCAATGAGAATTTGTCCAACTCTTTCTTGTATAACATTTCTTCAAAGGATGATGAACTTCTACTTGTAAGACCATGCTTGGAGACTTTAAAATAATTCATTCACATTTTAAGATTAATATTATTTAGATATATTAATATTATGTTTGCATATTTGCACTCAGTCGTTAACTGCCAGCACATGTAGCAGGAAAGGTGTGTTTATCTTCTTCCTGTCTTCCCTTTTTTCAGATATGGTCCTTGACCAACAAGTGAGCTCAGGTCAGCTCAATGAAGATGTACGTCACAGAGTCCATGAGGCACTGATGAAACAGCATCACCATCAGAATCAGAAAAAACTAACCAATAGGATTCCCATTGTTCGTTCATTTGCTGATATTGGCAAAAAACAGTCAGAACCAAATTCCATGGATAAAAATGGTAAGTGTTCCTTTACTGTGCTCTTTATGTCTGTTATAGGTCACTGAAATGTGAAAAATGCTTCTAAGTCCATCAGTACATTCTTTTTTGAAAATGATTTATTGAAATTCATATTTTATAATGGAATTGCTTAGGTTTATATGCATATATAGTTTTATTTTTAAGCATCAAATTTTAGAAATTTTAACAATGATTTTAAGTTTCCTGAAAGGCTCATGAAAGAATGCAAAAGAAACATAACTATGAACTTTTGGATTCAAATTCAGCAAACATAACTCATAATTTATTGCATCCAAAGCAAGGTCTTAGTCTCTTTTTACAGCTTGAGAATCCCAAGCAAGGGTTTGACTTTTGTTATTTATTGTACTTTGGTTAAAATGAATAAGAATCACCATTTGGTTTTTGTAGGGAAAAGATAATGATTTATGTTGTTCATGGTCAAAGAATTCCATTAGAGATAATAATTGAAACACCAGCCAGTGCATTTCTTGTGGCCTTCCATGTATTAAGCCTAATTTCTAGTACATGAGCTCATTACTTTTTGCAGTGTGGCATCTTAAGCATCTACGGAATCCACCCCACTCACCATCTTCATATGCCAGTGTAGATGACCTTCATCGCTTTCTATCAGTCATGACTTATTCCTGTGGTTGGTGCCACACTGTTTTATCCTTCCTGTATTTTTCATTCTTTCCTTGTACTCATTTGGCCCTTTATAATTCACTCTAAAGGAGTTGCTTAGAAATATATTACCATCCATCTTTTTCATTAGTCCCACTCAGGAAAGTGAATTTATCATGAGGATGATAAAACGTTGTTAAAATTCCATCAGCTATAAAAGTTCCCAGTTCAAAAAAACGGTTAATGCAAAGTCTTTTTCAATGCCTTGCTAGAAAAAACTGATTTTCACCACTGGCCATGATATTTACATGGAATATGTTATATCATTTCATTCCTGTTTTCAAAAGCTTCAAAGATGCCTTACAAATGCATGAAAATGAGTCTGCTACAGCTACAAACTTTGCTTTATTTGGGAATTTCTACCAGTTTTCAGACTATTCAATCAGTACACACAGACATATAGAAGAAATTATTTTATAACCAGATAAAGGTAATTAGGTGTACTTTGTTTCAGAATATAGAACAAGTTCTTAATGGGGAAAAAAATTGAAATACTCATTTGATATTTAAGACCTTGCAATGCTTGGATGTTAGCCATTGTTGTTATATAGAAAAGTCTCTAGTTATTCATGTGTGAAGTTCACTAAGATGTTATGATTCACTAAAATGTTATGATTACTTTATGATATATACCAATTTGTATTTGTAGATTTCACTGAACATTTTGAGGGTGTCTAACTTGCTTTGAATCACATCATATATTGAAAATATATTCATATTCTAAATCACAATTTGCTTTAAAGATATGATACATAAAAAATCACAACTTGAAGTGTCTATATTCTGAGAGACATTATAAATGCAGTGCTTTTTTATGCTTACAATGCTAGTATTTATTTCTTTGATATGGTGATGTTAAGAAAACAGACACAGATATTAACTCATTCTGATGATGGGCTTATGTCTACAAGGTTCCAAAAAACTTATTAAAATACACTATTGAAGTAATTCTTTATTAATGCAATCACATTTTAAATGTTTGCTATTTCATTTTTACTGGAAATCAGACAATAAAAAATATATCTATAAGAAAGATATATATTTATTCAAAGGAAAGGATCTTGGATTGAGAATTAGTTATCATTTACACCCCAAATTTCATTGGGGATACTATTTATTATACAAACAATTTTTCTATTTTTGGCAGGGGGAGGAGGATGGTACTAATTTACTCAATCAAACATTTGTTATAATCTCATATAGCTCTAGTCATTGTTACTGTTCTAAACTTCTGTTAAATATAAGATGAGATGATAGAATTATAGCTATGAATCATAAGTCTACATATAGATTCATATAAATATAAGGTCTTCTGAGAGCTTATTTGTCTTATTCAAGCAATTGCTTAGTTTTTCTGAAAACTAGATTCTGAGTGATTCTGTCACCATCTGTACAATCAGCCTTTATCTGAACACATATAAATCTTTGAGGCATACGTTACAGTAATAAAAACTTGGAAACATTTCTAATAAGATTCATATATCCAATTAAGTATTGTTGTAGGGTATGCTGTCAAAATGGTTTTCTAAGCTCAGGCTTATAACACCTCCTTGTGACTCTGTTTTGCTTCCTCACACACTTTGCATAATTATGTGTGTTAAGAATTCTGAAAATATGTATAGATTTTACCAATTTAGAAATAAATTTTCTACCCAGAAGTAAAAAAAAAAAGTGTGAAGGACCTTTATTACTAAGGTTCTCAATCTACTTATGAACTCTAAAAACTGACAAATACTAGGTAAACAAACAAATCGAAACTCATAGCCATAAATGTAGATTTGACATTCTGTTTTAGAATATGTAATAGAGATGTAAATTTTGTGTGCAGTGCTACAGATACAAAAGGATTTCAAAACATCTGGAAGAGTAGAAATAGTATCCTTAGTATTAAAAAAATATCCTCAGGAGAGCATTTCATGCAAAAAGATTGATTTTTTTTTTTTAAGGTTATAGCATAGGGATTAAATGGAGTGAAGTTTTCCTAAAAACTTGAATAGAGAACACATTTTACTTCCTGGGCATATGGACAGAAATGAGTTCCCTCCTCTTGTTTCATCCACTTTTACTTTGGAGACAAAACAATTGAAATTCTCTCAAAAATGAACTGAGTCATACATAATAAGATTTCTACTTAATTCACTTGAGATGTTGCCTTGTAGTTCTCCCAAGGGTTAAACACTAGAATACTGTATTTCAGGTGTGGATCTTCCTTGTTTTATAGATTAGATTAATAAAATAGTGTATTTACTTGCTCCTCTCCTCCCCGAGTCCACACTCTTCTGTTTATACCGTTTTAGTGATTTGTGATAATTTGTCAATCTCACCTCCAAATACACTTACTTTACTTGTATAATTTTTTTTTTTCTTGGTATTCTGCACATTCTCTTCAGAGCTAAGATGAAGGATGCTATGGATTCACCATGCATTTTTAATGCCACCATGCTGTGTTTAACTTTCACTTTTCATTAAGCATCAAAACTGTGAGAATTAAATGCCTGATTCTGATGTTTCAATAAAAAGTGACAGTTACATTTGGCAAAACAACAGCAAAAATAATAGAAAAATAGTATCTACTTTGACATTAGGACTCTGAAAAGGATATGAGTGGAAAGTATTCAAAAGATACATCTCAAGAATATTCAAATAATTCCTTTGAAACTAGATTTTCTAAATATAAAAATAAGTCCTTTATGTTAAATGATCTAGAGAGCAAAAAAAATACCAATTTATTTATGTATTTATCATTTTTTCATGTATTCAATATTTTAGGCATTTGAATTATCAGTCTATTATAAAATATAATTATGTTTGTGATAACTTTTATCTTTTTTAAAATAACTAAGAGCTCTTAATTTCCTTAGGTACAGTATATCTTCACTGCACTCTGTCCTTCCTTACTAATGATTTCTAACTTCGTTCCTTTTCCCCCACATATCTTTTCTCCCTCCTAATCTGAATTCTGGTGGCGTAGTGCCCAGGCATTTGACTGCTAACCAAAAGGCTGGTGGTTCAAACCCACCAGCCACTCCTCGGAAGGAAGGTTGGGCAATCTAGATCCTTGGCGATAGCACCTCAGAAACCCAAGGAAGGGTCGCCATGAGTCAGATTTGACTTCATGGCAGTGAGTTTGGTGTTTTTTGTTTTTTGTTTTTTAATCTGAATACTTCCAAGGTGTCCTTTTTATTTACAACTTCAAAAGGAGTTATAGAGCAGGTCTCTGACCCACTGTTCAAAGCCATAAGTTACCAGAAAACATTTAGATTTGGAGGGATGGGATATGAGTTGACTTTGTAGATTGGGTCAATTCCAACCCTTAAAGCAATTTACACATCTGTATTGTGAATTATTTTTATTTCTAGTTTTTGGAAATCAGTCTGGTTGTTTCATAACCACTTCTTTTACAATGTTATACTTTTTCTTTTCAGATGGATACTGTTTTTATGTCTTGTTTTTAAACATGGTGGGCTAATAAATAAGATGCCAAGAGTTTAAAAATTATCTCTTAAATGTGTTACCTTTGAAGAAAAAAAATAGAATATCAGAATCACTGAGAGCAAGCATATTAAAAAATTCATGTAGATGATAGAATTAAATATTGTTTTATAAAGATGATCTTTTTCACTTGTTCCCAAAAAAAATCAAGATGATATTTTTGACCCAACTGATGAGTCTGTTCAGAAGTATTGTTACTAAATGTTTGCATGTCAAGGTTTTTTATGTCAGACTAAATCTTAACAGCAAAAATAGTTCTGGTATGATATGTTTAAATTTGTTATTTCTGATATTACATTAATTATTTTAGGCATACTAATTTTTCTCTAAGTTAATTATGTAAATACTTTCATGTTTTTGAAATGTAGCTCACCTAATCAACATTTTCTAAATATTTAGTCTTTCTTTCTTCATGTTTTCTATTCCCATGAATAATTGTATTGTTACACATGTATGTAACTTTGTCATTCATCTTTATATTTCTTTATTTTGCTCTGTCTTGTGTCTGTCTCTAACAGGCTCATCTCATCTCTGTACCTCCCTCATCTCCTACCCTTTGGGTACTCTAAATGCGTTGAAGGTATCTGAGGTAGTGTGAACCAGCTTGGTCTCCAGGTTAATAGTAATGTACCTCCATGTCTTCATCCCAGTTTCCTTCTAATACACTTGATTTTCAATGGATTAAGCAATATCAAATAATGATAGACTTAAGCAATATATTATTCTCCTATTGGTTGGAATTTGGCCAAATGGAAATTAAAAAGCTGCTGTTTTGTGATACTTATGTACATAATTTAATTTTAAAGAGAGAACTATAGGTAGAAACTTAAGTAAGTTAATACAGCAGATTTTTTTTGAGAACTTATTTACAGTTGTGTTTCCCTGATGAGATGCTTAAATGGTTGCTTTTTAAAGACTCTTTTAATTATTTAAAGTCATGGAATAGTACATTTGACGTAATCTCATTTTCTTCCTTTCAACTTTTTGAGGAATGAAATGACTTGGTCACTCTCACAATGTCTTTCAGGAAAAATGTACGATGTAACAAGCAAATAAGCAAAGCTTCCTTTTTCTAGTTAGTAGTCACTCAAATTTCCTTCATGATTTGTCCTAGAAAAATGTGTGATTTATAATAATTTTCTATGTAATTGATAAATGAATATTACATGGTTATCTAAAAGAAAATGAGTTCATGACTCAAAAAAATGAATTCAAGTAGATGCTTCAATGAATACTGCATAATATGTAGTTTAATTGAAAAATGGATAATAAATATTAGAATTTTGGATTTAGGATGGAGAACTCTGAATTTAATAGGTCAAAAAATAAAATCTATGAGGTAAATAAAGGATGATGGTAGGTTTTTTTCTAAACATTTACATTGAAATAGTCATGGACAATTACCAATTAATACTAACTTTTTGAATAACCATTTTTTGAATAATTATCTTGAACATAATGTTACTGAGTTAACATATGTCTTTTAATCTATTTTGCCAGTCTGTAAATAGATATCTTCATACCTCTAAAGTATTTAGATATTATAATAACGTGTATTAAACATTGTAGTGATATTCACTTATGGGAAATATTGATAGGGACAATCATTAGTGGGCAAAGTGAACGTTATATAAAGAAGCAGACAAAAATATTTATGTTTGCAAGCATTGTGGTGTAGCAATTAGAAAAATTACCATAAACAATTAGTTTTTATAAACTTTCCACACATATGCATGAAAGCTAAATCCTAAATTTACACTCTTTTGTCTGGGAGGAGGAAATTCTTCATTGTTCTATTAGGAAACACATTCACTATTAGCTGAAAGTAAAGTCCTGTGCCTAAAAATTGTTGTTCTATGTACTGTTATTTCTTTGGAATAGACAGCAGCAAGAAAATAAGGAATACCATTTCAAAACCCCAATTTACTGACTTTTCTTATGTAATAGTATTTAAGTTAATGGAATTCATTGTGAAATCCAAACCCCTCATCATTTTCTTAAAGGCATAAATGATTGAAATAAACTAAAGAAATCTCTACTTTAATGGAACAAAGATTATAACTGGTAGCAGAACTGTAAAAATTTATGAAGTTTCCAGTAGTTCTATGGATTATAATCCATGTGTAGATTTTATCTGTATACATAGCAAATAATTAAATAAAATTTTAAGTTTAATTTAGAATTAGCTTAAAAAAAAAAAAAATTCACAGTGACCGTATGGGACAGGGTAGAATGGCCCCCATAGGTTTTCCTAGGCTGTAATGTTCACAGGAGGGACAAAAGGACCACCAAGTCTTTTCTCCCATGAAGTGGCTGGTGGATTCATTGTGCCACCAGGGCTCCTATGAATCAGAATCGACTCAATAACACACACATTTGTTTTTTTAAAATAACTCAAGCTATACTCGTTAGCTTAACTTTTTAATAATGTATACTTTTCTGTATCTTATCAAGTTTTCAGAAACTGCCTTGGAAATATACACATTTAGTGTGCATTGTTTCATTTTTACAAATAATGTACATATTTAAAAATAATATCAAGATTTGGAATGCTTTTCAAACTTTACAGCACTTTTTAATGTGACTAAAAAATTTATTAATATTTTCTACTAATACTTATTCGGAAGGAAGTTTGGGCAATCTACTTCCATAGTGATACTGCCTTGGAAACCCAAGGAGGGGTCGCTTTGAGTCAGGGCAAACTCCATGGCACATAACAACAACAACAACAACTAATACTTAACTACTATCTCAGAAATACAAAAGATTCTAAATTTGTGGTTTGTATTCCTATATCACAAGGCAATAGTTCTTATACTTTTTTCCTGCATTAGCATGTATTCTATGCATATACCTGCAATCTAGAATGAGCATGGAATTTACAGTCATCTAGTATGTCTCCTACTGTTTAAACCCTCTTAGTGAGGTTATTATCAATATCACTTAAAATATTCATGAAAATATCCAAATATCTTCCCAATTATCAACTTTATTATGTAATATTTCATAAATTTTCAATAATCTTAAAATAAGAATAGCATAGAACAATAAATATTAAAATATTTATAAGAGGAAATACAAGTGATAATATTATAAATATATTACAGGACCTGAAGGTAATTTATGAAATGTTCTGCTTAAAGTATACAAATGAAAACATAGGCTATTCAATTTCTTAAAATTTTAAGTTACAGCATATTTTCTGTCTAGCTCAATATATACAAAGTTGATGATTTTGCATTGGGTTAACTCTCTTTTTTGTGTGTTTTCTGGTGGAATTAAATAATTATTCTTCCATGTTGTTTCATAAAATATTGTAAAAAAGGAGACATATAGTTATTAATTTTTCCATGCCTTGAATTTTACCACTCAAATTTACAGAACATTCAGTAAATTTAGGTTTAAATATATCTAATGTTCTAACTCATGGAAATATGGAGAAATGATGTGAAACTGGTGATTGAAGACATCTGTTAGTAGCACAAATTCATTACATAAAAGGTTTTTTTTAAAAAAATATTACAGTTATTACTTTGAGAATGGTAACTTGAATGGCTGCTAATGAACAGTTCACAGTCATAGTTGCACATTGCAGTTAGAAATGGGAGAATAAAAATAATTTATGCAGTTAAGTCTGACATTTCTGTGAAGTGTGTACATTTCCCTGGAATATACTGTAATAAGAAATTTTGTGCATAGTTTGAGGTGAATTTGCTTTAAAAAGTCATTTTATTTTATCTTCACAAAATGTAGTATTCTACTTTGCTTAGCTAAAAAGGAGAAATATTTAAGCTCTAAAAGAGTCCTAAGGCTCTTACTTTCTGGCAACAGAACAATTTTAAACCAAAAAAAATTATACCTATTAATTTACCACCCCTATTTGAGAGACTTGGAGGTCTAAACATCAAAATTATAGCAATATTTGAAAGTAAATAATTAGACTTATTAATCATACTTGGTAATTTGTAGGTAGCAAAGAATGAATGGGTTTTCTGTAAAGAATTCAAAGAAAAGGTTTATTTGCTCCTTCACTAAAAGTTTAGAGAAGTCTAGATAAGTAGAGATTGCCAGTAGTTGGAGGTAAGACTTAAGGTGAACTTTGAATCAAGTTGGGACTTAGGTAGAGAGAAGAGCTAAGAAAGAAGGATATTCTCGATGTCTAAGACTGATGGGAATCAGAAGAGCAGAACTTTGGAGCCACTGAGTTGCAATCATATATACGGTCACGATTTCAAAGTTAAGTTGTCAAGAGAGGATGATAAGAGGTTAGGGAAGAACAGGGATACATATGAAATTAAGTAAACCTCATTCATTTTATCAGTTATTTGCTAAATATAGACAGATTTCAGGTGACTATGATTGCAAAGAATGTTTCAAATTAAGTGAACAATGGAATTTTCATTAACTTTTACTAGCCATTAAAGAAGCTTTGGTAGCACAGTGGTTAAGGCATTCAGCTGCTAACCAAAAGGTCACTGCCACTCCAGAGGACAAAGATGGGAAAGTCTGCTTCCATAAAGATTTATAGCTTTGGAAACCTGATGGGGCAATTCAACTCTGTCCTATAGGGTCGCTGAGTTGGAATTGACTCCATGGCAATGGGCTTATTTTTTCATTAAACATTGTCCCATTCCTAGCTCTGATGTCAACTAAGTAGTATCATTATCTTCTCTGTAATGGAGAAAAGACTATAAAATAATTACATTGCTCATTAGCATTTACAGAATACTAATATGTTTGGGGGGAGCTCTGGTAGCATAGTGGCTAAGACACTTGCCTGCTAACCAGATGGCTGGCGGTTCAAACCCACCAGCCACTCCTCGGAAGGAAGGTTGGGCAATCCTACTTCCGTAGTGATACTGCCTTGGAAACCCAAGGAGGGGTCGCTATGAGTCAGGTCCGACTCGATGGCACATAACAACAACAACAATATGTTTCAAGTTTATTGATATTTTCTTGTGCAGACCAACATCAGTATGCTTACACCATTGAGTAATGACAGACATAAAATCATATTCACAATGTTTATACTGTGTGAGGTAAAGGTATTTCTAACTGAATCTGTCAAATAAAATTTTTTTAAAAAAATTTCCTTGGAGTTGATTTTGACTTATGATGTCGCCAAGTGTGTTCTAGTAGAACTGTGTTCCATAGTGTTTTCAATGACTGATTTTTTGGTAGATCTTTTCTTGGGAGGTACCCCTGGATGGTCTTGAACTGCTTACCTTTCAGTTAACTATTTAGGTCACCCAGAGACACTGAACCTCTCGTATGTTGGTGATGGTAGTGGTTGTTGTCAAGTCAGTTTTGACTCATGGTGACCCATGTGTGCAGAATAGAATTGTTCCATAGGGTTTTCAAGGCTGTGACTTTTTGGAAGATTTCCTGGTCTTACCTCCGAGGCCTCTCTGGGTGGGTTTGAACCAGTAATATTTAGGTTAATAGGGCAGTGCTTAACCCTTTGAGCCACTGAAGGACTCCTTGAGCCTCTCTTTTAGGAATCTCCAAAACCAATTATCAAAGAACTTTTTCTCACTACTGTTTTAGGTGCAATAGAAGATAGAAATATGCTGTGAACTTTCAGAATAAATATTCATCCTTTTTTTTAAGCTTTATGTTTTAAAATCTTTAGTCTGAGCTTAAATCATAATAGATTTCTATCTTCTCTCTTTTTTTAAAAAGTACATCATTAGTTTTGACTGAAATTTAGAAATCAGTGATATCTCAAAACTATGATTAGATTTGAATTTTTTTCTAGATGATCTTCCTTAATGGAGAATAACCTGGTAGTTTGAGTTTAAATCTGAGACTTGATTGAAAATTTCTTGACTGAATTCTCCCATTTCTATCTTTAACTGATAAGTGAGAATTTTTGCATTGATAAAAATCTATTTATATTGACCCTTCATGCTTACATCATAAACTTGATAAGAAACCTGTTGGTCTAGTTTAATTGAAATTTATATTTCACTCAGTAGGCCTAGAATTATGTAAGTAATTGTTTGTATTCTGTAATAATATCTCTTTTAGCAGGTCAGGTGGTGTCACCTCAATCTGCTCCAGCTTGTGTTGAAAACAAAAACGATGTGAGCAGAGAAAACAGCACCGTTGATTTTAGCAAGGTAAGCTTTTTCCCTCTCATCTAAGTAAGCTGATAAATTACTACTAGAAATTACTACTCATTTGTAAGAGGTGTTGACACAATTTTTAGCATGTCCATTTTATTTCTTAGCCAAATCTTGATATTTTTATAGATAATGTTAACATTTAAGTCTACATGTAAAGTTTTGCTTATTCAGAAAACCAAATGTGTAAGTTTTATACATAGTCCTCAGGTTTCAGCCACTCGGTATAATGCATCACTTCCAATGACAAAGAAAAACTGGACTTCATAGGCCACTTAACCCAAGTTTAATTTCATTGTTTAAAGACGTTTGTTAGTTTTTTCTTCCCCAAAAATCACTTTTCCTATGATTTTGGAAAAGCAAATCATATGTTATAAAGCTCTATTGTCATTGCAATTTAGAGAAAGATATTAGTATAAGGAAACACTTGGAAGATATAATAAGACTGAGCTGAGTTTTGAATAAAAATGTATTTAATAATAATAAATAAGTCAGCCCCTATTATGCACTGACTATATTGAAGAGCTCTGGTGGTGTAGTGGATAAGGCAATTGTCTGCTACCCAGGTCAGTGGTTCAAACTCACCAGCTGCTCCATGGAAAGAAGAGGGAGCGATCTACTTCTATAAAGATTTGCAGCCTTGGAAACCCAATAGGGGTCACCACGAGTCGGATTGGACTCGATGACAATGAGTTGGGGTTTTTTTGGTTTTATATTGAAGTATGCATCTAATTGGAAACAATTCAAGATGAAATCATTTACTAGAGAAATTGTGTTACAAAAATGATAAATATCAAAATAATGTAATTCTGCTGACATTGAACTAAGTGCCGTAATAGGCTAACAAAGAGGAAAGAGGAGGAGTTTCAATACTGGCAGAAAGCGACGTCCCTTTATCTGAGTGGCTGAAACACTAGTAATTTAGAGTGATATATTAATAAAGCTTTTAGTACTGGCAGTAATTGTAACAGTGGGAATGGGTGGGAATGGGAGCAAAGAGTGGAGGAAGTATCTTGAATCAAGTTTCAAAAAGATTAATAGTGATCAGCTCCTTGAAGCTGTTTGGGAATCCCTCAGCCAATGCCTACAGGATCTAGGTCTAGTTACGTGCATGCTCTCCCTTCTGGTGCCTTGCGGAGTCTCTGTGGGACCGTGGTATACGAGCTTAAGTCTGTTAATTGTGCGTGCAGGGACTGGGAGGCCAACAAAAGGGGCATACTAGTCCATGTGGGATGAAACAAAGACATGAAAAAGGACCTCCACATCAGCAAGAGAGAGAGGTGAGGGCACACTCTGGCTCTGTTTCTGCAGTGGTTCAAGCTCATTTCACTAAATGGAAATGTGTGATTAAAATATTAAGCCAGTTTAAATGTATTCCATCTACCACTCCAACAAATAGATATCCTTTTAAAGCATTACATCTTCATTCATCTGCAAGCTGGAATAAAATTATAGTCTCAAACTGCCATACATTTAATTTTTGGTATACTTAACTTGAAACACTATCTTAAAAGCAATGGCATAAGTAGTTGCTTACTCACTTATGCAGGCATTAACAGTATATAACAAGGGCATTTTTAACTTCTCAAAAGCAATGATAACAAACCACATGGCTCATCCTTTGACACTCAAATTTATATTGCCATATTTTTTTACATATAATTGTGGGATCTATCTTTGCAGCCTTCAGAAAAACTTCATCACATTTGAAAGGAACTGAAGACTGCCAACTAGAGGCAGTAGTAGTCTCACCTTCAGGTCTTCTGAAACAATGAGAACCACCAAACAAACAAACAAACCCACTGTCCTCAAGTCAATTCTGACTCATAGTGACCCCCATTGGGTTTCCGAGGTGGTAAATCTTTATGGAAGTAGACTGCCCAGTCTTGCTTCCACAGAGTGGCTAGTGTGTTTGAACATCAGCCTTCTGGTTAGCAGTCAGATGCCTTAGGCACTGTGCTACCAAAGAACCACAGGAGAGTGAAAAATAGACTTTATTTTCTTTAACCTTTTTTTTTCCCTATACATTTTTATTCACTGGCTCATTCCATCTCTTTGTAGACAATTTAAACCTCTAGAGCTCTCTATCCATACCAACTATCAGTATTTCTCAGTTTCTTATCTGTAGCATAGTACATTGGAAAGAACATGACTTTAAAGAAAAACCATGAGGGCTTGAATTCTAACTTAAATAGCATTTACAAGCTATCTGATCTTGGAGAAATTCTCTGAACTTCCCTTTTCTCATTTGTAAAATGAGAATAATGATACCTGTATAGAGATTTGTTGTAAAAATTAAGCGAGATAATATGTAGACAGCCTGGCAAAGTGCTGGCCTACTGTAGGTGCTCAATAAAAGGTGGTTATTATTACTTTTATCATTATTAGTGGAAATAGTAGTGTCTGAAACAAATACTAGAGCAAAATCTAATGTTTTTGTTTCCACTGAATCTCTAATGCCTTGAACAGTGCCTAGGACGTATTTGTTGAATGAATTCTATGAGATTTAAAATAATGTAACCATTTAATTTTAGAATTAGTAAGAGTTAGAATTAGTAAGAAAACCCTGGGTTATATTTCCTCCCATTTAACCTGGGAGGGCAGAAGGGTGGTGCATTGAAAAGAGCAGTCATGATTGAGCACCAAGGAAACAAATGGTAGTGCCTGATTTTGCAAGTGTATGAATTAAGGTTGTGTAGCCTCATGATCTCAGTCTGGTAGTAAATTTATCAAAGTTCATCTAGTCTCCAGGTTATTTTGTCCATTGGAATATTTTCAGTCTTAGCATATAGATTCAAAATCTAAGGAGAACTTTGAGATGTGAAAAATTAAAAAGGTGTTTGTTTCGTGCAACTTGATCCTATAGTCTATCTCTGTTCCCTCCACATAATTTTACCCTTCCAATGGGTAAGCCCATCAAATTTGTTAATTTAAGAAGTATTTTTGATATAATCTGAATTGTCAGGTTTTAACTTCCTATAATGCATTTAAAAAGATTTGTCAGAACACTTTATGTCTCTTTGTTTTATAACAGGCATATAAAAAATGGCTCTTTTAGTACTTCCCAAATATTGGTGGTGTTTGTCTTATTGCAAATGACCCAACTAATGCTTCAAATTTTTTTATGGGGGAAGAACTTTGAAGTCTGCATTTATCTTAAATGTATAATACATTTACAAGGAGTAGGATTATAGAATCCTAGAAGTCTAGGAAACCTTAGACATCTTCTCATATAATAGGTAAGAAAGCTGAATGAATCCCAGAGATATTAAGAGAGCTGCTCAAGATCATGTTAGTGTCATGATACCATTTCTCCCCAGAAAATCCCTATTAACTCTCTCCTATTTCTGTACTAGTAGAAGGAGCCTTGGTGGTGTAGTAATTAAAATATTTGACTGCTAACCAAAAGGTTGGCAGTTCAAATCCACCAGCCCCTCTGCAGAAGAAAGATGAGACAGTCTGCTTCTATAAAGATCTGCAGCCTTGGAAACCCTATGGGGCAGTTCTACTTTGTCCTGTAGAGTTGCTATGATTTGGAATTGACTTGACAGTGGGTTTGGTTTTTCTGGTTTTATTTCTATAATAGCTTTAAGACTTAAACTTTCTCCCTAAAATTCCATCTGAATTTTCTTCACAACATCTCTGTATGTAGCTTGCCCAGACACTTCCAGTTCCATTATAACCTTCTGATAGTCTTTCTCCCTAGAGATGGAAATGTTTCTCACTGAAAGCCTAAGTACCAAATTCTCAGAATAAAATATCTTTTTCCTCTTAGCATAAAAGTTGGATGTGGAGAGACCAGAAACATGAGTATAAATCCAGATCTAGGTTTTATATGGCTTGATTACTTCAAGGTCCTGTTCAGAAGAATAAGATAATACATTAACTATTACCCCAAATGCATTGATAATCCAGGGATAATATAATATAGTGGTTGTCTGCAGTTTAAGTTATATACTATAAATTTATTACATTTTAGAGTGAAAACATTCTAATTTATTTGGAAACTAAGTTCTGTGTATTTTAATGATTTTTTCTAAATAACTGGTATGATTTTTTCTAAATAACTGGTATCAGTGATATATTAGGTATTATATAATAGAACAAAAATAATATGTAAGAACCAAACATTTCCTTTTATAAAATTAAACTATTTTAATATACTACATAATCCTTTATTTAATTAAATTATATCTTGAAGCAGCTATTTCTACAATTGCTAATTGCCTGAGGCACAGACTTTAATAGTTAAGGCTGACATTTCTTGAGTAATACATGAGTTTGGAGAAAGTTTTCCAGGTGTAACTGAAGCTTTTCATTAAAGTTACAGCAATTATTATTAATATAACTCAAATTGATAATAAATTATAGATTTGTTTAAAAAGCTATTTTCTCATTTTAAATTATATTCTTGTGTGTTTACATTTTATGATTATTCTTTCTATTGGAGGAAAAAAACTGATTCACTCTTTTAGGCTCTTAAAAACTTTCGAAGATTTTTTTCTTGTTTCTCACAAGGCCTGAAAGTGCATGGGAAATTTTTAAATCTCTTTTTTGGGAATTTATTACAGTAAAGCATTACTAATTCAAATAGTAGCTCTGGTAGCATAGTGCCTAAGGCACTTGACTGCTAACCAGAAGGCTGGAGGTTCAAACCCTCCAGCCACTCCTGGGAAGGGAGGTTGGGCAATCTTACTTCCGTAGTGATATCGCCTCATAAACCAAGGAGGGGTCACTGTGAGTCCGATTCAACGGCACATAACAATAACAACAGCTAATTCAAAGCATTCTCTCATGTATACATTTCTCCTAGCTAGAAAAATAAATACAAAAACATCATAATAAATTCCATGAAATGTAGCCTTTTGGATCTACAAATTAAAATGTTAGATTCTACAAAAGAAATATAGATATTATATAATATCCCAGTGTATACACATTGTGAATTATTTTAAATTCATATTGATAGGTTAAAACTTTGTAATGTATTATATTTGTCATGTATTTCTCAGAAGGAAGGTTGGGCAATCTACTTCCGTAGTGATATTGCCTCGGAAACCCAAGGAGGGGTCGCTATGAGTCGGTCCCACTCGACGGCACACAACAACAACAACAACATTTCTTGTTAAAGGCAGTTTTCCTCCATTAATTCATGTTTATTTTTCTTTAAAATAGAGCATTGGTTCTATTCGATATTTTCAAAGAGATATTGTAGATTATTTTTGTTTTTAATTTTTGTGATCAAATGTATACTCCTTTTCCTGGGCTTTATGTTTGTGGAGCCCTTAGTATTTATGGAGAAAAGTAACTATTTACAAACCTCCCAAAAGCACTCATGAGATCTTGATTTTAGAAAGTAGCATGTTTAATCTAGTCAGTACAATGGGGCTATGGACTCTCTAATGTATTCCTCCTCAGACTTTTACGTAGTTTTATTTATAACTTCTGGGGGAAAAAAAATCCAAATCATTAAGCCTACAGAAGAAGGCTGGCCTAAAAATTCTCAGCCTCACCCACATTGGCCAGAACTCTCCCTTCTGTTTCTTTTAGCCATTCCCACTTTGATGTTTGGCCCCCATCTCATTAACATGAGCGTATAAAACCAACTGGGAGAGCAGATAAACTTTCATTGTCCCTACAAACAAGTTTCCATAAAAGCAACTCAAATGAATTTTAGAAAGACATAGTAGACCTTATGAATTGATTTTAAAGTCACTGCTTGATTTGGAGTGGAAACTGAGGCTCTGTGCATAAAAATTGAAATTTATTCTTACACGCCTTCCACATCCATTTTTCAGACTTCATACTTTACTGTTTACTTAGCATTTTTTCTTGTTTATGATTGCTTTTCCTTTGTGTGTTTTCATTTGAATCATAGACATCTCATGTCAAATTCAACTTTGGCTTTTTAACAACTCCAAATGTTAATAATTTTATTCTTGTTTTCTCTATTCACCATTTCTAAAATTCTGTGCTGAAAAACTGAAATTGAAGAACTGTCAGATCAGGTATAGAACGTGAAGAATATAGAACAACTAGAATAATGAAGGCAAAACTCATCGTGTGTGCTGTAAGGAGAGACATGATGACATATCTCTTATAATACGCATGTTTTGAATATCAATTGTAATATGTACAAAAATAAAGGTAATGTAGTACAAAATATGTAAATCTGTAGGAAAATGCAAATTAAATTCTGGTTAAAGTATTTGTTTAATTGAGCAAATACATTTTTCAGCCCTAAATTTTTAAGTTTGTTAATATAAAGATTCCTTTAAAAATAATAATCATATGTATTTCAACTTTCTCTGTTGATGGATTACCATATGTGAAGCATTGTGCTAGAAAATGACTTTAAGAATTATTTGATTTTGACTTATGTAATTTTACTTGATGATACTCTCAGGTTGATCTGCACTTTATGAAAAAGATTCCTCCAGGAGCTGAAGCTTCAAACATCCTAGTTGGGGAACTCGAATTTTTGGATCGAACAGTAGTTGCGTTTGTCAGGTTGTCTCCAGCTGTTCTGCTTCAAGGGCTGGCTGAAGTCCCAATCCCAACCAGGTAAAATCACAAGAGTATCTTTCATATTTTCTCTTCTACTGTTTTTTTTATTAGGGACAAATAAAGGAAGCAAATAAAATTTCCTCATTAGAGTTTTGTCAGGAAACTAATGTGTGATCCATAAAATGATTGCTTCTTCTTATTTCTGAAGGAGGAAAAAAGTGATGAAGTGTTAGGCTTTTCTCAAAGATTGCATTAGACTATGTGCTAAAGAGAGGATCCCATATATATACAGTTGTGGTCAAACTCAAAAAGATCAGTTCTCAAGGCTTGGCTTATCCTCGAATGAGTAGACCTTCAAAATACATTTAAGTGCCATCATTAAGCTACTAGGATAGCTTCTGCCCTATCAAATGTGCTGTATATTTTCACTCTAGGCACAAACCACCTGGGAACATGTATCCCAGGCACAAACACATGGGGTCTAAATAGTCATTGGTAGTTGCATCATGGTAGTGCAGTTGAATCTGAGTCAAAGGTACCAATTTAATTCGGTTAGCTCAACTTGTTTTTCAGGTAACTATGCACAAAAACTAATAATTTATGAATAATATGAAAAAATTGTTGTTCACCATTCATTTTAGAAATACATGGCTGTCCCTGGGTGAAACTGTGAGGAGAAAAAAAAATGTTGACTTCAATACTTCAGGTCCCTAGAGTTCACTCTGGAAGCCTCATTGTTTTCAGTTCTCCAGTCATCATATATGATTCCTATAGATGTACAAAGGAACTTTGGTGGCATAGTGCCTAAGGCATTTGACTGCTAACAGAAGGTTGGCAGTTCAAACCCACGAACCAGTCCATGGAAGGAAGACTGAGTAATCTACTTCCGTAAAGATTTACACCTTGGAAACTCAAAGGAGGTCTCCATGAGTCAGAAGTGACTCTATGGCAGTGAATTTGCTTTTTGGTATAGATGTACAGCCTGGCACTCTGACTTTATTTTTCACAGCAAAATATAACGACATGACTGTGCCCTTTGTTCAGTGTGCAACTGTCTTAGATGTTGTTAATATACAGCCTCCTCCAAATACCAAATATCTTGTTGTTGTTGTTGTTACATGCCGTGGAGTCAGACCCGACTCATAGCGACTCCTCCTTGGTTTTCCAAGGCAGTATCACTATGGAAGTAGATTGCCCAACCTTCTTTCTGAGGACTGACCGTGGGTTTGAACAGCCAGCCTTCTGGTTAGCGGTCAAGTGCTCTAGGCACTATGCTACTTAGCCACATAAAAATGACGACAAATTCAGGGGCTATAGCAACTGGGTTTGTGGAATTAAAACACAGCAGGTTACATCACTCTTGGCGTTGATTATGAAAAAGATAGGCTAAAAATATGGAATAATAAAGCAAGGAGAGGCCTTATTTTATAAGAGTTTGGCTGACTAGAATGGAATTCAATGTACCAGTACCTATGCTGGACTGTATGTAGTTTGAGGCAGGAACCTGGTTACCATTCAGGCTATAGAAAAAAGTTTCTGTTTATCCTATTTCAGGGCTATTGAAAATTCTGATGCATACCAAATTTTCTTTAAAAAGAGAAGGATGAGCTAAGCACATTAAAGTAGCATCTGATTATATAATTAAGGCTATTATTTTCTACACACAACATCTAACCAATCCAGAGTTACTGGGAATCTGGGATTCAGATTCAAGATGTCAGATTTACTAAGTGCATGAACCCCTTGTAGTCGAGTTGATCCAACCCATAGCCACTCTACAGGACATAGCAGAAGTGCCAAACAGAGTTCCCAAGGCTGTAATCTTTAGGAAAGGAAACTACCACATCTTTCTCCTGCTCAGTGGTTGATGGTTTCAAATTGCTGACCTTTGGGTAGCCACTGAGCACTTAACCACCACGTCACCTGGGCACCTTTTTTACTAAGTGTAGAGGTATTATTGTAACAGAGCTTAATATTTCTTTTCAGTGTTCTAAGCAGTGCATTTCTTTCCACCATTTAGGATGGTGTCTGGTGAACTTTGAGTAAATGATGGCTATTTATGACAATGATAGCTCCTATATTTCACAGGCGAGAAAAGGAAAGTTCCCAGGAGTAAAGAAAATCCATAATAGGGTTATATATACTCTCATTAAAAGCTGTCAGGTTTAGGTGACCTCATTTCATACTGACATAGTAAATTACGTTTAGAGCAAAATGGAGAAAAAATGAGGGGCACTTTAGGGCCACTTTATGAGGAGAGATTCAAAAGGCTAGGCTAGTTAGGAAAGGTGTAAAATGGGAACAAGGTCGTTTGACAAATAGAAGAAAGCCATTTAGGGTTCCTAGTGACATTTTCTTAGGAGGACAAAAGAACATAGTAAAAAAATCAGGAAATAGTATTTTAAGACTTTATAAATAGTCCATGGAATGGAAATTTCTTAAAAGAATTATAGTTGACAAAGCATCTGCCACCACATTAAATAACTCCTGTTTTAAATGTATACTGAACACTATTATATAGTAGAAATAGACTTGTATTCAGTCAAACCTGATGCAAAAAATGGATAAATGAGACCCTGTAAAAACATGTATAATCTCTAAAATTTATGACTAATCGAGAGTAGAATTATGCTACTTCTCTCAGTCCACCATATAAAGCCATCAGTTTTCATACTTATTAACACAAATTGTTTAACAAATTAACACCATAGAACTTTATTGCAAGATATAGAGTATTCTTTAATTTTCATAATTTCCCGGAAGCAGTGACGTTTTCAGAGACAGGACAATTACTAGGCCT
This sequence comes from Orycteropus afer afer, assembly GCF_000298275.1. NCBI lineage: Eukaryota > Metazoa > Chordata > Mammalia > Tubulidentata > Orycteropodidae > Orycteropus > Orycteropus afer. The sequence continues at coordinate 10,062,634 of NW_006921671.1, forward strand.
TCAAAGTTAGAGTGCACATTGATTTATTTAAAAGTTCCAGTTGTGATGATTGAGTTTCCCAGATTTTCAACTTAATTTGGATGGAGTATTACAATGCAGCTGATGTTTTTTCTGCTCTAGCACTGGGATTAACAGATCATGAACTCCCCATTTTTTCCGCTTAGCTAATCTTTGATTCCTGACAATTTTTTTTTATTCAATGCAAATTTCATATATCCCTACTGTTTATTCTACCTTAATTTTTCTATTTGTGCTATGTTACCTTTTTCCCCTCTTCCAAATAATTCTTCATTTTCCATATTAATGAATTCCTTTCTTTCTGTTGAGAAGAATTTAATGAGGCTTACTTTGCATTATTACCACATTCCCCTTCTAAAGATTACAAAATCCTTGAAATCCCCAACAGTTGTATAGGCTGTACAGGGTAACTAAATGAGGAAGAACTAAGATCAAAAGTACTTAGTCCCTTTGTTCTATGATCTTAATAAATAAGAGTCCACCATTGTAAAATATTTCAAAATAATAATAATCTATGAAAAACTTGGAAATATTTTACATCAAAACCCCCAAACTTCAGTAATTCCTTCAAGATTAGTGATTCTGTACTACTAAAATTATTTTTATTTTCTGCCTTGAAACATTTCTTTTTTTTTCTTCTTAATTACAGATTTTTGTTCATTCTTCTGGGACCCCTGGGAAAGGGTCAACAGTACCATGAGATTGGCAGATCAATTGCAACCTTAATGACAGATGAGGTATTTATTTGAGTTCATTGGGAACATTTTCCCACCTAGTTACACTTAATTTTTAGAGGTCCTGTTTTCATGATAAATTGATGTGAATCAGATTTCTCTGATCAAATCCCATTTTCCCATGTTTCCACTATAAAATTTCCCTTGGAAAAATCTGTTCCAAAGAGGTTATCAATTCACATCTCTGAATGTAATATTTTCAAAAGTCATATTCTGAAGAAACCTTGTTATTTAGTGACATTTAGAATGCATATTTTAACATTCCCCTTTTAGTATATGTGCTGCCAAAGTGAGCACCACTGTTAATATTATTGCAAAGCTTATTTTTGGAAAAATTATTTAAGGGATAAGGAAAAAAACAATTGTAGTCTATCTGGATAGTATACATGATACCAAAATGCTATGCAATATCTATCAGCTCTCTTTACAATTACCCGAATGTAGGGGTTTTAAACCTGGGGGTCTTTGGATGAAAAGGAGTTGTAGATGGATTTCAGTCTGTCATCTCTCTGGTATACCACACAAATTTTTGTATGTAAAAAATATTTATGTGGGTTGGACGGGGGGCACTGGACAAGCTGTCATCAGTTTCTCAAAGGAGCATATGTTTAAAAAATGTAAGATCATAAAAATAAGAAAATGAAAAGTAGCATCATATAATTTTTGACTTATATTCCCAAACACTTTATGGAAATTGGTTATTATCATTAATGGGAAGAACAAATCCAAAAAACCACAGAAGAGACATTAATTAAAAATTCAGTAGTAAATGAACAAATGGGATTGAAAATTTTCTGGAATATAGTCTAAAAAAAATTACTAATGTATTTACTGAAATAAATGGCTGTGATACTTAAAAGCTGTGCAAAAAAAAAATTAGCCAATTAGTGTTTTTATATTACTTTTTCTTGTTTAATGAAATCCGAAAGTATAAGCTTGTGTTTGAGATTCTGTGTTATAAATTTTTCTATCTGTTCAAATTATGTTTTAGGCTGAATTAGTTATTAATACACCTAGGAAACAAAAAGCTGGAAGAAAAAAAATTTTTCATCAGTTTTCAAAAAGAACCAAGTTAATGAGTTACTCATCATATTAAGGAAATCTGTGAAAAGAAAGTAGGGTGAAAAAAAAAAAAAGGCTTGTGGAGGACCAAACACCTGATCTAATAGAACCTTCTATGAGAAGGCTCAGATAGTGTCTTTGTTTTTAGTGTCTCCATTTTGATTAATACTTTGCCATTTTTCAGTATCACAAAAATTACTAGCTGTGATTTGTGTTCCATAAGTTATGTATTGTCACTATTTTGATGCACGTTTGTGTTTACTGTCATATCGTGTGTTAGACACAAAGTATTTCTTCATCAGGACATTACATTAAGACATCTGTGAGGCATAGAGTATGCTGTAATGTGGAGGAGGAACAAGATGTTAAGGGAGATGGTTACATATTCAAGGTATCCCCTCAGCATCTTCCCTTTTCCCAAGCAGGAGTCAAGATTTTTTTTTTTAACAGAAAGGTGCTAGTTACCAAGTCCTTTTGACTAATCAAATGGGCACAAAATAACAGAGAAGCAGACACAGTTTACGAATTTTAGATTTTGAATGAAAGCAGAGAAGGGACTTCCATCAATTTCCTTTATTAGATAAGAACTACCTAATTTGACAAACACCAGCCATGTGAAAGCTCAAACATGAAGCTTTTAGACTTGAAAGTTTAGAACTTAGTTTTAGAGCAGCTTGTAACTCTTTCTTGACAGTGGGATAAAGAAACAGAAACCCAACCAGAAAGCTGTTTCTAAAGATGGGATTTGTTCATCACAGAACATTGACTGAACATCAAAGAATGTTTAAATACTTTTTAAAAGTGAATTTTTTATTTTCCAAAGCATAGGTGGAACAGTTGTTCTATTTATCTAATTACTTTGAAGGCTATTGAATACTTAATTATACTTTAAGAACAAAATTTAATGTTTAGATTCGATAACAAAAATGAATTACATTATTGTTGTTAGGTGCTGTCAAGTCGGCTCCAACTCATAGCGACTCTATGTATAACAGAATGAAACACTGCCAGGTAATATATCAGACAGTGTTTCACTGTTATTCATAAGGTTTTCACTGGCCAATTGTTTGAGAAGGAGATGGCCCCTTCTTTCCTTCTGAGCCTGTCTTAATCTGGAAGCTCCGCTGAAACCTGTCCAGCATTGGTGACCATGCTGGTTGGTGTTTGAAATACTGGTGGCATAGCTTCCTGCCTCATAACAACACGCAAGCCCCCACAGTACAATAAACTGGGAATTACATTATCTAAATGTAAAATCCATGAGTGCAGTTACCACATTATATTCATTTTTGTGTCCTACCAAAATCTTTTTCCAAAGGCTCAGATCAATATTTGTTAAACTGAGCTCTATTTGTCTATTTCCTCTCTATATTGGGAACTCCTTTTAGGTAGACTCTCTTCAGATTTTACATAATGTCTGGCCCTAAGTCAGGGTTTCATAAATTTTTTTTAAAATGACTGAATTACTAATTATCCTACCAATACCAATATGCTGAACACAAATTATTCAATTAACTGTTAATTATAATAAGTAGTGAAAACACTAAGAGCTATTGTGAGGAAGACTAAGGTGTTAGGATATTATTGACAATATTATTTGGGATCATTCTAAACTTGTTTGAGAAGAGGAAACTTCTCTGAGAAAAGCAGAATTTGGGTTAGTGAGGCAAAGAGACAGGAGAAGTGCAATTACAGGCAATGGCTGGTTAATCTATTGGGGAAATTGATAATAGGAAAACAATAGTAAATCCTGTTTATAATTTAAATTTTTTTAATTGTGGTATGTATATTTTTGAAGAACTTTAAAGTAATAGCAAAGCATCTGTCCTGCATGAATTTGAATATTCTCTACCTAAAACAAGGTAATAAGGAGTTCTGGTGATGCAGTGCCTAAGGCATTTGATTGCTAACTAGGTTGGCAGTTCAAACCCACCACCTGCTCCGCAGAAGGAAGATGGGGTAAAACAAGCCACTCTGCAGAAGGAAGACTAGGCAATCTACTTCTGTAAAGATTTAGCACATTGGAAACTCAAAGGGGGTTGCTTTGAGTCTCAATCGACTCAATGGCAGTGAGTTTGGTTTTTAACCTCAAATATCTCTCTATGACAGTTCATATTATGTGGAATACAAAAAGCATCAGAAACATTTATATTATGTTTGGAGTAAATTAATTTTTCCTGTTAATTCATATTTTTACTTTCACCACTTACATTAAGCACATCACTTGTGTGTGTGTGTGTGTGTGTGTGTGTGTGAGTCAGAAGAGGTTAATCTATGTGGCAGGAATAACCAACTAAAATCTCAGTGGATTAAAACAACAAGGATCTACCTTTATTATACTATTTGCCTATCACAAGACGGCAGAGAGCTTCTGGTCATTATATTCACTTTGGCATGCAGGCTGGTAGAAGCTCCATGTCGGCCTGTGTTTTCTCACTCGCTATGGAAGACAAAAGGTAACACGATAGGTCACATATCAGGTCTCATAACTTCCTCTTGGAAGTGGCATATATGCATGTAATAAACCGCACCAACTTTCAAAGATGTCAAGAAGTACAATCCTACCATGTGCCCAGAAAGAGATATGGAATATCTGTCAACAGCTCAAATAACTATTATAACATGTTTGTGTGTATGTGTCTGTGCACATGTATGTGTACGTGTAGGTTTAAAACATAACTCATACTTTAAATGAAAATATACTTTCTGCACATGTGTATATATGATATGTATCCAGAAAATACTATATCATAACATTATTATTTTCAAAATTGAAACACAATTAACCTTTTGATTAGCTTATGTATGCCAGGGTTTAATATTGCTAAAATTTCAAATATGTTCTATGAATCTTGATCTCTATTTTTAGACAAATGCTTTCTCCAGAGTGGTTGATTTATCCATACATAAATGACCTTTGCCCAGCCTAAATCATGAATTGTACCTTCATGAGCTTCTTCTCATCCTCCTCTTCTTTCCCCTTACTCCTTGCCTTAAGAAATTTTGACATTCATTCTAGCATTTTAAGAAAAATACATGTCTGTTCTCCAAAAGAGTCAAAAGAGAACCTACAGATTGGGAAAAAATATTTGGTAATAACATATCTGACAAGGGACTTATCTCTAGAATTTATA
>NW_006921671.1:10068876-10070130 GCF_000298275.1 Orycteropus afer afer
AAAAAAAAAAAAAAAGAAAAATACATGTCTGTGTGGATTCATGGAATAACCTAAAATTTTAGCATTTTACATCACAAATTTTTTTAGAACCAGAACTCAAATTGTTATCATAATCTTTAATTTATTTTAATTGTGTTTTGTGTGACAGTTTATAGACCAAATTAATCTTCCATTCACCAATTTATATATATTTTGTTTCATATCATTACTGGCAGTTCCCTCAGTGTAACAGCACTCTTCCCACTTCCTCTCTTATCTCCCAGTTCCCATTTGTTCTTCTTTCCTGCTCCTTCCTGCCTCCTGAGTTTTGTTTTTGGGAAAATTTGCCCTTTGGTCTGATCTGGTTGATTATTCTGAGGAGTGAATTCCTCACGAGTGTTATTTTTCATTTTATAGGCCTGTCGTGTGTATAATATTATGTGAGATACATGAGTAAAGAAAAACGCTGGACACCTTATGATTTTTTAATTGCATTTTATGTATAGATGTTATTTCTTTTCCTTCTGTAGGTATTTCATGATGTAGCTTACAAAGCTAAAGATCGGAATGACTTGGTGTCAGGAATAGATGAATTTCTAGATCAGGTTACTGTTCTCCCTCCTGGAGAATGGGACCCAAGCATTCGAATAGAGCCTCCAAAAAATGTACCTTCCCAGGTATGTATATTTGAAAACACCCTTAAAAATGTTGATGTATTTTTCTTTTTTAAAGTTGTATTTTAAAATAGTATGACTGACCAAAAAGATTTAAAGCATAACCTTGAGAAGGCAGAAGTCTGAAGTTATGATCTTCATTGATCCTATATAGTACACCACACTGAGCAATTTGGCATTTTGACAATAAACTGTTTAAATCAATGGTAATTAAACACTCCTATATGCCTAGAGAGATTTTAGACCTGATTTAAAAGTTATTTCACTGGAGGAAAATTAAAATTTTATCGAAAATGTAAAATATGGTTTAAGAAAAAGCTCATTAGTGTCATTGTGTGATATCTTACATGACTTTGAATTGGCAAGTCATTTTTGCTGCTAATCACATTTATGATTGGGAAAAATTTTTATTCATTCTTATATTTGTATTATCTTTGTGTGGGTATGTGGTGAAAAAAATAGTAAAAATTTTACCTATAAAAATCTGTTGTGGGCTTCCGGCAAGATGGCAGACTAGGCAGAAGGATTGCAAAGACCCTCTTCAACAAAGAAAAGGGAAACCAATTAACACAGACACAGAAGATAATCTTGGACCCCTGAG
>NW_006921671.1:10077334-10090791 GCF_000298275.1 Orycteropus afer afer
CTGGAGAGAACAATCATGGGAGAAGGAAGGGCTGCTTATACACAGGGAGACAGCTCAGGGCACAGAAGAGTATGGAGGGATGGACACTGGGAAGAGGTAACTATGGGGAGGAAGTGCATGGGGAGCTGTTGCATTGTAAATTTTGGTCAATGACATGAGACAAAGTATATTATGTGAACTGCTGTATGAAATGTGAATTTACTCTGTAAATCTTCACCCAAATTAAAATAAAATTTAAAAAAAAAATCTGTTGTGTAGTTTATTAATCTACATTCCAGAAAGATAGAAATAAAGGCTGTTGCTGTTGTTTGAGGTCATTTTCTTACTGTAAGTGCTGCATCCAGCAAAACTGCACAGGTTATGAAATGAAGCGACATGGTTTTCTTTTTTTATTTAAGAGAAATGGGGGCCAGGCAGACACCCTGCATATTCTGTGAGAGTGATGCCTCATGCCCTTGTACTACTTTATTTATATGCTTGTATATGATCACATCATTAGTCTTGGAATTCATACCATCAGCTTATTCTCTACAGAGTTAAAGTTTTACTCCTCTGCGTGCTCAAGGACAACAGGTGGTCATTAAAACAATCACAAAAGTCTCCTCAGGAATAAGGAGTGTAAAACGGTAAATGTTTACTAGGGCACAGGGACACAAGGTATGAAACATCCCGATAAGATAAAAACATGGACTATTGGAATAACATCTATTTTTAATACTTGATGTTTTGCCAATTAGGCATTTAACAGTCATCTCTTAAAGCAAACTTTTAACCACAAGAGAGGCCTTGCCATCTCTTAACTGTAATTAGAACATGTGTCTTGCAATCATGTTCTTTTGGGGTTCTTTTTCTTGGTCTCCAACATGTAAGCAAGATTTTTGTGAATGTGATGGCCAGATGTTTATCAAATCCACTCTTTATATCAACACCACTATTCCTACTGATTCTGTCCCCCACAGCCCTCCTGTTGTCATTTACTCAGCTTTGCCTTTGACCCTTGCCCCTGTGGAGTTTAGCCTATTCTGACACTACTTCCTCAGCTGAAGTGGCAGATGGCTTAGCTGACCGAGCACTGGCCTTAGAAGGTTTTCTGGTTAGCCAGAGAAGGGCAAATGAGCAGGTGTATCACTCAACCATGAGTACTTAAAAAGGTCTTCTCCAGTCCATTATCAACACAAAGAAAATACACTGATGTATCTTTTCTACATTTTTATTCAGGAGGGATTTCATAATTATTAAAGAGTATTTTTATTCCTTTTCTCAACAATTACCGTTCTATGATTCTATAACTAAAGCCAGACATTTCCAGTTAATCTTCAACAAAAAGAAAAGCACTTGCTTAATGACATATTTTATGGGTTGTAGATTGTCTCATTTCTGTACTTGTATATAGCTTTATACTTATATTAGAAAAGGTAATATAATGCTACGCAAGATAATAAGAAAAAAAATAATTAGGGGTTCTTAGAAAAATTCAGTTAAAAATTAATACATAAAGAGTGAGACTTTAAAAGTCACTGTTAATACCAATTAATTCCTCAAACATTAAAACTGAAGCCAAGTATTTAAACAATTTTTTTTAATTTCCAAATCTTTTCCTTATTGTGCTCTTTGGTATTCTGGAATAAAATGACATTCTATTTTAGGACTGATTTCAGGGGATTTGTAAATTCAGAACTAATTTAGTAATACTATTAATGTTATTAACATGCAATGCATTTGAAGTCAAGCATTTTTTTAAAATACCTTGTCTTTGAGGAATGATGTTTTGGGGTCAAATTGAAGAGTGGTAACTCTATATTTTTCTTAGGAGCTCTGGTGGCATAGTGCCTAAGGCATTTGACTGCTAACCAGAAGGCAGGAGGTTCAAACCCACCAGCCACTCCTCAGAAGGAAGATTGGGCAATCTACTTTCATAGTGATACCACCTCAGAAACCCAGGGAGGGGTTGCTATGAGTCAGATCCAACTTGATGGCAGTGGGTATATTTTTCTAATAGCATTTTTATGAGACCCTTTTAAATGGGAATTATTGGATTCTAGATTTTGAGAGGCAATATAGTAAAAGTAACACTGGATTAAAAATCAAGACATCTGGGTCAGCTACTATTTGTATGGCCTTGAACAAATGCCTTAGCCTCTCTGTACTAGTGTTTGTATCAAAGCTGTCCAATATAACTTTGTGCAACAATGTCAATGCCACTATTGAGTTCTTGAAATGTAGCTAGTGCAACTGAGCAACTGAATTTCTAATTTTAATTAATGAGATTAATTTAAAATTTTAAATTTATTTAGCAACATGTGGTTAGTAGCTACCATGTTAGACAGCCACTGGTTTGTCAGTTTGCCCTACTTTGGTGGCTTGCATGTTGCTGAGACTGGAGGTTACAATACTGGTATTTCAAATACCAGCAGGGTCACCCATGGTGGACAGGTTCCAGCACAGCTTCCAGACTAAGACAGACTTGGAAGAAGGAAGGGGGCATCCACTGCTCAAAGAATTGGCCAGTGAAAACCTTATGAATAACTGTGAAACATGGTCTGATATATTACTGGAAAAATGTATAGCAAGGATGGTGAAGATGATGCATAACTGAGCAGTGTTTCGTTCTGTTGTACATAGGATTGCTATAACTTGGAGAAGACTCAACGGCACCTAACAGCACCACCATGTTAGACAACATAGTTCTTTATAATGAGTTTGAATTAGAGATATGCTCTACACTTCCTTACAATATTAATATTTCAAAAGATGTAACTGGAAGCTCTGGTGGCGTAGTGCCTAAGGCATTTGACTGCTGACCAGAAGGTTGGCGGTTCAAACCCACCAGCAACTCCTTGGAAGGAAGACTGGGCAAACTGTAGAGTTACTGCCCTGGAAACCCAAGGAGTGGTTGCTGTGAGTCAGAATTGACTTGATGACAGTGATTTTTGTTTTTTTAATGCTGTAATTAAACAATATATTATAAAATTGTGTTTTCCTTTATTAGATCGAGTAAAATGAATTAAAACATATTGAACACCAAGACTTCATATTCAAAAAATATTTTCTCCATAGGATCTTTCCTATGGTTTTCAGTCTTCTGAATGAATAAATCACAACATCTTAAATAATTTTTCCTAAGAGGATATTCTGTCATCTCAAGGGAAAACTGAAAATTTTCATTTAAGAACTTTGTGTCTGTCTTTATTATCATACCTTATTTATACCCTCAACCTCTTTGCTCCTCTTTCATTCCTTGTATTTGCTTGTCAAAACCACAGCCCTGTGTAAATTCACCTCTTCACTCTGTACCTGCATTGACACAGCTGAATGTGGCTGAAGGAAAACATATAACCACACTGACTTCTCTCACTTAAATTCATGACCACATCCTCAAGTGGGCTGTACTCCAAGGCAACTATATGCCTTAGGCGCTACACCACAAGAGCTCATATACTTCTTTAGTCTAATCATTCTCTGTAGATGACTGTTTCACACCTCTTCTCTCAAGCCTTCAGCATGTCCTTCATGACCCTCACTTTCAGATGTTGGCTTGCTTCCTAATTCCCCTGGGAAATTTGAAGTGTTCCAATGTTGGCATCTGCCCTCACACACTCTGCCTTCCCATGTATTACTACTGATGATCTGAAGTAACCTTCTACTTGTAAACTAGATCCTACTTCTTTATACCTATGTCATCAATCCTTTTGTTCTGTTTCATATCATCTTTATTAGCATACAACAATCCTGTTAAGTGTCTCATCTTAAAACAGTTTAACTATAACACCACCATAACTAAACCTTCTTATACTACCTTACCCCACCATATTCTCTCTGTGTCCCCTTGCCTTATTATTTTTTTTTCCTTCATGGTCCTATCTCTATTAGATATAATAAGTTTATTGTTTCTCTCCACTAATAAAATGCTTTTTGCTTACCTTTTTATCTCCAACATCCATAACAATGAATGTATATTAGACACCCAATAAATATTAGTTGAAAAATTAATGAATGTTCATCATTTCATTTAATTCTCAACCTATGTGATTAAAAAAAAAAAGCCTATTGCATACTATGTGATAGGTACCATTATTACCCCCCAAGTAAATGGAGAAGGGAAGTGAAACTTTCGGAAGCTAAATAACTTCCCAGAGGTCATACAGCAAATTTTTTTTTTTTTAATCCATTGCCTCAAATCGATTCCGACTCATAGCGACCCCTATTGGGTTTCCGAGGCAGTAAATCTTTATGGAAGTAGATTGCCCAGTCTTGCTTCTACAGAGTGGCTAGTGGTTTTGAACCACCAACCTTCTGGTTAGTAGTCAGATGCCTTAGTCACTATGCTACCAGAACTCCTCATGCAGCAAATAAGTAAAAAAAAAAAATAATAATAACCACTCTGAGTATTGCCTTAAGAAGAAGAAATTGCTTTTGTTATTTATAATTAGCACTTGAAATTTAACAAACTTCCCACAGGAGAAAAGGAAGATTCCTGCTGTACCAAACGGAACAGCAGCTCATGGGGAAGCAGAGCCCCATGGAGGACATAGTGGACCTGAACTCCAGCGAACAGGAAGGTTAGTGAAAAACACTTTGAAGGGACTTTAAAGAACAAATGACTTATTGGTCTTATCTCTCAGCAATTGCTGTTTTGATATCTAATTTATCTTGTGTTTTCAATATCTACTCTTTGAGAGTGAAAATGTAAATTGATTCGATTGCTCTGGAGTTAATAATGATTATCACTATTGTTAAACCAGAGTTGTGGATACACCATTACATTTTATCTTACCACCATATTTTTACACAAATTACGCACATGTTATGCAGCTCTTGTAAACCATATAACCCCTCGTGTGTTAGTTTCCTGTGTGTGCTGTGCATTTTATATGCATTTGCACATTGTTTATGTGAGTGCATTATTTGTGAAAAATATAGTTGTCATTCATTTTACTGTGTATAAAATGCATTCACAAATTGTTGGAATGAATAAGGGAACTATCACTTGACCCTTCTGAAAAAGCCTGTTGAAAACTTGGAAGTGCAAGGTGGAAATAAACATAAATCCCAACAACTCAGTCTTGTAGCTCCTATCTCATTAAATACAAATAGGAATATATATAATGCTTTTTTTTTTATTAATATGCAGCTGTGATTTGGAAGAACTATATGATTTTTCTAATCACACACCTTCAAAGAGATGAAAGCTTCAATTTATTTCTTAAAGTGGTTCTTTATGGCTTTTTTGACAGCTTATCTCTCTACAAGCAATGTGTGAGCAGAAAATCAGAAACCCTTGTGTGGGTCTCTCTTCAGGGACTATGTGTGTACAGCCTCCATTATAATTGAAGGCAATTGCAAAGGCTTGCAGGATTGATGCTCCATCCCCCTCAAGGCTGTTTTCCATTCTGTTTGCATTTTTGTCCTCTAAGCTGACTTTCCAGTTCCTGACAACTCTGTGCATTTTAATTCTCCTGTGCTCTTTCCCTACCTATGTTTTGTCCCTGAGGAAATGTCCTTTAATGTCTTCCTCAGGCTCAATACCTAATTTGAGATGGTTCAAATAATTTTATTTTTCCTTTTCCTTCCACTGGAAGCTTTATTACTTAATCTGTTTGCTTTCATATTTTCAAATGCTGTCTGTTTTAAGTGGTTCTCTCTCTCTCTTTCTCAGGTGTTAACTGTGCCACATAGCTTTTTTATTTTTTCCAAAGTTTACTTTTCCTTTCTGCTTCCTAAATCCTCCCAGGTCACCAACATCCAGTCTCTTTGCTTCTCCAGAGTTCTTCCACAGATTCTGTTGCTGACATGACTTGAAGTATCCATTACTCATCTGCTCTCCTGGAGTTGCTGGTGTACATCTGGGCTGCTCTTGCACTGTTCTCTGTAATGAACTCCCACTTCTGGATTTAGATTCTTTCTGCTAAAAGCACATTTATTACACAGTAATATAACAGCTACTCAAACTAATGTATGTTCTAATAAGTAATTAATTAGGATGCAGTGGTCTAATATAAAGAATTATCAAACTCTAAATATTAATTACTAACAAATAGTTTGTAACCATCTCAAATCGTTTTGGGGATTAGGTGGGGTATAAAGAAAAAAATGAATAAATAATAACTCTTGAATTGTGACTTCAACAAATAAACAAGCCATTCACAAGCAATTCCTCAAATAAAAAATAAGCATATATATATATATATATATATATATATATATATTTGTTTTAAATGAAAATAGATTGAGGAACCTAAGGTAATCTTCATGTGTATGGGAATTTTACAAGTTCTCCACAAGCTTTTCTGCATTTTAAATTTTTAAATGTCCCTTTTTTTTTTCAATTAAGATTTCATTTATCTTAACTCTCTCCTACTCCACATCCCTCTACTGGAAGCGACCACTAGGAAAACAGTGATTGGTTGCTGGTGTCATAATAAATAAAATAAAAAAACTTACTGCCATCTAGTCAGTTCCTACTCATAACAACCTCCATTGGGTTTCCAAGGCTGTAGTTTTTATGGAAGCAGGCTGTCTCATCTTTTTTCCATGGAGTAGCTAGTGGGTTTGAACCATCAACCTAATGCCTTAACCACTGTACCACCTGAGCTCCTTTACATTATAGTAAGATAGTTATTGATATGTTAATGCTATGTCTAAGGACCTCTGGTGATGTAGTGGTTACAGCATTCAACCGCTAACCAAAAGGTCAGCCATTTAAACCTGTAAGTTGCTCCATGGTAGAAAGATGAGGCAGTCTTCCATAAAGATTTACAGCCTCAGAAACCCTATAAGTCAGTTCTACTCTGTCCTACAGGGTTGTTAGGAGTTACAGTTGACTCAATGGCAGTGGTTTATATTATGTCCAAGTCAAGTCAGGCAAGTAACAGCAAAATTTTCAATTATTCTGAATGTGTACATTTTCAAGGCCAGCCGAAATTTCTTTCTCAAGAAAGCAATCATTTTTATGTGATTCCAAATGATTAAAATAACAAAAGTTTAGTATTTTTACATAATCCAAGTATATTCATCATATTGGCAATAACCTCCATGAGTAAATTTAATCATAGTCTTATTCATGTTAATGTTGCATCTTTTCCAAAAAAAAAAAAAATCTTCTTTCAGATGTTACCATGTGGTTTTTAGATATATTTGGAATAAATGAATTTATATCAAGTAAGGCCATTATTAAGAAGCCCTGGTGGTGCAGTGGTTAAGCACTCAGCTGCTAACTGAAAGGTCAGCAGTTCAAACCTACTAGCTGCTCTGAGAGAGAAAGATGTGGCAGTCTGTTTCCATAAAGATGACAGCCTTGGAAACCCTATGCTGTTGTTGTTATTGTTATGTGCCGTCGAGTTGGACCTGACTCATAGTGACCCCTCCTTGGGGGGTTTCTGAGGCAGTATCACTATGGAAGTAGATTGCCCAACCTTCCTTCCGAGGAGTGGCTGCTGGGTTTGAACTGCCAGCCTTCTGGTTAGCAGTCAAATACCTTAGGCACTACGCTACCAGAGCTCCCACTGGAAATCCTATAGGGTAGTTCTATTCTGTCCTATAGGGTTGCTTATGAGTTTGAATACTGGATGGAGTTTTTGAAGGCCATTATTATCTTGCAAATGATAGACTTTGGGATATGTTTAAAGAATGTTGTTGTTGTTGTTATTTGCCATCGAGTTGGCCCCGACTCATAGCGACCCCTCCTTGGGTTTCCGAGGCAGTATCACTACGGAAGTAGGATTGCCCAACCTTCCTTCCGAGCAGTGGTTGGTGGGTTTGAACCGCCAGCCTTCTGGTTAGCAGTCAAGTACCTTAGGCACTATGCTACCAGACCTCCCATGTTTAAAGAATAGTGGATCAAAATTACATTTATCTTGGTTTGTTATTATAAGTTCCCCTAAAAATCAAAACAACTCTGTAACCTGTCTATACTAAGTATTGCTGTTACCCAACAAAGCCATACACATGTCTGCCTGGTACAGTATCAGGTGAGATTTTTTTTTTTTTTTTTTTTTTTTTTTTTTTGCCAGAGAGAGTAGGTAGCTGGAACCATGGTTGAACACTGCTTTTTCTCTGTAGGGTCATGTTGACTGTTGAAGTATACAAAAGTCAGTTTACCCACACCCCCTTTTTGCAGTGCTAAATGGAATGTAAACAATTGAAAAACACTGCCAATAGTTGAGGATGGTCGGCTTGAGTTTTGGAGGACTAGGTTGATAATAGAAATGTCACAGAGAGTTGAGTAATACTTGAATCTCACTATTTGAATTTTGATTGACGAACAGCTCTGAACCTTATTTGAGAGACCTGGATATTTTGGTTATTGATGCAATATTTTGTTAGGAATTGAAGTAACACAGTGGTACAAAGCTGTTCCTGTCGATCATGGTCATGCACTGTAACAAGCTAATGTAGGTCTCACCTCTTCTGATGGAAAACATACTCTGTGACCTGGCAACAAAACAAATGAGCATTTTGATTTATGTGCCTTTTATATTTGGGTTTCACGATTGCGTTTTTCCCCCAATCTTAGGATTTTTGGGGGCCTTATTTTAGATATCAAAAGAAAAGCTCCCTACTTCTGGAGTGACTTCAGAGATGCTCTCAGCCTGCAGTGCTTAGCGTCTTTTCTGTTTCTGTACTGCGCATGTATGTCTCCAGTCATCACGTTTGGAGGACTGTTGGGAGAAGCAACCGAAGGTCGTATAGTATGTATTATGCTTTTCTCTGAACTTTGAAACTTAATCCCTTTTGAGATTCATAGTTACATAAGTGAACATTTAATTTTGGATTCTGTTATGATGAGAGATTGGGTATATGGTCTGTCAGATAAACTTCATATGAATTTCCTGGATAGCTAATGAAACTGGCAATCTGAGAGCAGAATATCTCAGAACAGATTATTTTCAGTATTACACAGGATTCTCATCTCTCTACCAGCTATTGCCCTTATATCCAGGCCATGCTTCTGTCCAGACACTTATCCTGAACGTGTCCTAACTTTGAATAAGAAACAGAAAAGTGAGATAAGGAAGGTGGAGAGGACACATCCTCATTCTCTACTATTAATTTTCTGCCTATTTCTCGCTCCTTTTCTCATCCTCCTACTCCATGCCCTGCTAAAGGTTGCTAGGCTTTTCATGGTGAAGGAGAAAGTATATAGTCATGCATATTAAACCTTTTTTCCCTAGTTATAATGGCTGCCTGTACAGCTTAGATAATGGAACCATTTATATCTCTACACAGAGTGCAATCGAATCTCTCTTTGGAGCATCCATGACCGGGATAGCCTATTCTCTCTTTGGTGGACAGCCTCTTACCATATTAGGCAGTACAGGACCAGTTTTGGTGTTTGAAAAGATTTTGTTTAAGTTTTGCAAGTAAGTGTTATATACTCTTGGCCCTTAGCCCCTTTCTATTTCCCTACTGTGTTTACACTCTCCTGACATCGCATTTGGAGGTCTGCTTGGAGAGGAGGAACTGTCCAGTTTGATTCATTTTGACATTTTTGTCTCTCCATGGAAATAGAGGAAAAGTAAAAGATTTGTGCATATTGTGATATAATATTTATAAACATTGTATTCAGTTCTAAGCACTGAGAACCACCCCCCAGATGTTCCCTTTAGACAAAGTCTTGAGTTCAGTGGCTCATGAAATCTGAAGCTTTTTTACTTTTACTTCCTGAATTAGGTTTTTTTTTTTTTTTCTTAAATTGGTGGCATGCCATTAAATGATCTTTCTCTCCTCTGTTCTTTCCTTTTCCTCCTCATAGAGAATATGGGTTGTCCTACCTATCTTTAAGGGCTAGTATTGGACTTTGGACTGCAACCCTGTGTATCATACTTGTGGCCACTGATGCAAGCTCTCTTGTCTGCTATATCACCCGGTTTACTGAAGAAGCTTTTGCTTCCCTCATTTGCATCATTTTCATTTATGAGGCCCTAGAGAAGCTGTTTGAACTCAGTGAAGCGTATCCCATCAACATGCATAATGATTTGGATCTGCTGACACAATACTCGTAAGTACCATTTCCCCTCTTGGCTGTCAGACTTTTCTTTTTATAAATATTGCTATTGTTATAAGAAATATGAGGAACTTACTCAGCAGATAGACTGCTTTAAATTGATTCATGACTTAAATCACGGACTCTTTAAAGTTGAATTTTAAAAGTCATCTAATCAGCCACTCATGTGATACTTGAGTTCTTACTATAGCATTTCTGCCAGGACTATCTCTTTGAAGTCCTATTTGCTAAAAACAAACAAACAAACCGACTGCCATTAAGTCTATCCCAACTCATAATGACTCTATAATGCAGTTCTACTCTGCTCTATAGGGTTTCCAAGGCTGTAAATCTTTATGGAAGAAGACTGCCTCATCTTTCTCCCATGGAATGGCTAGTAGGTTTGAACCGCTGACCATTTGGTTTGGAGCTGAATGCTTTAACCACTCCTTCACCAGAGCTCCTTTCCATCTGCTAAGTACTCCCTAAAGTAAGTAGATTTTGAAACAAGGTCATTTCACTGTACAGGAATTTAATTTTGACAGTTTTATCATTTTTGCTTTTCCTTTAGGGCTTTTCCTTTTTATATCACTAATCCAAGGAAACTTCATGGTGAAAATTAAAGTTTTCAGATTTGGAGCAATGACGTAAAAAAAACTCATTGAGTCTAAATTATATTAATTTGATGTTTGAAAATATGACTTAAAAGTGAATAAAAATAATTGAATTGCAATTTAATTTTCCTTTTTGAAGTTATGACCTTTATGCTGAAGGTTACTGAGATATTAAGGTGATACTAAAGTTTAAGATTAAAGATGGGATTAGACTATTTATTCTGTCTAGCTTTTGTATGCCAGCAATTTGGAATTTCTCTAAGGCTGTGTCTGCAGAGTATCTGTGGCCATTAAATAACTCTTTTCTTTTATTTAAATTTAGGACTTTTTGTTGCATTTATGAAGAGATTTTTATGCAAATACTTGAAGTAATACATTATTTAAGAATCAGTTATAACCTGTTTGTCAGCCACCAATGCTCTTTCTTTCAACTGCTGAGATATGGCCTTACACTCTTTGGAGATTTAATATCCTAATTTACTATTAGAAGGTGTTAAAGTTGTTGAAATTAAACCAAAATAATGAGATGTTATAATTTTGTCACAAATGATTACATGACACAAGGTAGAAAATAACATGCTTTTTAGTACTTTGAACTTTTTCTTGGTCTTTAGAGAGAGTTTTAGACAGAGCCTTCCTATTTTTAGACAAGAAAAATCAAAGTGGAAATACAAAATAACTTTTCCAATAAAAGCAAATAGTGAAGGTGTTGTGAACAGGATTAAGAAGGGCATGAGTGTAGATGTCGGGGTTACTCAGAAAGCATGCAGGTGGGAAAAGCAGTTTCATCAGAATGAGGTATCACATCAACACATTCCTTTTTCATTTTTCTTTGCTTGAAAACAGCAATATCATGATGTACTTGCTGGAATATATAACTATCATTGCTGGTTGGATTTTCAAACCTACTACAAGCCAAGCCCTATACTAGGGTGCTAGGTACAGACAGATAGTGCTATGGTAGCCCATCAGAAAAACACCTAACCCAGGTTTGGGATTCAGAGAAGATTTCCTGGACAGAAACAGAACATCAGTAGCAATTAAGAAGATTCTGAGGAATAAAGAAGGACAAGTATTTCAGACAGAGGAAATAGCAAAGTCTTGAATGCAAGAAACTCTAATGCTTTGAAACGTTTGTCCAAAGTCATATAGATAGTAGTGAAACAAGAAATGAAGCCTAGGTTTTATGCCTTTGATGTAAATTTAATTACATGGAAAAACACAAATAAGTGATCCAAAAGAAGTGATATAGAACAAAGAAAATAGGTAAATGCAGAATTTTTCTTCTAGAAATGGCAGAAAGGCACCTATTGCCCACCCTTCCAACTGATTCCTGACCAGCAGTAGCAACTTCTTAAGTATCTCAGACAGAATCCCAGCTTAAACACCCTTGGTCTAGATAGGGCAAAAGATCAAAGAAACAATAACTGTACTCTGGATAATGTTCACAGTTTGAAAGTAGAAGAATCAAAAACGCAACCAACAGATAAAAAGTGAGAAAAAGGCATCAGAAATAGAAGGCAATGGACAAAAATATATCAAGAAGACTTTAGAGAGGAAATTGGTATACAGATAAAACAGAATAAGGGAAAGGATTTAAAAAAGAGATAATTGTTAACATCAAGAAATGGTTTGTGTGGCGGGAGGGGAAGCTGGACTAGAAGCCAGTGTGAAAGAAAAACATTATGAAGGGCAGGGGTGGTTAGGAAATGGAGAAAGTATGTCAAAGATAAAGCAGAATGGCTGCTGAAGACAGCAATGGAATCAAAGAAGGGTAATTTGTGATAGAAAGGAGCTATGCATGTTTGAAAATGAGGACATAGAGCCACAGGAAAGAGAGAGATTGAAGATGATGGAGAGAGAGTGAATAAACATAGGATTCCAATCTCCCAGGAGTCAGAAAATGATGAGATCAAGACAAATAGTGGGGTTAATTAAAGGGACATCTCTTCTCAGTCAAATGTTCAGAGGATCATTTGAGAGCAAAAATACCTTTATGTGCCCATTATTCCAGCTTGTCATTGATAAGCAAGAGGAGAGCAGCATGGACCCTGACTTTCTTAATGTTTAGATCTCTGAAAAATTGATGCCCACAAGTGTAATTGCTTTGATTACAAGTGTATCTAATGCCTAATTATTTGAAGGCTAAGCATAAATGTGTGTTATTCACTGTTTTCCATTGCCCAAGTGTCTGACTAAACCAAAATTAGGGGTGTAGAAGGGATGGGCAGACTGTCTCATCATGATGAGCAGGCAGGTTTTAGAGTAACGTAGCATCAGAAATGGATGCAATGGAAACAGAGCAAGAGTCTCCCTGGGAAATATAATCTGATCAGAGACCCTGACGACATTGATTTTTCTCTTCAATTTTTATACCATGATTCCCAGGCTTTGGGTATGATAAACATTTCATATGTGAGTGTCATCAGATACTTATTACTTGCTCTTTGGAGAAACAAAACCAAACCTTTTGTTCCTATTCATAAAATTTTTATCAATGTACTTTTAGCTATGTGCATTAAAGAAAATAAGGAGCAGTTATTTCCTAACAATAAAAGCTATTTTAATGTACTGTATAATCTCACACTTAAACAGTTACAGTCATTCCTTGGTTTCCATGGATAGTTGGTTCCAGGACCCTCCTTGAATACCAAAATCAGCAGATGCTCAAGTCCCTTATATAAAATGGAGTTGCATTTGCATATATCTTAACAAATATTTTCCCATGTACTTTAAATTATCTCTAGATTATTTGTAATAGCTAATACAATGTAGGGAGCTCTGGTAGCGTAGTGCCTAAGGCACTTGACTGCTAACCAGAAGGCTAGCGGTTCAAATCCACCAGCCACTCCTCAGAAGGA
>NW_006921671.1:10090891-10175571 GCF_000298275.1 Orycteropus afer afer
CATAACAAACAAAAACCTTATGGAACATTCTTCTGCTCTGACAGCAACTGGTTTTGTGATTGCATTGCACCCACCAGATAATCTAGAAGAATCTCCTCATCTCAAGATCCTTAATGTAATCACACCTGTAAAGTCCTCTTGGCTATGTAAGATAACATATTCAGAGTGCCTATGGATTAGGACATGGACATCTTTGAAAATCTGTTATTCTGCCTAACAGAGTCACCAAAGAGATATTCTACAATAACAGGCGAAAGGTAACATCAGCCAGATGCTGAACTTGATTTCTACACTTGTCTAAAACAATATTTCAAGTGTATCGAGAGCTTACTTGGTCCCAGGCATGGTGCTAAGTGCACCACATGAATAACTCATTTATTTCTCTCAGCGACTCTTAGGCAGATACTATTATTGTTGTTGCTGTTAGGTGCTGTTGAGGCAATTTTCAACTCATAGTGACCCTATTGACAGAGTAGGAGTGCCCCCATGGGTTTTCTAGGCTATAATCCTTAAGGGGGGAGCTCTGGTAGCGTAGTGCCTAAGGCACTTGACTGCTAACCAGAAGGCTAGCGGTTCAAATCCACCAGCCACTCCTCAGAAGGAAGATGGGGCAATCTGCTTCAGTAGTGATACTGCCTTGGAAACCCAAGGAGGGGTCGCTATGAGTCGGGTCTGACTCCACAGCACATAACAATAACAACAATACAATATAAATGCTATTTAAATAGAATTTTATACTCCCTCGTAGCTTTTGAAGGATTGCTTTGACCACTTAATTGCTTCCTGCCCTACAATATTTTCTATGCATGGTTGGTTAGGTCTGTAGATGTGGACTCATAGATATGGAGGGCCAACTTTTGTGTTTCATGAAGTCCACATGACAGTTTTAGTGGCTTTCTTGTTCTTACCACTGTGACCTTTTTTACACTAAGTAAGCAGTTTTTAAAATGTCATGATAATGCCCACCTAAAGTTTTCCAATTAGCTATTGCTGGCCACATGCTTTCACAGGAAGTTTTAAGATAACAATTCCTAGAAAACATAATAACTAGAACATAGTATATCAGAGATTGCTATCTTTGCAAACTGAATATGCCTAGTCTGCCCCCTATTTTGTTCAGGTGTAAGTTATTGGGGAAAAGGCACCATATATCACATTTACGTTTCAGATAGTCTTTATACCTGGGCCTACTATATTCAGATTGGCTTAAATTCATAGTTTCATCAACTCAACAACAAAATGTCTTTGATCTTTAAAGACTATCGTAATTCCTCTAGCTTTCAAATTCTATAATGAAGTAATATGTAGACCTTATATTTGAAGTTAGAAACTTTCTTTGTATTTTGCCAAGAGCAAGTGTCAAGATAATCAATTTAGCTTTGAGAATATATTCATTACACCAGGCGATCAAACTGAATATGTCAAGTTAGCAATAAGTAATGAGTTTGTGGGAATAATTCTTTCTCAGTTACTTTGATTTTAAGAAATGGCAAAAATAGAATAAGGCATTCTGCTTGTGTAAGATGAAATGTTCCTTCGATGTATAGTAATTATATAAATCTCTCAAAGAAAACTAACTAAAGAAAGTTTAGGATTCTATTAACCCTCTCAGTAGGTTAGGTCAAAGCAAAGAGCATATTTCTACATATATTTTATATGTGCTGTAAATCTATCCATGAATATAGTAGAGCATTGAGAGCAAGAGTAATGAATACTTCCTAGCCATAACCAAACACCTCAGAATGAGTCACTGAGCCTGGGGGCTCAGGACCATCATCTTAAGAGACATCAAGGTCAACTGGCATAACATAGTCTACAGAGACAATGTTCTACATCCTACTTTGGTGAGTAGCAACTAAGGCGTTAAAAGCATATGAGCAGCCATCTGAGGTGCAACTATTGGTCTCTTTCCATCTGGAACAAAGAAAAGTGAAGAAACTAAATTAGATGAAAACAATTAGTCCAAAGGACTAATGGCCCACAAAAACCTTAACCTCCATGTCCCTGAGACCAGAAGAACTAGATGGTGCCTAGATATCAGAACTGACTGCTGTGAAAAGTATTGGAATAGAAAGTCCTGGATAGTATGGGAGAAAAATGTGGGACAAAACTCAAAATCATAAAACAAGACAGGACTCCTAGGTTGGATAGAAACTGCTGGAACCCCCTAGACTATGGCCCTTAGTCACTGGTACTGAACTCACTTCAAGTGCAACTCTCAGCCAAATAGTAGGTCTATAAGGTGAGCAATAACACCAGGAAGATACACACTCCTTAGAACAGTCAATTATATAAGATCCAAAGGGCAGCATTTGCCAAGAAAACAGGAAGGGATGGGAAAGAAAGATGAATGGAAACAGGAAATACAGGTAGGAAGTAGAAAGAGTACTGTTACACTGTGGGGACTGCAATCAATGAATGGTTGGATGAAAAAAGCATTTGCTCTGTAAACTTTTCCCAAAATCATAATAAAAAGGAAACAAAGAAAGAAAAGAGCAGGGTCTGAATATTACTTAGGTTCCCAGTTTATTAACAGACTGGTGGTGCAAATGGTTAAGTACTGGGTTGCTAACCAAAAAGTTGGCAGTTCGAACCCACCCAGCAGCTCTGCAGAAAAAAGCACCTGACAGTTTGCTACTGTAAAGAGTATAGCCTAGAAAACCCTATGGGATAGTTCTACTCTGTCACGTGGGGTTGCTATGAGTTGGAATCGACTCCCTGGCCCCTAACAACAAGATTTAAATAAAATTCAGCACTTACCAAGCTACTCAAAGCCGTTATCTCACCACAAAGTTATGAGAATATTTCGTTTTGTTTTTGCTTTTCATCTTTTTGTTATATTCTCCAACCCCTGGTTTTCTGCACTACCCAGGACAGTAATCTGTTCTGAAGAAATGCTGTTTTCTGGCTAACATTAGATTTGTGCAAGAGCATCCTCTTTCTCATCCCCTCAAACTATTTGTAAACCTTCTTTGAAGTAGAAAACGTGTAACAATGTTATTCCCCCTGTGTCCCAGCATAGCACTCTAGACGTAGTAAGTGATACCTTAATACATATTGATTAATTGAACATGTTGCAAAATAATTGACATCATCTGGCCAATCTTATAATCATTTAAATTATCTTTAACACTACACTTAAAGATTCCAACTAGACATTTTCAATAAGCTTTACACATTATGAGAATCTTAATGTGGAATAAAGATGTACAAATCTGGAACCAAAACTAGTTCTGAGTGAAAAGTTAGACAGGGTGCCAGCATGGTGATGAAAGCATCTGGAAGAATGAAGAGAGGCAGGACTGCAACCTGTAGCAGACCTTCAGTAGCTGATCAGTCATATGAGAGAAAATAAAATGAAAGAGAAGTTATCATAGCTTAAGGACTTTGGAGCACTCACATGTCGAAAATAAAGATTAAAACTCAGGTTTAGAGAAACCCTTCTGTTCCAACTATTTTTAATCACATTTTTTTTTTTCTACATATACACTTGACTGAGTTTATCCAACATTGCTTGTAACATGATTTTGTAATTACATATACTTTAGGGTTTATTTGTGCAATATTTGTGCACTTCCATTATATTAATCTCCATAATGGTAGGTGCTTGACTATTAGGCACACTTTTGCACCCACCATAGCTAGCAAAGTACACGTATCATAGTATGAACATTTTTCATATTTTTTTCATTTCTGAAAATGCTTCTTAGCAATTGATGGTCTTATTTAACATAGCGTTTCCCCCATTTAAAAGTTCATATTAAATGAATAGATCATCTAGTAATTTGAAATAAAATAAATAATAGGTACTCAATAAGAGGTTATTCAAGAAATGAATTTCTAACAATCCACCTCATTGTTGATTCTTAATCCAAGCATAATGCTATGCTTGTTTTCTCTTTTTGCTTTTGAATTAAGTTATTATTTTAATAGTAAAGTCTTGTCTCCAGTAGCAGTAGTATGCATTGTAATAGTTTATTTAAAGTGCTTGTTTTCTCCCCACTGTTTCTGATGGATCATGAGCATTTTCCTTATTATTTATCAAGATTAGTATCTTCATCTTTCTGCCTTGAGAGACTCTAAGGGATTAGTAGATACCTGTCCAATTCTGTTAAATATTTCCTACTCCCCAGATCCATCTTCAGCTTTTTTCTTTGTATTTGACTATCTACTTTGAGACCTTAAGTAGAATTCTCTTTCGTACTTCCTTGCCAGATAGCTAAGAAAAAGAATTTACATAGACATCCAGTATTGAGGGGAAAGTGCTAAGCAGGAATTGATGGCTTCTTCTTAAAGGTTCATTGAAGGGCCACAAATCATGCAGCTGTATATCAAGTACACAAGCTGTCACCTTAGTGAGATGTCATGCCTGTTTTCAGAAAGTTTTCATCTTTGAAGTGCTGACCCTGTTTCAATTCTTTCCTAAATTAACTTAGATTTAAGCATATATTCTGAAATGATTAGAATAGAAAATAATGATGATTTAATTTACATCAAAATACCACAGCTTGGGCATTGTGGTAATATGTGTATGTTAGGTTAAGTTTTAACCACAAGCAGCTAGAATAATCAGGAATTCACACTGCTGGAGGAGTCAGCTAGCATTAAAGCAGAGAGATACATTCCTGAAGTAGCTGCTACAAACCTATCTGTTAGTCATATCTCAATCCTTACTGAGGCTTTGCTGAAATGCAGAAATAAATTATCACCAGTGAAAATAGTGCCTTGTTAATCAGCATAATGGACTGCATTGGTCAAATTAAAAGTAATAAAGATATATGGAAGTACAAAGGAAGACATAATGCTTAGGGCAAATTGAGATTCTGTTAAGGGTGATGGAAAAATTTGGGGATGGTTAATGGGCTGAACAATATGATGAATGTGACTAATGTCACTGAACTATACAGGTGAATTAGAAATGGCAAGTTATGTTGCCTATTTACTTACCACACACAAAAGAAAGAAAAATAGATAGTTTTACTTGCCTAAAAATGATATAAGAATATAGCAAGTGACACCTTCAACCCCTAGAGACAGCATTTGAAACTTAATTCCTAAATAAGCTTACGTCTGCCATTTTGTGTGCCAACAGTAGTAAAATCCTACTTACAGAATAACAATCAACCTTGAGTGAATCTTTTATGCAAGATTAAGTCAAAGTTCCTAAAATAACAGAGAGATGGAACATCAAGGAGATGATGGAACTGATGGAACAGATTATAAGTATTTTGCCCTTACTTGCTAGTAACTATATGTGTGTGTGTGTGTGTATATATATTATATATGCATATATATATATATATATATATTATATGTGTATCTGTGTAATTGAAAAGATAGTACTCCTCACCTTTTGGCTTTCTGAGACATTGAGCATAATTTGCGCACAATATGTGACATAATACAACTTCTTAATATTTCTTCCAGCTGATGGGATTTAAAAATAACTTTAACTCACTGTTTCTCGAACAGTGGTACACTTAAATTAACAAAGAGAAGCGGAAATGAAATAGGCAACACAGTTTTTATTTATCAAGTATTCATAATAAAATGTTCTTCCAAAAATTCCACTGGATTTTTTATGTCCTTAAAACCAATTGTATGAACAAAACTATCCCCTGAAATCACCTCTTAGCAAAATAGCAGAGTGGCACACAAAATAAAACATAGTACCCAAAAGAATGACACTCTTCTCAGAAACACATCAATACAGGTCAAAAGGCAACATTTACTCTAAAGCAAAGATAAGAAGATAAGGAGGCAGGGAAACTAGAGTAGGAGAAGTGGGACACCAAAACACAACTAAAGAGAATGTTGACACATTGTGAAAAATATAACTAATGTCACTGAAAAATTTGTGTGGAAATTTTCAAATGGGAACTTATCATTGTCTCTGAGAGTTTATGCCAAATTTGTCTTCTGTTGCTTCTGTAATGATTGTGGTTATTTTGTATCACTAGTATCTACGCAAGATTATCTCCAGCTAAATCTATCATTGCTATAGGGTACATTCCCGCTTGCCGACCCCCTCTGATCTTCTCAGTTGTCTATGCATTTATCTGTAGCCTGATGTTTGGTGTTAGTGATAATGCAGTATTGTGCATATACAGTATTTGCCTCTGTTGCCTATATGTTATGTGCAGGTTTCGGTGTCCTTCCTTTCTCTAGTGTTATCATGCTGGTCACAGAC
Source organism: Orycteropus afer afer (assembly GCF_000298275.1). Lineage (NCBI taxonomy): Eukaryota > Metazoa > Chordata > Mammalia > Tubulidentata > Orycteropodidae > Orycteropus > Orycteropus afer. The sequence goes on from NW_006921671.1 coordinate 10,097,082, forward strand.
CCTTTCCATACCATCCCTCCTCTTACCCAAATCAACATGTGGCCCCCAACTAGTCTGAAATTTTCCCACCCCTTTCCTCCCATCCCTGGTAACCTACAAAGTGAGTTCCCTTCCCTAAGCAAACCCTTCCTTGACTTTTTACAGTAATGGGCTCATACAATATTTGTTCTTCTGTGATTGACTTATTTCACTCAGCATAATGTCCTCCAGATTCATCCACATTGTGAGATGATTTCCTTATTCTTTAATGTGGCATAGTATTACATTATGTGAATGTCCCATAATTTGGTTATCCATTCATCTGTTGATGGGCATTCAGGTTGTTTCCATCTCTTTGCTGTAGTGAATTGTGCTGCAATGAACATGGGTGTGCATGTCTGTTCATGTCCCGTCTCTCACTTCTTTAAAATATATTCCTAGTAATGGAATTGCTAGTTCAAATGGGATTTCTATTTTCCATTTTTTAAGGAAACATCATACCATTTTCCACAATAGTTGTACCATTTTGCAGTCCCACCAGCAATGTATGAGAGTTCTAATCTCTCTGCAACCTCACCAGCATTTGTTATTTTCTGTCTTGTTGAACTTTGCTATTATTGCTGGAGTGAGATGATATCTTATCATTGTTTTGATTTACATTTCTCTAATGGCTAATGATTCTGAGCATTTCCTCATGTGTTTGTTGGCCACCAGCATATTATCTTTAGTGAAGTGTCTGTTCATGTCCCTTGCCCATTTTTGAATTGGATTGTTTGTCTTTTTGACATTGAGGTGTTGAAGTTTTCTATAAATTTTGGAGGTAAGTCCTTTGTCAGATACGTCATAGGCAAATATTTTCTCCCAATCTGTAGGTTCTCTTTTTATCCTTTTGGAGAAGTCTTTCAATGGGCATAAGAATTTAATTTTTAAAAAGTTCCAGTCATCTAGCTTCTCTTCCACTGCCTGTGCATTTTGGATTATGCTTGATAGTCTATTTATGCCATAAATTAGGGCTCCTCTATTTGCCCCTATTTTATCTCTGATGAGCTTTATAGCTTTGGGTTTTATGTTTAAGTCTTTGATACAACCTGAGTTTGTTTTTGTGTATGGGGTGTGGTATGGGTCTTGTTTCATTTTTCTGCAGGTGGATATCCAATTTTGCTAGCACCATTTGTTAAAGAGGCTATGTCTTCCCTATTTAATGGGATTTGGTCCTTTGTCAAAGATCAGCTGTCCATAGATGGATGGGTCTATTTCTGGGTTTTCAAGTCTGTTCCATTGGTCTATCTGTCTATCACTGGACCAATAGCACACTGTTTTAACTATTGTGGCTGTATAGTAGGCTTTGAGATCCAGGAGAGTGTGTCCTCCCATGTTGTTTTTCTTCTTCAACAGTGTTTTGCTTATCCGAGGTCTTTTTCCTTTTCAGATGAAGTTAATAACTGTTTTTTCCATATCCTTAAAAAGTGTTGGCATCTGGATCAGGATTGCATTGAATGTGTAGATCACTTTGGGTAATATTTACACTTTTATAATATTCAGTCTTCCTATCCATAAACAAGGCAGGTTCTTTATGTAGATACCTTTTAGTTTCTAGTAGTAGTGTTTTATAGTTTTCTTTGTATAGGTCATTTGTGTCTCTTGCAAGATTGATTCCAAGGTATTTTATCTTTTAGTAGCTATTATAAATGGTATTGTTTTCCTTATTTCCTTTTCAGAGGTCTCTTTGTTGATGTAGGGGAATCCATCTGATTTTTGTATGTTGACCTTCTATCCTGCCAGTTTGCTGAATTTCTGTATTAGTTCCATTTTTTTTTTTTTTTTTTTTTTGCTGAGTCTCTTGGGTTTTCAATGTATAGGAAGGATAATGTCATCTGCAAATAGAGATAGTTTTACTTCCTCTTTGCCATTTTGGATGCCTTTTATTTCTCCTTCCTGCCCTATTGCCCTGGCTATGACTTCCAATCCAATGTTAAATAAGAGTGGTGATAGAGGGCATCCTTATCTGGTTCCTGTTTTCAAGGGGAATGATTTGAGTCTGTCTCCACAATATTTTGGCTGTTGGCTTTGCGTATATTTCCTTTATTATGTTGAGGAATTTCCCTTCTATCCCTATTTTGCTGGGAGCTCTGAACAGGAACAAGTGTTAGATTTTATTGAATGCCTGTTCTGCATCAATTGATATGATCATATGGTTCTTTTGTTTTGTTTATATGGTGCATTATATTGATTGTTTTTCTGATTTTGAACCATCTTTGCTTACCACATATGAATCCCACTTGGTCAGGATGTATTATGTATTTATTTATTTATTTTGATATGTTGTTGGAGTCTGTTGGCTAGGATTTTGTTGAAGATTTTTGTATCTATATTCATGAGAGATATTGGTCTGTAGTTTTTGGTGGTGTCTTTCCCTGGTTTTGGTATCAGTGTTATGCTTGCTTCATAAAATGAATTTGGAAGTATTCCATCTTTTTTATGTTCTGGAATAGTTTGAGTAGTATAGGTGTCAACTCCTCCCTGAATGTTTGGTAAAATTCTCCAGTGAAGTCATCTGGACTAGGACTTTTTCTTGTGGGAAGTTTTTTTATGACCTGGTCAATTTCTTCTTTTGTTATAAGTCTGTTCAAGTATTCTGGCTATGACTGGGATAATTTAGGTAGGTCTGGTATTTCTAGAAAATTGTTCATCTCTTCTAGATTCTCAAATCTGTTGGAGTACAGTTCTTCATAATGTTCTGTCAATATCTTTTTTATTTCAGTTTGTTCTGTTGTGATGTTACCCTTTTTGCTTAATATTCTTGTTATTTGCATTTCTTTTCTTTTGTTAGATTTGTAGTGGTTTGTAAATTTTGTTAATCTTTCTGAAGAACCGGCTTCTTGTTTTGTTGATTTTCTCTGTTGTTTTTTGTTTTGTTTTCATTTCTGCTCTGATCTTTATTATTTCTTTACTTTTGGATACTGTAGGTTTCTTTTGTTGCTTTTTTCTAACTGTTAGAGTTGTTGAGTTAAAGTGTTCATTTTGTTTCTTTCCTCTTTTTTTGTGTGCATTTATTGTTATAAATTGACCTGTGAGTACTGCTTTCACTGTGCCCCATAGGTTTTGGTAAGATGTATCTTCGTTCTCATTTGTTTCCAGGAATCTTTATATTTCACACTTCATTTCTTCTATTACCCAGTACTTTTTGAGAAATGTATTATTCAATTTCCATGTTTGATATTTTTTCCTTTGCCTTACTATTATTGATTTCCAGCTTTATACTATTGTGGTCCGAGAAGATGCTTTGTAGAATTTCAAAGTTTTTGAATTTATTGAGCCTTGTTTTGTCCTAACATATAGTATATTCTGGAGAATGATTCATGTGCACTGGAGAAGAATGTGTATTGTGCCTTTGTTGAGTGGAGTGCTCTGTATATGTCTGTGAGGTCAAGTTGGTTGATTGTGTTATTGAGTTCTTCTGTATCTTTGTTGCGCTTTTCTCCAGTTGTTCTGTCCCTTCTTGAAGTGGTGTGTTAAAGTCTCCTGCTACTATTGTAGAGTTGTCTATTTTTCTTTTCAATTCAGTTAACATTTACTTCATGTATTTTGAGGCATTTTCATCAGTTGCATAGATATTTATTATGGTAATGACTTCTTGGTCAATTTACCCTTTTAGCATCCTATAGCGTCCTTCTTTGTCCCTTATGCTGTTTTTTTTTACCTTGAAGTCTATTTTATCAGGAATTAATACTGCCACTCTGGCTCTTTTTTGGTTACCTTTAGCTTGGTCTATTTTTTTCCACCCCTTAATTTTTAATTTATTTTTATTTTTGTGTCTAAGGTGAGTCTCATAGGCAACATATCAATGGATCTTCTTTTCTTATCCAATCTGCCACTCTCTTTCTCTTGACTGGTGCATTTAGTCTATTCACATTGAGTGTAATTAGTGAAGATATGAATTTTTTGCTGTCATTCTACTGTGTTTTTTGTTGTGTTGTTAGTGATTTCCTTGTTCCAAATACTTTTCTGTGCTGAGCTCATTTTGTTATCAAGTGTTTCTTCCTTTTCTTCTTTATTGTTGGTTTTGTGCTTACTAAGCCCACATGTTTTTCTTCTTCTGGATTTGTTTAAGGGGATTGTTAATGTTCTTTATGGTTACCCTGAAGTGAATTATCAACTCTTTAATTTTGGAACAGTCTGTTCTATGTCAACATTGTCCTGTCTTCCTCTCCGTTTGGAAGTTTTGTAACTAGAACTTTTATTCCTTCTATTTTCTATGAGCTCACTCAGTGCTCCACCTACTCACAGTGAGTTTCCTCCTTTCCCCCTGTCCTTTTTGTACTCCATGACAGCCTGAGCCAATGGGGTTTTTGATCTTTTTCTCACCAAGGTTATCTACTCACCTAGCTCAGTTCTCAAGTTTACCATCAGAAACTCCTGGTATGGGTATTACAAGTCTCCAAAGCCTCTGTGGGTTCCATGGTGTGTGTGGGTTTTTTTTGTTTTTTTTCCGTGCTGCTCTCAGGATTCTCTTTGTCCTTGGTTTTGGTGAGTTTGATGATGATATGTCTCAGTGATTTTCTTTTGGGGTCTATCCTTTTTGGGGTTCGTTGGACTTCCTGAATGGATATGTTCTCCTCTTTCATCATATCAGGGAAGTTCTCCTCCAGCAAATCTTGGACAATTTTCTCAGTGGTTTTACTTTTCTCTTCCTGTTCTGGAATTCCAATGACATGTAGATTATTTCTTTTGATGGTATCTCACATGAACCTTAGGCTTTCTTCATTTTGTTTTGATTTTTTTTCTGACTGATCCCTTTCCAAAAAGTATTCAGGTATTTGTCTTCAATCTCATTAATCCTGTCTTCCATCACATCAATTCTACCCCTTTGCCCTTCCAATGTGTTATCTATTTCTAACAATTTAGTATTAATCTTCTGGATTTCTATCTGTAGATTTAGAATCATTTCTAATTTTTCATTTACTTTGTCATTTTGTTCTTGTATTTTCTTCCAAAATTCTTCTAAGGTTTATTCTTGTTTTCTTTGGTCTGTCTCTCAATCCTTTGAAGGTACCTAAAGATAATTCTTTTGAATTCCTTATCAGAGAGTTCCAATGCTGCTTCTTCCTCAGGGATGTGTTCTGGGGCTGTTTTGCTCCAAGGCAAAATTCAGGGACCGGGCTCAGCTGCAGTTTCTTTGTTTTCTGTGCCCCTTCTGCCTGCGGTGCTGACTCAATCCAGCCAGACTGCCGATGGCCGGCTCTGGAGTTTGTCTGTGATACTGCCCACCTGCAGTGCCAAAGATGCATGCAATTTCAGGTGTGTTGGACTCAGGGGAGTGCCTGAGCGGGCTCTTACTTATGACTTATTTATTTGTAAGACCGCGGCTCAATCTTGGGAAAGATTCATATTATTAGAGGGTCACAAATTTCTGCCAATTTCATGCACACTCAAAGCCCCTGCCTCTGCGGCCCCACAGCACCAAAGCATGGCTCCAGGGCAAAATTTGAGTGAGCATGCTCAGCTGCAGTTTTTCTGCTCTCCATGCCCCGTCTGCCTGCAGTGGTAATGCAATCCCGCCCAACTGGCAATGGTCGGCTCTGGAGTTTGTCTGTGATACTGACCACCTGTGGCGCCAAAGATGCATGCAATTTTAGCTGTGGTGGATTTAGGGGAGTAACTGCCAGTGATCTGCAGTCCCGATAACCATGGGAAAGAAAAGCATGGTGTTTCCCAGTCTGACCCAAACCCGCTCTGTAATCTGCTGGGAGGGGAAGGAGTTAGCCTCTCTGGTGCACCAGTGAGATCGCCACCTGTGTAAGAGCAATGGTATCAATGTTCTGCTGTCCCCTCACCTCCCAAATTACTGACAAAATCAGCCGCTGGAGACAGGTCTTTGCCGCTGCCCGCTGGAATATTGTATTGGTCGCTGGTAAGCTGCTATAATTGATCTTGTCCTTGGCTCGGGGATCTCAGGCTGCTGCCTCCGCCCGGCAGACAGTGACTGTCCCAGAAAGGTTTCCAACAGTCTCTCTTAGATGCCCGTTCATCTTCTAGCAGTAGCTCTTTCCAAAAAAAATATCTCCCTGTACCTTTCCTCCAATTCTGCTCTTCTGTGTTTGGTGCAATCTGGATCAGTGAGCCGTTCAGAGCACCAAAAATCTCAATTCAAACTGTTGTACCTAGTTCTTAAAGTTCTTAGACGCCAGAGGGAAAAAAAACAGTCCTCACTGGTGAGACTCCATTTTGAATCCGTTTTTTAATTTTTTTTCCTCCTTCTCTCTGCTGCTCTCTTTTGTATTGCTAGTGAGGTTTCTGCTTCTCCATCTCTCTGTCTCCCCTCCAGCTGTTGTTGTTGTTATTGTTATGTGCCGTCAAGTCAAACCTGACTCATAGCAACCCCTCCTTGGGTTTCCGAGGCAGTATCACTACGGAAGTAGGGTTGCCCAACCTTCCTTCCGAGGAGTGGCTGGTGGGTTTGAACCTCCAGCCGTCTGGTTAGCAGGCAAGTGTCTTAGCCACTATGCTACCAGAGCTCCTCCCCTCCAGCTAGGCATATTCATTTATTTTTCCCAGCTGTTTAATCAGCTCTTTTTCTCTGCCTCCACTACATCTGGTACCTTTTCTCCTCAGATACTCACAACTCAAGTATCACTGTTTCTGTCTGCTATACCTAGTTTTTTAGGAATTAAGATGCTAGAGGGAATAAATATGCAGGCTACATATTTGGGCTACAAGTATGACACCATCTTCCTTTCCCTGTCAGTACCATTGGAACTTGATCATATGCTACCTTCTGAGAGAGCTGAACTTCGACTAATTATTTTTGTTACAGTGACTCTGTGTATTCCTTCCTGCATCATTTGATATTTTGCCCATAGAATCCTTCAATATTGTAACTTGAAGCTTTAATTATTTTCTTTAGTTCTTTCAGCTTGAGAAATGCCAAGCACATTCTTCTCTTTTGATTTTCTGACTTCAGGTCTTTGCATATTTCATTACAATACTTTACTTTGTCTTCTCAAGCTGCCCTTTGAAATCTTCTGTTCAGCTCTTATTTCATCATTTTTTTCCATTCACTTTAAAGACTCTTCATTCAAGAGCAAGTTTCAGAGTCTCTTCTGGCTTTGGTCTTTGCTTCCTTTCCTGTCTTTTTAATGACCTTTTGCTCTCTTTATATATGATGTTCTTGTTGTCATCCCACAACTCATCTTTTCTTTGGTCATCATTGTTCAATGCGTCGAATCTGTTCTTCAGATGCTAGAGGATGAAAGGCACTCAAAAAACAACTGGGGAAGAGCTACCTCCTCAAAGTAGTTGTTGTTGTTATGTGCCATCGAGTTGGCCCCGACTCATAGCAACCCCTTCTTGGGTTTCTGAGGCAGTATCACTACAGAAGTAGGATTGCCCAACCTTCCTTCAGAGGAGTGGCTGGTGGGTTTGAACCACCAGCCTTCTGGTTAGCAGTCAAGCACTTTAGGTACTATGCTATCAGAGCCCCTTCCTCAAAGTAGAGTCAACCTTAATGATATGAATGGAGTAAAGCTTTTGTGACCATTTGCTGATGAGGCACAACTCGAAATAGAAAGAAACAGCTGCAAACATCTATTAATATTTGGAATGTGAAGAGTAGGAAGTATGAATTTTGGAAAATTGGAAACTGTCAAAAATGAAATGGAATTTCTAAAGATCAATATCCTAGGCATTAGTAAGCAGAAATGGATTGGTATCAGCCATTTTGAATTAGACAATCATATGATCTATTATGTTAGACATGAAAAATTGAAGAGAAATGGCTTCACGTTTCTCAACAAAAAGAATGTTTCAAGATCTATCCTGAAGTACAATGCTGTCAGTGATAGGATAATATCCATAGGCCTACAAGGAAAACCAGTTAATAGTACTATTATTTAAATTTGCACACCAACCAGTTAAGCCAAAGATGAAGAAATTGAAGATTTTTACCAACTTCTGCAGTCTGAAAATGGCCACAGGAAGCAGAGCAGGGAGCAATCATCTAGGCATGAGATGTGTAAGTCTTGACTGTAGGCTGCGACAGTGATAACAGGAAGAGAGCAGGCAAACTGGAAGGGGGATAAAAAGCAACAAAAACCAGCAAGGCTTTATTCATAAGTTCAACAAGTAATTATGGGATGCCTTCTGATTGCTAGGAGCGTAACACAAACTTTGTATACATGACTTCATTTAAACCTCTAATAAGCTTGTGGGACAAGTATTATCAATGATCATAATTTGAGGCTCCAACAAGTGAAATAATTTGCCCAATATCACATAGCCAATGAATGGCACATGGGGTTAAAATAAAGATTCCTTTGGTTCTAAACCCATGAACTTTCTCCTACTACGTAGTAAAGTGAACATAATAGTAAAGAGTCATTATTATGTCTCCTTAGAGACAAGGGCTGTCTTATATTTTGATGCTTCCCTAAAAACACATAGCACAGTACCCTATAAAAAATAATTTTAAATTGTAAAATGAATTAATGAGCAAGACAGCTTGGTATGTGGCTGGTATGTGCCTATAAAAATTACAACATAGGCAGGATCCCTGCCTGATGGAGCTTTTATACCTATTAAAATAATGAGGCATTAAATATTATACAAGTATTTAATTATAGCTGATATAAGTATAATCCTGAAAAGGCACAGGATTATAACAGAGTTTTATATAGTGAGGCCAAGGTGAGGATACTGCTATGGAGATAAAATTCAGATGAAAAGAATTTTATGGAAGAATTTAATGAGAATATTTATGTTTTTTATTGTTCAATAGTGGTGCTAATGTTTTCTGCTGCATATTTTTTAAAAGCTATTTTTCTCATATATGATATAGCTATATATTTAAATAATTTCTTAGAAAAGTGTAAGTACTTAGAGCATCTGTTCTAAGAATATAATCTAGAATATAGATTATATAGATGTATATACACACACACACACACACACACAATGTATTTATATAGAGAGAGAGAAAAAAGATGTATTTATAAAAATTTATCATGTATTATTTACATAGTCATCTTTGAGCATATTATCAGGAGGGAACAGTCCCTGGAGAAGGACATTTGGTGGTGTTGTTGTGTGCTGTTGAGTTGGACCTGACTCATAGCAACCCCTCCTTGGGTTTCCGAGGCAGTATCACTACGAAGTAGATTGCCCGACCTATTAGAGGGTCAGAAAAAGGAAGAAGACCTTGAATGAGATGGACTGACACAGTGGTTGCAACAGTGGGCTCAAAGAAAACAGCAGTTGTGAAGATTGTGCAGAACTGGGCATGTTTCATTCTGTTTTACACAGGGTCGCTATAAGTTGGAACTAATTTGATGGCACCTAACAACAACAGCTCAGAAGGAAGACTGGGCAATCTACTTCCATAGACATACTGCCTTGGAAACCCAAGGAGGGGTCGCTATGAGTCGGATCTGACTCAATGGTAATGAGTTTGGTTTGGTTTAACAACAACATCTTAATAAAATCAAGTCAAATGTTTAATAACAAAAGAATGAATAAGTAAACTATGTTGCATCCATTAAAACTAATGATTATAAAGGGTAATGTGGCAACATGGAAAATGTTTACATTATATTGCTATAGTTAAAAAAAATTAAAAACACATTTTATGCTCATAAAACTATATAGAAATATGCATAAGAAGAATTGCTGGAAAAAATATACCAAAAAATTACAGTAGGTATGGTGAAAAGATTATGAGATATTACTTTTTCTTTTTTTTAACAAAAGTTCTGCAATGTGGTTATATTGCTTTTATAATTCAAAATACTTTTTTGAAATAGAAAAAGAGTAGACATGTTTGGCTTCTACAGCTAGATCATGACTCTGATTCTATGTCTTTTATTAAAACTTCACTTGCTACACATAGCACTCTGGGGGCTAATTTAGTCAATAGACTTTGAAGAAACTGAATCACAAAACAGTACTATTCAGTACATACAGGAAGGTACTATTAATAACTACAAAGGCAAAAGGAGGGCATTTGCAACCCAGGACTACAATTAGTGATGATGAAGGGAGTGCTATCAAATTATGTTTTCCAGAAGACAGCCAGAGGCTCTTCTTGAGTTAGAAAGACTGATCATCTCCATTAGGCCTTGAAACAAGAGCAAAGAGTTCTGGATGAGGGCATTTAATTAGAATGTTTATCTAATCACTCTGTAGCCATTTATATAAACAAGATGGCTTACAGCAGCACACTCCTTTCTTTGGGCAGTAAAGGTAGTAGAGGATGTTTGTTAAAGTGTGTATTTTAGGCAAAACAAACAAGCACCACAAATACAAATTATTGGCATTTTATATTGGTATTTTGAAAAATGTGCAGAAGTGAAGCTACTGCTTTGTCACTGTCCAGACCACTTTTTACTTCCCATGAGCTTGTGGTAGTAGTAACAGTAACAGCTATAACAATTCTGATGATACTTACCACCTTAATAGTATTTACATGCTAAGTCCTGTTCTAATGATTTTACCTCATAATAAGCCTGTCAGAATGATTACTATCATGGTCACCATTTTACAGATAAGGATACTGAAATATAGACTGCTTAAAGTAACTTGTCCAAGGTTGTTCAGATGAGTGATTGGATTTAGATTTGAATGAGCATAGGGAATCTGGTTCAAGAGTCCAGAATAGTGGTGTCACTAGGGTTGGTGTCATCCAGTGTGGTAACTCATGGTATCACCCCCCCATTACCTCCTCCTTTGACCTACCTCCAGTCTAGTAACAGACTGTACAGAATCCTTAGTACTGTTTATTATCAACTTTGATCATAAAATGATACACGATAAATATAGTTGTAAGTTGCTTAAATGTGATATTACTTAGAGTGTATGAATACTAACAACAAATTGTTTTGCAAAATCTTCCTACAAAACTAGAACATTATAACATTATTAGTGACATTATTAGTAACTAAGCAAAAAGTTTTTTTTTTTATTTTTCTCCTTCTTTTCCTTTAACACGTACATACTTCATTATAAAAAAAATTATTGCTATAAGTTCACAAATACAACTTATCACAATGTTGTAGCTAATAACCTAGAAAAGTTTGGCAAAATCAGTGACTATAGAAACACCAGCAGCAGCAACAAAAGCAACACTGCAAACTTGTGGTGTGAGCATATGAAACCATGTGATTTGAAGCATCTGTTATTGGGTAATAATGACAGCTCTGACTGGAGCACATTAACCAAACCAAACCCTTTGTCATCTAGTCGATTGCAACTCATAGCAACCCCCACTGGGTTTCCAGGGCTGAAAATCATTATGGAAGTAGATTGCCTCATCTTTCTCCCACAGAGCAGCTGGTGGGTTTGAACTGCTGACCTTCTGTTTAGCAACCAAATGCTTTACCCATTATGCCACCAAAGCTCCTTTAGAAGGTTCAGAAAGTAAGTTAGCATAGAGTTTTACCCTTGCGGATATATTGATACATGTAAGCTGGGCTTACAAAAAATATTTTTGTTGTTATAACTAACTACAAGGATATTTTTATAAAAAATAACAAATTTCTGCTGAAACACTGCACAAAATTTTATAGACAGTCATTTTGGTGTCACCCTCTCTGATAGTGTTAACAGGTACAGCCTGCACCCCTCCCCATAACTCCAAGTGATGCCACTGCTCCAGAATTCAGTATTCTAAATTGGGCAATCTACTTCCATAGTGATACTGCCTCTGAAACCCAAGGAGTCAGATCCAACTCGACGGCAGTGAGTTTGAGTGTTTTTTGTTTTTTTTTTTTTTTAATTACTAGACTATATTATGTACTTACATTTTTTTCAAATTCATAATCCACCTTCTCACAGGGATGTTTCTATGTTTTGTTTCCTCCTTCTCCTCTCTTCTCTTTCTCCCCTTTCACATCTCCCTCCCCTCCCCCCCCTTCTTTCTTCTCTGTCTTCTTCTATCACCTCTTCTCTCTCTTTTTGTTTTTGTGGTTTTGTATTGGAGTTATTTTTACTAAGTTCATTAGTGTGGAGGCTGTGGTGGTTAAGTTTGTGTGTCACCTGGGCTGGGCCTAGTTGAGTAGCTGAGCAGCTGGTGGTAGTTATTCCCCATGATGAGATTCGCAATCAGCTCCATGATAGGACCTACCACAAGCAGCTGAGTAGCTGCTTTAGGGATGTGGTCTGCTTCCTGTATATAAGAAACAGCTTTGGGAATGGTCTATAGCTTATAGCACACTTGAACCCTGCATGTAGCTGTGTCATTGTTCAGCAGCCTGCCATGCTCTGCTGATCTTGGGACTTACAATGGACTTGAATTAATGGCCTCCCGTGTGGTTTGGTAACATCAGGACTGTGCTATTTTATTTGTCGACCTTGGGCTTGTTAGACTCAGCAGTCCATAGCTGCCTGAGTGAAGAGATGCCGCTTGCTTCAGTGGTCTGGGAGCAAGAGCCAGAGCTAAAGCCTAAGGTCAAGGGGATTTCACACAGCCCCTAGAGCCTGGCACTTTGAACTCAGATTTCTAGCCTCCCAAACTGTAAGAGAATAAACTCCTGTTTCTTCAAGCCCTCCCATTTGTAGTATATTCCTGTCAGAGTGGCACTAGGTAAACAGAACAGAGGCAAAACAAGAAAGTAGAATTATTCTATTTTTCTGATTTATTTATTTATAATATATGCTTCAGAAGTTTAAGAACATAAAATCTCAATAGCCAGAATATGTTCTTTGAGATATTGTGGGTTGGCACGGAGATTTTTTTTCCAAACTTCTAGTAAAAGCATGCAGCCTTTGAGAATTATCTGCTGAGATTCCAAATATCAGAGATACAGACTCAGGAAAGAACAATGATTTGCTTGGCTATATGTAACAGGAGTGATGTACAAAATAGATATTTTAGAGAAAAACATATATTTCCATTTTGTATTTACTGATGAGCAAGAGATAGGCCTGACAAGGAGGCATACATAATTACAGTCCACTTAAAGATGCAGTTTCTCCAAAATATTTCTCTCCTATAAGCTTATCATTTTTATCCCCAAATTTCTATCTTAGTACTTTGAGAACCAACCACTATTAAAATATATATAAGTTACTAGGAATGGAATAATTCATTGTACTCAGTAACAGTAGAATCTCATTAGAAAGCAAGTATCACTGCCCAGAGGGAATGGTAATATGAAAGGAGAAGCAAAATAACCCTGATGGTTCAGTTAAATGGGGCTACGGAGTTTCTATATGGAGAGGAAGTCAAGACAATATCAAGAAATAAAAGACTGTCCTAAACTTGGGAAGATAAAGTAAATTTCACAGTAACCCAAAGAAAATCAACAAACCTACTTACCAAAATGAAAGAGAAGAAAATCATAAAAACTCAGTAAACACTAAAAAAAAAAAAAAAAAAAACCAATAATGAAAAGAAAATCCATGAACAACAAGAACTCAGCACAGGAAATTAAATGAATAAAAAAACTGACAATATCATTTACAGAAAAAGCATAACAAAATGATACCCATAAATCCACATCTATCAATAAGCACATTGAATGTAAATATTTTAAATGCACCTATCAAGAGAAAGTGAGTGGCAGAATGGATTTAGAACAAAAATGACCCATTAATTTGTTGTCTACAAGAGACACATCTTAGACACAAAGATTATAAATAAGCTAAAATTCAAAGGCTGGAAAAAATATATAAAGCAAACAATAACCAAAAATACCAGGCGTGCCAATATTAATCTTTGATTAAAGAGATGTTAAGGCAAAATTCACCACAAAAGACAAGGAAAGACATTATATAATAATTAAAAAGTCAATTCACCAAGAGGACATAACCAAAATATGTATTTACTCACTCAGTGACAGAACTCCAAAATGCATAAAACAAGCTAACAGCCTTGAAAGAGAAATAGTTCCACAGTAATGGTATGAGACATTAACACACCACTTCCTTTACTAATATGTTTTTATTATTATGAATTGGGTGAAATAAACTTTCACAGAGCAAATTGGTTTTCCATTCAACCATTCATACACATTTTGTTTTGTGACATTTCATTGCAAGTCCTCAGTGTAACATCACTCTTCCCACTCCTCCCTATGTTTACCATTTCCCTTCATCCTTCTTTCCTATTCCTTCCTGCCTTCTGAATTTTATCCCTTGGCAAATGCTGCCCTTTTGACCTTGTATTGTTGATTGTTCTAATGACTGCATACCTTCCTGGTTTACCTTATAAGTCTACCGGTTGGCTGAAATTTGAGCCACAGATTGAGTCCAGTTGAAGGCTTGAAGGGTGACTAAGGGCTATAGTCTCAAAGTTCCACCCATCTCTGTCTGACCAGTAAGCCTGGTCTTTTTTATGAGCTTGAATCTTGTTATACCTTTTTCCCCACTCTATCTGGTACCTTCTAGTGTGATCCTGATCGAAGTGGATGGTGGTAGTTGGGTTCCATCTAGTTTTTCTGGTCTCAGGTTAGTAGTTTCTGTGGTTCATTTGTCCTTTGGTCTAATTATTTCCTGAGTCTTAGGTATTCTTCTACATTTTTCTCCCACTCAATCCTGGACCTCCTATTGTGATCCCTTTCATAGCAGTCGAAGCATACCACTTTTAATAAAGGACAAAACACCTAAATAGAAACTTAACAAAGATACAGAAGATCTAAATAGCACAATCAAGCAACTTGATCTCACAGACATATACAGAACACTCCACCCAACAGTAGCACAATACACATTCATTTTCAGTCTCATAGATCATTTTCCATACTAGACCTTAGATTAAACCATAAAGGAATCCTCAATAAATTAAAAAACACTGGAATAATACAAAGCAACTTCTCTCATCACAACACTATAAAATTAGAAATCAATAACAGGAAAAACAAAGAAAAAAATCTAATACATCGAAACTGAATAACACCCTAGTTAAAATCTAATGGGTAATAGAAGAAATTAAAAATGAAATTAAAAAATTCCTAGAACCAAATGATAGTGAAGGCACAATATACTGAAACCTGGGGACACAGCAAAAGCAATGTTCAGAAGTCAACTTATAGCAATAAATGCACACATCAAAAAAGAAGAAAGGGTCAAAGATGAGAATGCAGGAAGAGACAGGGAAACTAGACTAATGGAAGTGGGAAACCCTGCAAGCAAATGAGGAGAGTGCTGACACATTTCAGGGATTGCAACCAATATCAGAAAAAATCTGTGTATGAATTATTGATTAGAAAACTTATTTGCTGTGCAAACTTTCACTTAAAACACAATAAAAATGTTTAAAAAGCCAAAAAGAAATATAGATGTTTTAGTACTTTAATCTTTAAGCAGTGTCTGTATTTT
This sequence comes from Orycteropus afer afer, assembly GCF_000298275.1. NCBI lineage: Eukaryota > Metazoa > Chordata > Mammalia > Tubulidentata > Orycteropodidae > Orycteropus > Orycteropus afer. The sequence goes on from NW_006921671.1 coordinate 10,112,367, forward strand.
TCTTTTGAAATAAGGAATAATTTTTCTAGTGTAGATGAGACATGAACTGAAGGTTTTAAGAATTTTAGAATCTATTATGTCTTGTTACTTTTGCCTGTAACTCAAGAGTCATAACTAGTAATTTGCTTGGTTTTTGATTTTTGAGTGGGTTGCTTTGTATTTGTTTCTTGAGTGGGTAAGATAACTGAAAAGAGCCGACTTAATTGATGTTTTCCTAAACATTAAAATTGAATAACCCCAAACCTCCATTGATATGACTTTTGGTAGTAGTAAAAGTAGGATCAAAGGGCTGATTAATGTTTTTTTAACTCACTTACTTTTTAAATAAAATTCAGTGATGTACATATAGTATATGTGTAATATATGTCGTATATGTATTTACACACGTTTGATTCATTCATCTACTATAATACTAACTCTCTTGTTTTTGTTACATCTGTAAGAAAATGAACATATTTTCTTTATTTTAATTTACTTTTATCATTAATTACTTTTATCAAATTTTCTGAGTATGAAAGTGTTTTTCTGTCAGACTTCTGTAGTGTTGGATCTTTTTTTCTGAGGCAAAATAACAGGAAGATCAATTTGGGGGAATGTTTCCATCAAAGGGAAATGCCACTCCTGGCTTACAACTGAGGTTGGCAGACTCATTTGAAGGCTTGTGATCCTTGCTTTTTCACCTACTGCTGGTACAACTATAAAACTGGAGGAAGATACTCAGCACAAGAAACAATTGATAGTGTTTTGGAGGATACCATAGGTATAATCTCTAAGCCTCCATGTGAAAGAGAATCCAAGACTAATGTCTATACTTTTTTTTTTTTTTTCCCAATAAATAGTCATCTCATTTCAGATTACAGATGTGATACCAGGATTTCTTCTATTAATTCTTAGTTCTTAGACCAGGACCTGAGTATCTTCATTGAGCATAGAAAGGTTATTTCTGTTAGGATTTGTCCCTGCATTCCAACTTGGAATCCTTCAAAGCCTTCCTGTTGTTGTTGTTATGTGCCGTTGAGTCGGAACTGACTCATAGTCACCTCTCCTTGGGTTTCCGAGGCAGTATCACTACAGAAGTACATTGCCCCATCTTCCTTCTGAGTAATGGCTGGTGGCTTTGAACCGCCAGCCTTCTGGTTAGCAGTCAAGTGCCTTAGGCACTATGCTACCAGATATCCTTCAAAACCTTCCTAGTATTCTTATTTTAACATTCAAAATACTTATGAGAGACCCGAAGGCAGAGTCTGTATTACAGTCTTATTTCTCATCTCTTCCCTCACCCCCTCTGCTACTGACCTTGTTTCTGTGCAAGCATACTTCCTGCCTCAGGCCTTTTGCACCTGCTGTTTTCTCTCTCTAGTACCATTATCCTCATCATTCACACACTGTGTCTCACTAAATTCTCTCCATCCTTTAGTTCTCAGTTTATGCTTAATTTTCTTAAAGCTTTCCTTGAGCTCTGTGTCTGTTTTTCCCATTTTATCTACTCTCTTATCAGCCTATCCTTCTTTGTGGTACTTTTCACAGAGGTAATTGTATAATTGGCTTTCCCAATTTATTTCCCTCTTATTCTTAAAGAAAACTCTCATGATCATGTCTGTCTTAATCAAAACTGTACCAAGCAGAGTCTCTTGCACACAGCATACATTCATTAACTTTTTTATTGGTTGGTTAAGCATTGTATACAACTCCTTGATTACTAAGTTTTCAATACATCATTTTTTGTATATTGCAAACATACAGAAAAAAATGTGCTGGAACCTGAGTTCCCCTAAAAGCCAAAAATAGATGCATGTTTGAAAGTTAATTGATCTTAAAAAGCAGGAGTGAAGAACAGGGAGAGAGATATAGGAAAGAAGAAAGCTAATAAGAAATTATAGTAAAACCCGTGAAAGCCAGAACCTATGTAAGGTGGAAACCTGTCAGAGAAGGAGAACTCAAATATTTTCCACTTACAGAGAGCAATAGAAAAGTGATGAGGCTGCACCCTATCAGAGATGGAAAACTTGCCAGACCTGGAAAAACAAAGCAACTCTTACAGGTCTCACTGTATACTGTCTAGTTATCCATAAGTACAGGTAACTGATGCTTGATTTGATGAGATCTTTAAGAAAGCTTATGAAATGCAGCTCAAAATTGTTTGCACTGGATATTAAAGGAGGAAGCCTCTGTCCGTCCTTAGTCAAGGGTAGCAGCAGTGTGAATGCAGTAAGCAAGAGTTACATAGTGCTGGTTGAAGCATGACACTGAATGGTTGCATTTGCATAAGACTGATTAATACCTATGCAGAACTGGCCACTAAAGTAAGCCTGGAGTAAGAGGTGGGGCGAATGGATTTGAAATGGTACACAAGTGCCTGACAACCACATAATTGTTGTGGATTTAATATCCGTAAGTAATTAATCATGTAAAATGATTTTTAAACAATCTCTATTTTTTTAAGATTTCATTTCTGCAATATTTATTCTACATAGAAAAAGAAATAAGGTATTTTTAAAAATCTGAAGTGAAGAAATCATTACATGTTCAAGTAAATGCTGACTCTACATTATTTTAGTGGTGTCTATGAATAGAACTTTGGAACAACATTTTTAAGATGCCAAAAAATGATAATTATTACTTTAGCATTGTTAATGTCAGAATCTATACAGGATGGATACCCTGAGCTAATAACCAATAAGCAAATTTTGCATATTTCCTGGTCACAGATACAATAAATCTTAAACTATAGTGATAATGACATGGGGAAATGACCTCTTTTAAAAACTGCTATTTCCACGAGCAACTGAGTCATTTACCATGAAACCAGAGGAATTAGATGGTACCCGGCCACCATTAGTGAACATTTTGATCAAAAACTCTTTAAGTCCACTCTACAGACATGTTGTTTAAAAAAAAAAAAAAAAAAGCCTGGTTCTGGTCCAATGACAGACAAATAGACTAATGGAACAGAGCTGAGCTGAGAACCCAGAAGTAAATCCATACTTATGAACAGTGAATCTTAGACAAAGGGGCAATATCCATTAAATGGGCAAGATGTAGTCTCTTTAACAGTGATGTTGCCAAACTGGATACCCATCTGCAGAAAAATGAAACAGGAGCCATATCTCACAACATATACAAAAACTAACTCAAGACCTAAATTTAAACCTAAAATGATAAAGATCATGGAACAAAAAAATGGGGGCAAATTTAAGGGGCCCTCAACTTGACGACGCATAACAACAACAACCTATGTCATAGAGCTCTGATGGCATAGTGCCTAAGGCATTTGACTGCTAACCAGAAGGCTGGCAGTTCAAACCCACCAGCCACTCCTCAGAAGGAAGGTTGGACAATCTATTTCCCTAGTGATACCGCCTTGGAAACCCAACAAGGGGTCACTATGAGTCAGATCTGACTCAACAGCAGTGCATTGCATTGTGTTTTGTTGCAATCTATTTCATAAGGACTTCTGGTGGTGTAGTGGTTAAGGCATTTGGCTGCTAACCAAAAGGCCCTTTGTTAAAACCCACTAGCTACTCCATGGAGGAAAAGAAGGCAATCTGCTTCCATAAAGATTTATAGCCTTGGTAACCCAATGGGTGTCGCTATGAGTCAGAATCAACTCTATGGTAGTGAGTTTGTTTTTCTCTTTTGGAACCTATGTCATAGTTAGAATATAAAACATATCTAAAATGCGTAAACATCAGAAGATAAACAAGATGACTGGGACTTCCTAAAAATTAAACACTTACTTGTATCAAAAAGCTTCTCCAAAAGAGTGAAAACCATACACACACACACACACACACACACACACATGAAACTAAACTCATGGCTGTCCAGTTGATTTGACTCATAGCAACCCCTCCTTGGGTTTCTGAGACAGTGTCTCTACAGAAATAGATAGCCCAATCTTCCTTCCAAGAAGTGGGTGATAGGTTTGAACCTCCAGCCTTCTGATTAGCAGTCAAATGCCTATTTATTTATTTATTTTGAAAACATTATCTAACAAGGGACCAATCTCTAAAATGTATAGAAAACTTCAACACCTGGGCAACCAAAAGATAAATAATCAAATTTTAAAATGGCAAAGGTATTTTATTGTTGATCCGTTCATCCATTGACGGACACTTAGGTTGTTTCCATCTTTTTGCTATTGTGAATAATGCTGTGATGAACATGAGTGTGCATATATCTGTTCATATCACACTGTTATTTCTCTAGGATATATACCTAGTAGTTGGATTGATGGATCATGTGATATTTCTATTTCCAGCTTCTTAAGAAAGTGTTATACCACTTCCCAATATAGTTAAACGTTTTACAATCCCACTTGCAGTGTATGAGGGTTTCAGTTTCTCAATACCCTTGCCAGCATTTGTTTTTCTCTGTTGCTTTGAACTTTGCTGTTAATGTTGGAGTGAGATGATATCTCATTGTAATGGAACACTATGCAATGTTAAAGAATAATGATGAATCTGTGAAACACCTCATGAAATGGAAGAACATAGAATGTAACATAGAACTAATTTCTGAGTGAAATTAGTCAATCAAAAAAGGACAATTACTGTATGAGACCATTAGTGGAAAAAATCAAGAAAAGGTTTACATACAGAAAGAACCATTTGTGAAGGTTACCAGGGGTAGGAGTAAAAGAGGGGGCAAGTCACCAACTAGAGGGTAGACATGTATTAGCTTGGGTGAAGTGAAAGGCAATATACATTAAGGGGCAGGTTCACACAAAATGATCAATACAATGAAAATTACAGGGAGGAGCACAAGAGTTAAAGGCAACAAAAATGAATACTATTACATACACAATCTTGCAGTAATAGTAATAACAATAATTTATGAGTGGATACATAGATAAACACTTGATCTTTACAATAATGGGAACATGAATGGGACTACAACCATGAAAATATATAGGTGTGACGGAGGATATCTCTACCTATGTATTTATGTATGCTGCAAATATATCCATGAATGTAGTAGAGCCTACAGGAGGCAAAGTTATGAAAACTTCTTAATCATAACCAAACACCTTGAGGGAATGAGTCACTGGGTATGGCTCTGGACTATAGTCTTGAGGGGGCACTAAGATCAATTGACATAACATTGTCCACAAAGACAATGTTCTGGTCCTACTTTGGTGAGTAGGAACTGTTCATAAGTCTTAAAAGTCTAAGATTCACTGTTCATAAGTCTTAAAGCTTGTGAGTGGTCATCTAAGGTGCAACTATTGATCTCTTTCCATCTGGAGCAAAGAAGAGTGAAGAAAATAAAATATACAAAGAAACTATTGGTCCAAAGGATTAATGGCCCATATGAACCCCAGCCTCCATGATCCTGAGGCCAGAAGAACTAGATTGTGCCTGGCTACAACTGCTGACCATTCTGAAATGGATCACAATAAGAGATCCCAGATAGAGTGGGGAAAAATGTGGAACAAAACTCAAAATTATTTAAAAAAAAAAGACCCTTACTGGTCTGATGAAGACTGGTGGAATCTCTAAGACTATGGCCCTTAGACACTCTTCAAGCTAGGAACTGAACTTACCCCCATGTCTTAACTATCAGCCAAATGACAGGCCTATAAGGGAACAGTAATACCAGGAGGGTATGTACTCATTAGAACAATCAAGTATATGAGATCAAGAGAACAGCATTTTCCCAAGGATAGAGTTAGGAAGGTGGGAGGGATAGGAAGGAAGGAAAAAGGGAAGGGGTGGGTTCAGGGAGGAAATGGTGGGAAGAATATTGTTACAGTGTGTGGATTTGCAGTAAATGTCACAAAACAGAATGTATATGGATTGTTTAATGGAAAGCCAACTTACTTTGTAAATGTCAACCTAAATCACAATAAATGAAATGTAATTGGAAGTGAAGATAAAAATGGGCAAAGGGCATGAACAGACACTTCACCAATGAAGATATTCATGCAGCCAACAAATACATGAAGACATGTTTGCAGTCATCAGCCATTAGAAAGATACAAATCAAAACAATGATGGAATATCATCTCACCTTGGCATAATAGCAACTGTCAATGAAACAGAAAATAACAAATGCTAGTGAGGGTATGGGAGCTTTGGTGGCATGCCTAAGGCGTTTGACTGCTAACCAGAAGGCCGTTGGTTCAAACCCACCAGCCACTCCTTGGAAGGAAGAGTGGGCAATCTAGTTCTGTGGTGATACTGCCTCAGAAATCCAAGGAAGGGTCGCTAAGAGTTGGATCCAACTTGATGAAAGTGACTTTTAGTTTTTGAGTGAAGGTATAGGGAGATTGGAACTCTGATACACTGCTGTGGAAAACAGTATGATGCTTCCTTAAAAAGTTAGATACCATGTGACCTAGCAGCATTGCTAGGTATATAACCTAGAGAAATAAGAGCTGACATGAATAGATATATACATACCCATGTTCGTTGCATCACTACACAACAGCAAAAAGATGGAAACAACATAAGTCTCTATCAGCAGATAAATGGATAAGCAAAATGTGGTAATGTTCTGGTTACCTAGTGCTGCTCTGACAAGAATATACCACAAATGGGATAGCTTTAACAAACAGTTTATTCTCTTATAATTTTGGAAGATTTAAGTCTGAGTTCAAAGTGCCAGGGTCTAGGGGCTGGGCAAAAGCCTCTTGACCTTGGGCTTCAGCTCTGCCTCTTGTTTCCAGCCCACTGAAGCTAGAGGCTTTTCTTCACTCAGGCAGCAGCTGGCTGCTGAGGCTAACCCAAGGTCGAAAAGTGAAAAGGAACAGTCCCAATGTTACCAAACAACATCGCAGGCCATTGATTCAAGTCCATTGAAAGTCCCAAGATTGACAGAATGTGGCAGGCTGCTGAACAACGACTCAGCTACATGCAGGGTTCAAGCATGCCATAAACTGGAAATCATTCCCAAAGCTGCTGCTTATATACAGGAAGCAGACCACATCCCTAAAGCAGCTACTCAGCTGCTCCAGTAGATTCCAGTATGGAGTTGATTACCAGTCTCATCATGGGGAATAACTACCACCAGCTGCCCAGCCACTCAACCAGGCCCAGCCCAGTTGACACACAAACTTAACTGCCACAGGTATACACAGTGGAATATTATGCAACAGTAAAGAACTATGATGAATCAATGAAATATCTTATAACATGGATGAACCTGGAGGACACTATGCTTATGTGAAATAAGTCAATCACAATAAGACAAATATTGTATGAGACCACTATGATAAACAGTCAAGACAGGGTTCACACACAGAAGACAATTCTTTGATGGTTACTGGGAATTAGAAGGGGAAAGAGGAAAAATCACTATCTAATCTAGACAGTACACATGCATTAACTTGGGTGAAGGAAAAGACAATATACAGTAAGTGGGACAATCGGCACGATACAACCAAGCCAAAGGAAGACACTGGGAGGTATACAAGAGTAAAAGGCAACAATGATAAATACTATTACATATTCAATCCTGCAATAACAGTAATTACAAACAATAATTGTCAAGTGGATACATAGGTAAATATGTAAGCTGAACAGATGTGGGGTGGTGTATGGGAGTACACTCATGAACATATATAAGTTTGGCAGAGAAGTTCTACACAGATATTTGTATGTGCCACAAATATATCCATGTATTACTGGAAGATATAGGGGACAAAGTTAGGAACACTTCTTAGCCATAACCAAATACCTTGACAGACTGAATCATTGGGCCTGGGGGCTTGGGACCATAGTCTTGAAGGACATCTAGGTCAATTGGTATAACATAGTCCATAAAGACAGTGTTCTACATCCTACTTCAGTGAGTAGCTACTGGAGTCTTAAAAACTTGTGAACAGCCATCTAAGACACAACTACTGGTCTCTTCTTGTGCAGAGCAAAGAAGAGTGAATTAAATTAAAAAACAAAAAAACAAAAAAAACTCAAGGAAACAATTAGTCAAAGGACTAATGGGTCATGAAAGCCATGATCTCCAGTAGCCTGAGAACAGAAAAACTAGATGATGCTCGGCTACCACTACCATCTACTCTGATAAAGGTTGCAATAGAAGTTCCTGGACAGAGAGGGAAAAAAATGTAGAAGGAAATTCAAAATCATAAAAAGGACCAGATTTACTGGTCTGAGAGATCAGCTTTTAGCCAAGCAATAGAGAGGCCTACAAAGTGAACAACACCTGTGAGAAGCATGCTTCTTAGAACAATCAACTATACAAGACCAAAAGTACCATGTGCTCAAAATTCAGAAGAGAAGAAGGGGCATAAAGAAGGACAAAGGGTAACAGGAACCCTGGGAGGAAGTAGAAAGAGTGCTTTCACATAGAAGGGATTGCAACTAATGTTACAAAACAAAATGTGTTTAAATTGTTGAATGAGGTACTAATTTGTTCTGTCAACTTCCATCCAAACCGCAATAAAATATTTAAAAAAAAAAAATTCTGTAGAAGAATACTGATCAAAAGGGGGAAATGCAGAACAGAATTTCAAATTATCATGGAATGAAGACTCTCTGGAGGCATAGAGGCTGGATGAACCTCTGAAACTATTGCCCTGAGATAATCTTTAAACCTTAAACCAAAATATTTCCCGAAGTCTTCTTAAAACCAAATAGTAGTTTAGCTTAACTAGTAAAGACAGTCTGCTTTGAGCATCATGCTCTTATAAGATCTATCTATATGGCATTGAATTGCAAGCAGCAACTCAAAAGATTAGATCAAGACTTTAGGGGGCACTGAGTTTAGGTCAATAGGGAAAGGAACAACTCAGAAAAGGAGAGTGAGGATGACTGTACAACTCAAAGAATTTAATTAATGTCACTGAATTGTACATGTAGAAACTGTTGAATTGGTGTGTTTTTGCTGTGTATCTTCTCAACAACAATGGTAAAATACAAATTATATTTTTTAAAAAACTGCTAGAGACAGATACTGCCAAAGATGATCATATTTGGAACTTTAGTTGATAATATGATAAGTTGCTTTTTACTATGGAAAATAATCAAAATATGCTAAATATATCATTCTAATCTAGCAAGGCATGAGAAATATTGGAATGGTTTCCCCATGATTATCAATCTTTTGCTTTTTTTTTTTTTTTTTTTTAGAAAGGAAAGGAAAGGACAAAGCAAAATATAGGAGAAACTTTGAGATAATTTGTACATATTGACAAGAAAATTAAATCAGAGCTGTCACAAGAAAAACCAATTTTTCAACTGCATTTCATTGTTATAAAAATAACACATACACATTCTGAAAAGAAATATTATACAAAGACTATAACTAAAAACATCATTTTAAAAACATCATTTCACGCAAAGGCAAACATTTTTAGCAAATTTTTTGTTTAGCAAATAAGAAGAAATAATATGCTTATACTAGTATTTCTTATTTTAATATTGTTAAATGTGATTGATTTAATTTTTGCTCTAATAATTAATTTAGTTCATTTTCTGTTCCCATCTCCTACCTTCCTTCTCATCTTACTCTTCCTTTCCAACATAATTATATCAAATCCTAAATTCCATGACCTCTCTAACTTCTGTAACCATAAATAAATAACCATTGATAAATGTATAAACATTCATTTATTATCCCATCAACCACTGACAGTTCTCTTTACTCTTCACCTTGTAAGAAGAGATTAATAACTCATATTTTTCTCTAACTCTCTGTTCTTCCTTCTACCCTCCCATCTCTGAATCTGCTGTAGTACCATATATATCTTCTAATCTGTAACCATTATTTTGTTTAATACTTTGGTTATAAGTTGATATGTGGATTGATTCTGAAAACTAAAAGTCATTTTAAAAACTTTTACATAATTATAGCTATATAAATATTATTGTTCACTCTGGAGTCAAGTAGAATGCCGTGATTACATTTGCTTCTTCATGGTTCCAGTGTCATGGACCCTAAGCCATGAAATCAAATATACATGAACTGTTGAGAATAAAATGAATCTGCTTTGTAAATTTGCACCAAAATCACAATAATAAATTAAATTTTAAAATATCCTAAGGAACTCCCAAACAAACAAACAGAAAACATTGTTCTAAATTCTGGAATGATGGTTAGAGAAGTTCAGGGTATCCTATTCTCAATAAAGCAACCATACTGGTGAAAATTATTTTAAAGATCAATTAAGAAAATTCTCTAGAAATTGTCTTTATGGCATACAACAAATAATAAAACATTTATCCAGGAAAATCTATTAAATCATGACAAGAACAATGAAAGTTAGTGGCATTTGAACTATGATCTACTTCCTCCCTCACCCCTTTCCATTAACATGACAGAAGCTTCACTCTGGGGGGTATCCAAGAACACAGCACACCCTATTCCTTTAGTTCCCAGTTGAGGGTAACGGTATGCTTTCAAAATAGACAGGCTTGATCACTTCCAGTAAGATGGAGGAATAGGCAGACAAGATACACAGACCCTTTTCAACAAAGAAAAGAGAAAACAATTGACAGCGATACAGAAGATAATCCTGTAGCCCTGAGCTTTGAAAGGAAGTATACAGAAGTGGATTAGGCATCCACTAGTGGAAAAACCTGAATGACAACAGTGAGTACAGAGACAGTTGGAGCAGTGGACTGTCAGCTACTCTGATGGGACCAACAGCCTGAATATTTCTAAGTGGTGTTGGAACCTCAGAATTGACCTAAAGGTCAGCCTGGTCACCAAGGACTGTAGGGACAACTGCACTGGTGGCCTACAACTAGGAAGGGAAACAGCAAGGAGGGAGACAACCTGAGGTGTAGACTTCTGCTGTCTGGAGGGTACAGCCATTTTGAATATTTACAAGCAGTGGCCATTTTGAATATTTAAACTGACCAAGGGTGCCGCCATTTTGAATGTTTACTAGTGGTGAAGTTATTGGATATTTAAAGTGACCAAGGACACAGCCATTTTGAATCTTTACAAGTGGTAGCCATTTGGATTTTAAATTGACAGCATTCTCATTTAGATTCCAGGGACCTAAGAATAGTCTCTGTTTGCCAAGGATGACAGGGACATATGGAAAGCTGACAACAGGAAAGGAGACAGGTGTTGAGTGTATAAGTGCTCCCAACTAGTGAATAGAGGAGCACAGCACAGTACCCTGCTTGAGTAGATAACATACAAACAAAACAAAGAAAACGAAAATCATGGGCAAGTCACTGCAACATACAATCACCAGTTAAATATAAACACAAAAACGTCACAATGTCTTGGAGACAACAGACCATCACAGTGCACACAAAGAGGCAAGATAAAGCAGGAGAAACAAGGAACCAGGATACAGACCCTAAACATATCATTGAGAAAGACACAGCATTGGCACTCCCTGATAAGGAATTCAAAAGAATTATATTTAGGTATCTTCAATGACTTGAGAGATAGATCAAGAGAAACACTGACAAAATTGAGGAAAACACAGAGAAAACCCTACAACAATTTCAAAAGACAATACAAGAACAAATGACAAAAAAAGTGAATAATTAGAAATGATACAAAATCTACACATAGAAATCCAGAAGATTAATACTAAATTTTCAGAAATAAATAAGACATTGAATGGGCAAAGGAGTAGAACTGAATCAATGAAAGACAGAATTAGTGACATTGAAAGCAAATGTCTCACTACTTCTTTGGAAAGCAATCAATCAGAAAAAAGATCAAAACAAAATGAAGAAAGCCTAAGGTTCATGTGGGATACCATCAAAAGGAATAACCTGCATATAGTTGAAATACCAGAACAGGAAGAGACAAATAAAACCACAGAAAAAAGTATCAAAGATTTGTTGGAAGACAATTTTCCTGGTATGATGAAAGATGAGAATATATCCATTCAAGAAATCCAACTAACCAAAACAAGATAGACCCCAAAAGCAAATCACCAAGACATATCATAATAAAACTCACCAAAACCAAAGACAAAGAAAGAATCCTGAAAGCAGCACAGAAAAATGAAAAGTAATCTACAAGGGGCAACTAATAAGACTAAGCTTGGATTTCTTGTCAGAAAGCATGCAGGCGAGAAGACAGTAGGATGGTATATATGAAAACCTGAAAGGGAAAAATTTCCACCAATAATTGTCCCTCAAATATGATGGTGAAATTAGGACATTTCAGATAAGCAGAAATTAAGGGAATATGTTAAAACCAGACCAACCTTATAAGAGATGCTAAAAGAAGTCCTTTGGACAGAGAAGCAACAACAACTGACCATTAACACACATGATGACATAACCCAGAAACCAACCCAGCTATGGAAGTATCCACAGTAAGTAGGCCTACAAGATTGTAATCAGGGAACCAAAGACATCAATTGACAAATGAAGACAACTACAAACCAAAAAGAGGGGAAAAATTGTGTAGTTACAGAATTTCTAAATGATAGGGAAGTCAAGATAATGACAAGATAGAACAGATTGTTCTAAACTTGGGAAGAAAACTATATATCACAGGGTAACCTCAGAGAAAAATGATAGACCTTCACATCAAAATACAAAAGAAAACCAGCACAAATATTTAGCAAATACTAAAATGAGAGCAATGAAGGAAGTGATAACACGATTCATAAGCAAAATGAGCTTGGCACAGAAAATTATATAGAACAAAGAAATCATATATATAGTAATAGTATAGTGGACTAAGGTGCGCCTGACACAAGCTATGGTATTTTCAATTGCTTCATCTGCATATGAGACCTGGACAATGAATAAGGAAGACTGAAGAAGAATTGATGCTTTTGAGCTGTGGTTTGGCGAAGAATGCTGAAAGTACCATGGACTGATAAAAAACTAACAGGTCTGTCCTGGTGAGAATGGCCAGACTTCATCTTACATACTTTGGTCATGTTGTCAGAAGGCACCATTCCCTGGAGAAGGGTGTCATGCTTGGTAAGGTGGAGGGTCGACAAAAGAGGGGAAGGCCCTGAATGAGGTGGATTGACATGGTAGCAGCAGCAATATAGCAAGAATCATGGAGCTGGCTCAGGACTGGGGGGTATTTTGTTCTGCTGTGCATAGGGTTGCTATGAGTCAAAGATGACTTGATGGCACCTAACAACAACAACAATAACAACAAAGAAATCAACACCATGAAAAAGCACATGATGAAAATGACAGCAACAAATTCATACTTGTCAATAATTACATATCTGGCAAGGGACTTATCTCTAAGATTTATAGAAAACTCCAATGCCTCAACAGCAAAGGGATTAACAATCCAATTGAAAAATGGGCAGAAGACATGAATAGACACTTCATCAAGGAGATATTCAGGTGGCCAGCAAATACGTAAAGAGATGTTCACTATCACTGGCTATCAGAGAGATGCAAATCAAAACAACAATGAGATACCATCTCACCCCAGCACTGATGGCAAGGTTCAATGAGACAGAAAGTAACAAATGTGAGCACAAATGTGGAGAGATGGGGACTCTCGTCCACTGCTGGTGGAACTGGGAAGTGATATACAACTACTGTGGAAAACAATATGGCAATTCCTTAAAAAGCTGGAATTGGAGATACCATTTGAGCCAGGAATCCCATTGTTGTTGTTGTTATGTGCTGTCAAGTCAGACCTGACTCATAGCAACCCCCCCTTGGGTTTCCAAGGCAGTATCACTATGAAAGTAGATTGCCCTATCTTCCTTCCGAGGAGTGGCTGGTGGGTTTGAACCACCAGCCTTCTGGTTAGCAGTCAGGTGCTTTAGGCACTACACTACCAGAGCTCCTAGGAATCCCATTAGTAGGTATATATCCTAGAGAGGTGAGAGCCAGGGCAGGAACAGATATATGCATGCCATGTTCATCTCAGCACTATTTACAATAGCAAAAATATGGGAACAACCTACGTGCCCATCAATGGAAGAGTGAATGACCAAACTATTGTACATACACACAATGGAATACTATGCAACGCTAAAGAATAATGTAGAATCTGCAAAACACCGCATAACGTGGATGAACTTGGAGGACATTATGCTGAGTGAAATAAGTCAATCACAGAAGGACGAATATAATATTAATTCATTGTTGTGGAGGGTCAAGAAAAGGCTTATATATGGAGGGAAATTTTTTTTGTTGGTTGCCAAGGGTGGGAGGAGGGGTAGAAACATTGAAAAAAAAATACATTGACCTATGTCACTTTAGTTTTGTGTATTTCACTGTACATAAATTATATTTCAATAAAAAGCATTAAAAAAAAAAAAAAGTAGGCTTCCAGTACTTCTCATGCTTTGCCCAGATACATATTGAAGAAGCTAAGTTTCAAGACAGGGCATCTGAGAGGTTGAGGCTCCCTTTTATCACCTAGCCCTCATTCATAGGACAGTCACTGTACCCTGGGCAATGAATGCTGAGAATACTTGGGCTTTGATTGCCAAGAAGACTAGATGCTGCCACCCCTTCCCAGCTCCCTGCTCCCAAAGCAGGGATGTCACTCAGAGAGTGCCCCCAGCCCTGGAACTATGCCTAAGAAGTTTTGTCCATGAGTAGCTACAAAACTCTCTTTTTATTTCAGACAGAGTACAAGGAAATTTAACCCTATACATGCTCTCTAAAATAATGGAGGTTGTAGTAGAAAACAATTAAGATGAGGCTGATAGCTTCATGACAGAGACAAGTACACCGTAGGTCATCTTCACTAGAGAGATCCAGGGAAAGAGACAGAAAGAAGAGCCCTTCTGGGGTGAGAACAGACTTTAAAGATTGACCTGAAAAATCCATCCCTCCAAAGGATCCTAGTTTTAATTGGATCAGACTATAGAGTGATTTATGTCCAAGGGCACTGTCAAAAACAACAGATAAATCAGCCAGCAATTAGTGGACTCTAACAGGTGGGTGTGATACCAACAGAGGCAGACAATTTAACAGAGATATCAAGAAAAGAAACAGTCTAAAGACAGACCTGCTAAAATCATCTAATTCCAGGATGACTCAGCACACGCCCAAGGCTGTTTCCTCTGAGGAGTGACATGAGACGCTGTATGTTGTAGGGAAAATAGACTTCACTATAATAGTTCAGCAAACTTACCAAACTTATAAACAAGCAAACAACAACAAGCCCTGGAAGAGGGTGAGGGGGAGATCAGTATCCAGAGTTACTACAATATATTATCAAAGATGTCCAGTTTTCAATAAATATTTATGAGACAAAGAAACAGAAAAAGTCCAATCCATGCACAGGAAAAAAGATGAGTAACAGAAACTATCTGTGTGAGGGCCCAGTGTCAGACTTAGAAGTTTCATGTTCAAAGCAGTTATTATAAACATGTTCAAAGAACTAAAGGAAACCTGATTTAAAAAGTAAAGGATACTTTGATGGACAATATGTCATCAAATAGAGAATATCAATAAAGAGAGAAAAATTATAAAAGAGCAAAATAGAAATTTTGTATTTGAAAAGTACAATAACCAAAGTGACCAATTTACTATGGTGGGTCAAGAGTAAATGGAACTTATAGAAGAAATAGTCAACAAACTTTAAAATAGGTCAATAAAGATTATGCAATCCAAAGAACAAAGGGGGAAAAAATGAAGAAAAATGAACTGTCTATAAAAACATGGGACCTCATTAAACATATAAACATATGATTAATTAGAGTTCCAGATAGAGAGGAGAGAGGCAAAGAAGCAGAAAAATGTGCAAAGAAATAATGCTGAAAGCATTATAAATTTGATGAAAAACATTAATCTACACATCCCAGGAACTTAACCAACTCCAAATAGCATAAATATAAAAAGATACATGTACACAAATACATCATAGTAAAAATGTTGAAAGACAAATAGAAAATCTTGAAAACAGCATGAGAAAAAATGACTCATAATATACATACAGGAACCTCAAGAAGATTAACAGTTAACGTCTCATTAAAAACAATGGAGGCCAGAAGACAGTGGAATGCTAAAGAATTTTATACCCAGCAAAACTACCTTTCTAGGTAGCATTAAGTTTTTGTTCATGAGGATGGAAAATGCAGCAATAGACATTGGTGAAAGTTGTACGATATAATTTATGTAATTGGTTTCACTAGATTGTACATGTGACAAATGATGTATTGGCAAATTTGTGTTAACTATATTTTTCACAACAACAATGAAATAAAGAAGGCCTTCAACGAGATGGACTGACACGGTGGCTGCGATGATGGGCTCAAGTATAGCAGGGATTGTGGGGCTGGCGCGGGATCAGGCAGTGTTTCGTTCTGCTGTTCACGGGGTCGCTATGAGTCAGAAATGACTCGACGGAACTTAACAACAACAGAGTAGTTTAAAGGCGCTCTGGTGGTATCCACCGAGGAACCCAAGGAGGGATCACTATGAGTCGAATAGACTCGACAGCAGTGAGTTTGGGGGTTCTTGTTGTTTGTTTTTTGGTTTGGTAATATAGTGGTTAAGGCATTTGGCTGCTAACCAAAAAGGTCACTGGTTCAAACCTACCATCCACTCCGCAGAAGAAAGGTGAGGCAATCTGCTTCCATAAAGACGTACAGCCTTGGAAACCCAGCTGAGGTTGCTATGAGTCAAAACTGACTAGATGGAAATGAGTTTGGTTTTGGTTTGAGGGTAGTTTAGGGTGACCTAATTACTTGTCTCTCAGATGGAGATAAACTCCAACTAGGAAAGAAGCAGCCATTACTCATTTGTTTTGGGTACAGCAACAACAACAACAACAGCAACAAAAAAAAAAACCTATTTGCCCACGAGTAGATTTGACTCATAGCGACCCCTCCTTGGGGTTCTGAGATGGTTGTTGTTATTGTTGTTGTTTGCCATTGAGTTTGACCCGACTCATGATGACACCTCCTTGGGTTTCTGAGGTGGTATCAGTACAAAAGTAGATTGCCCAACCTTCCTTCTGAGGAGTGGCTGGTGGGTTTGAACCTCCAGCCTTCTGGTTAGCAGTCAAATGCCTTGTTGTTGTTGTTGTTGTTAGGTGCCATCCAGTCGTCTCTCACTCATAGCCACCCTATGCACAGCAGAACAAAACGCTGCCAAGTCCTGCGCTAGCTCCAGATCCCTGCTATACTTGAACCCATTGCTGCAGCCACTGTGTCAATCATTTCCCTGAGAGCCTTCCCCTCATTCGTCGACCTTCCACCTTACCAAGCAAGACATCCTTCTCTTCTGACAATATGAACAAAGTAGGTGAGACGAAGTCTGGCCACTCTCGCTTCAAGGAGCATTCTGGATGCACTTCCTCCAGGACAAATTTGTTAGATCTTTTAGCAGTCCATGGTACTTTCAGCATTCTTCACGAGCATCACAGCTCAAAAGCATCAACTTTTCTTAGGTCTTCCTTATTCATTGTCCAGCTCTCACATGCAAATGAGGCGATTGAAAATACCATGGCTTGTGTCAGATGCACCTTAGTCCTCAAGGAGACATCTTTGCTCTTCAGCGCTTGAAAGAAGTCCTTTGCAACCTATTTGCCCAGTGCTGTATGTCCTCCAGAAGGCTGGCAGTTCAAACACACCAGCCACTCCTTGGAAGGAAGGTTGGGCAATATACTTTCGTAGTAGTACCGCCTCAGAAACCCAAGGAGAGGTCGCTATGAGTCAGATCCAGCTCCACAGCAGTGAGTTTGGTTTGGTTATATGTCGTCTGATATCCTGACTGCTGTTTCCATTGCAGTCAATTGTAGAACCAAGCAATGTGAAGTCTTTGACAATTTCAATCTTTTATCCATGTATCATGGTGCTGCTTATAGGTCCAGTTGTGAGGATTTTTGTTTTCTATATATTGAGATGTAATCCATACTGCAGACTGTATTCTTCAATCTTCATTAGTAAGTGCTTCATGTCATCCTCACTTTCAACAAGCAAAGTTGTGTCGTCATTATATCACAGGTTGTTAATGATTCTTCCTCCAAACCTGATGCCACCTTCTTCTTCATATAGTCCAGCTTCTCGGATTATTTGCTCAGCATAAAGATTGAATAAGCACAGTGAAAGGATACAACCCTGACGCACTCCCTTCTTGATTTTAAACCATGCAGCATCCCCTTGTTCTGTTCAAATGACAGCCTCCTGGTCTATGTACAGGTTCCTCATGAGTACAATTAAGTGTTCTGGAATTCCCATTCTTAATGTTACCCATGATTTGTTATAATCCACAGAATCAAATGCTTTTATATAGTCAGTAAAACACAAGTAAATGTCTTTATGGTATTCTTTGCTTTGGCCAAGATCCATCTGATATCAGCAATGATATCCCTCGTTCCAAGTTCTCTTCGAATCCAGCTTATATTTCTGGCAGTTCTCTGTCAATATACTGCTGCAACCATTTTTTAATTATCTCCAGTAAGATTCTACTTGTATGTGATATTAATTATATTGTTTGATAATTTCCACATTCTGTGGGATCACCTTTCATATGCCTTAGGCCTTACAAAAGACACTATTTTGCATTTTCAGGTGTAATTGTGTGGAACCTCACAATCCCAGCAATGATACATTGAAAGAATGGAAGGACTCCAATATATCCTCCTCTGACATAATTTGGGAGAATTTAACTGTGTCGGTAAGTGAAACATTGAAAGATTAGTCATAGCTTGAGTAGTACTACTTTATGGGCTTTTATAGACATTTTGAATTAATTATTGCCACTAAGGTAAAATTTTTTGAACACATAGTAATAAAAGTGATACAATTTTGTTTTAATTTTAATTTGAACAATTTCAGATATACCTCCATAAACTGAGGTTTCGTTTCATTGTTAAGTTTTTCTAATAGTTAGTATGGCTGGATTACTCCCAAAGCATCCATATACAGAATAATACAACTGAGATTAACAGAAAGCACATTAAATAAAGGGGTGTTGACCTAAATGAAACCATATGGCAGAATTAAGTCTGCCTTCTGTGTAACAAACCCATAACACTTTTACTTCACTCTGTAATGCTGCTCCAGCTGTTCAGAATATACTGAGGGAGGGGAGGGGATATCTGTGAATATTTTAGTGTAAATACTAAAATCTTTGGAGAAACAAAAGTCACTTTTCTTAACAAAACTCTGACACCTCTCTCAGCAAGGGCTTTCTTACTTCCATTAATTCTTATCTTCTACTCAAAGAAAGGGGATGGCCACATACATACATACATACATATATGATAGATATATATGTATATATGCATGTACATATATACATGCATACATATATGTATATATGCATGTACATATATACATGCATACATATATGTATGTATGCATGTATATAATATATGTATGTATATATGTACATACATATATTTTTTTTTCTGCTTTGTGATTTTTATTTTTTTCATCAACACGTTTCACAATTCTCCTCAATCTATTGTACTGTTTGTGGACCTCTATCTCTGCATCATTTTCCTCTGTTCACCTGTTTAATTTGAAATCTAAACGTGTTCTGCTTTTAACAAATATTATAATCTGGATGTCCCTAGTTTCTTTTCTTCTATTTCCAGTTACAAACATTATAAACCAAAATTTCTGCCACTTTGCCTACCTGTATAAGCTCCAATCCCAGTACAATCACCAGCACAAGATTATATCAATTCTCATTTATTTTATCATGCACTAAAATGATATATTTTAGTAAGTAGACCAGCTAATGGGACGTAGATTATGCAGATATTATAAAACTCTAAATATGATTCTTGTAATAGTGTATCAATGAAAACCACTATTTTTTTATCTTAATATTTTGCTGTGTTTTTTCCTGAGTATAATCATCAATATTATCAAACTTTATTATTATTTTTTTTCAAATAAAGCATTGTGCTGGTGGCTATTATAAATAGTTTCATTACAATAGCCATAAAACATGTATTTTCTATATTATTTGTCAGGTCCTATATTGTTTTATTCAATATTTTATTGAATTATTTCATAGCTCATAAATTTTTACTTTTGTTAACTTAGCAAGGGCAAAGAATGGTAGCTCTCTTTGATTCTCTCAAACTTCTTTATGCATAGTAAGTGTACAAGAAAATTTAATGACTACTTTTGTCTTGCCTCACAAATTTAGCGTTTAATGCAGATCTTTCACGGCAAGCAAGAACACTTAGGTTTATTTGTTAAATATATTTTTAGCAATATCAAAATCAGCCATTACAAGGAATTCCTAGGCAATGTGGCAGTGTTTAAAATATTCACAAGCAATTAATTAGCAATGGGTTAAGAATTATTTCAGTGCCTGCATTACATATTTAGCTTCTATATATATATAAGGGCAGGAGATTAATGTCAGCTTAATTATTTTAAGAAATGTAATTTTTGCTAGCTTTAGAAATTGTTGAAATTTAGATTCTGTTGGAATAATATTATTAGAAATCAGTTTGTCAACAAGCAATTTTTTAGTACCCATTGTAAATGAAACCATATGTTAGATTCAAAATAAGAGACCAGCATTTGGATTTAGTTTCACTTCCAAACCTCAGGACTTGTTGTTATTGTGTGTGTGTATGTAAGTGTGTATCAAAGGGTACAATTAATATAAACCTGAAAATGTAGAATTTAGTAAGCCAAAATTTTCATTTTTAAAAAATTTTTAAATTAGCATACTGTACCCTCAAAAGGAAGAAAAAAATGTTATTTTCTAATTTGCTTTGAATTAAAGTAACTAGGTAAGCTATTGGCAATTTATTATAGGTTATAAAACAGTTAAATGATCCTTTAAATGGCATCTATATTTTTAAGAATTGAGAGCAAGACCTAGCCAAGCCTAAAGAATATTTAGAAGATAAAAGACAGAAGATGGTCACAAACTATAGGTAATATGTTTATCATGGACTTATAGCTTTTCTTTGTATTTAGCTATTCAAATACTTATTACATTGCCTAGTAATTGTTCTAGTAGCATCTAGACAGGGGAGGAGAAGAAAGTGAAAAATCAAGGGCTCATTTTTGTTTTATTTTTACAGTTTCAAGAGAAAGAAAGCTATAATTACAACCTGGGGAACTTTTCTGATGGATATACACACACACACACACACACACACACATATATATGTATGATTAGCCAAGTTATTTGCACTATATTAATTTGGCATGGATAACTAGAATTCAACTTTAGCCAGCAATTAGATTACAAAAGGGGTCAAAATTATTTTAGACAGTTGTTAACATGTCTAACATTATTTCCCAGGAATCCTAGACTTAGGATAGCTGCCTCAGGTAGATTTTGCTAGTTATTTGTTTGTTTTCTGAGGATAATGTAGCTATTTGTGATTTATTCTAGAGGCTTTTGGAGTTATTTGTGTTCTCCTCTTCAAGGAGTCCAGGTCCTGAGGCTTGATTCATTGGGTGGCCTCTATTTTGACAATCAATCCATCTGTCCACATTTTCCTGTAAGATCTCTCTGTACCATGGCCCAATTTAATTTCTGTACCTCAAGGATTGATAAGGTCACTGGATCATTTAAACCGTTCTTTTACTTTTTGAAATAAAAATTAAATTCTTCAGGAGTCGAGTTTTTAAAATAAAATTAAAGAAACTAAAATGACTTTAAAATATTTTTTTTCTTTCAAAATACTTCTATTTTGAAAAATGCTGGTTTTCTGGGAGAAAGAAAATTTTTTTGACTTTGCTGCCACCTTATGGCTAAGGCAGTAATTAGAAATGATCTTTCAGGAGCTGATAGAAGTCTACACATACTAACAGAAAAGAAATAGGGGATGGGGGCAAGAAGTCATAGTAAATAAGAGTTTTGCCTTGCTCATGTAGGAACTTTTTTTCTCATTTGTTCTTTAATCTAAATTCAAGAACCTCACTTTTGACTCACAATTTTATTTCAGTAATTATATATCCAAGTTTTCTTGTCTTTCTTAGTAGCTTTTGGACTAGATAATTCTGTAAGATCATTGTTCCTCTTTAATATGCAATGTTCCCACCACAGGCACCATGTTTGTGTCTCAGCTCTGCTGCCCCCAGCAGAGACCATAGCAGATTACTTGACCTGCCTAAGCTAGTTTCCTCAGACTTGAAATAAAAATACTAACATCAATCTGTTTTATAGAGTAAATGTGAACATTAATTGAAATCATGTATTTAAAGGACTTGGCAGAGTGTCTTGCCCTAGTAATCATTCACTATCAAACATGTTATATTTTCAACAAACCTAGTATTAGAAACTTAGTAGACAGTAGGTTAAATACACACACTGATTGGTAAATGGATTTGTTTTGTAGGTGTAAATTTAGTTTGAAAAGGAAAGATACTTAAAAAGTGGTTCGTGTTTAAGTTTTACATAATATACATCTTGGAGTTTTTTCACTACCTATTCAGACTTTGTAATGTCTATTAAATCATCGTGAGAGACATAGATGAAAAGCCTCATCATCTGAACTGCAATTGATCTTAAGATGTTAGTTTTCTGAAAGAAATGTGTCCAGCTTTTATCTTAATTACCCATCTGTTTTACTTCCTCTGGCAGGAATGCAAATCATTGCATGGAGAGTATGTTGGGCGAGCCTGTGGCCATGAACACCCGTATGTTCCAGATGTTCTATTTTGGTCAGTGATCCTGTTCTTTTCCACAGTTACTATGTCAGCTACTCTGAAGCAGTTCAAGACCAGCCGATATTTTCCAACAAAGGTACTCAGACTATAATTTTCCTGGTCAAAATGCAAAATAACATAAAACATGTTATGGAGTCATACATGTTTGAGGACAAAAGAAAGAGCAATTAATGTGATAAAAGGAGCCACTAAAAGGTTTTTGGTTTGGGTTGGGGCTAGCATGAGGGAGGTGAAAAGGAAGCATTATAGGATACAAGTATATAGTGCACACACCCTCCAGGCTTTTCTCTCAACCACAAATCCCAAGGGGGAAACTTCCAGTTTCACACTTACATTTTTGGAAACGGAAAGCACACACATTCTTGATTGCCGCTCTCTTGCCCAGTCAACAGTGTGATTTGGAACTATTCCATCCTAACAGATACCTCATAGGAACCACAGTTATAGTCTCTAATTGGGAAAGCCCCTTCAAGACTCATTGGTACTTCCTCTCTTTTTCATTTTTAAAGTGTCAGACCCTCCCCTAAAAAAAGCTTCTTAGGTCAATGTTTAGCACAGCAGAGTAATACCTATAATGTCACATTCAGGGGTAGGGGAGAAAAACAGAAAAGAAACAAAGAAACAAGCTCTTTAGGGATGAGCTAAAGATTATAATCAGTATTTCACTCTGGAAAATGTTGCAAGAGCTGGTCTACCACAGAGCTCTTCTGATTTGTTTTTTTTTTTTTTTTTTTCCTCTCCTTCTCTTCCTTTTCTGACTAATGTGAAAGATTAGTTTCTTTTGGCTGAAAGCTTGAGTTGATTAATACAAACTTCTTTTATTTTATTTCTTTTTTGATAAATTGAAATGCTACTTGTTAGCATTTTTTGTGTGTTTTTGTATGTGTCATAAAAGCATCCTAATATAAACCAGATATTGTTGATAATTGTGTGAGGATATTTCCTCAAAGATGGCTTTATAAATGAGAAATGTCTTTAAAAACTGGCTTACCGAGAATAACTTTTGCTGCTGCCATACTTGCTTCTCAGATAAACTAACTAAAACATTATCTTTCTTTACTGCAAATAATTTTATTGTATAAAAATAATTTTATTGTATGGTGCTTTGAGTTTATCAGATTTAAGTATTAACTATGTGAATCTTCTGATTCCCATTTTCAGATATCTGTTTTGTAGCTAATAAATTGCATACCAGGTAACAACAACAACAACAAAAATTAACTAAGTGAAGAAGAACCCTAAAATCCAGCCAAATTCTGGCCATGCAATCTTACTCTATATTCTGTGTTCTGAAGTTTCACACACTTGGGTTTATAATACATTTAGATTTTAAATAAACTTAACAACAGCACAATTATAATTGTAGCTATTCTGTAATGCTTAATTCTGGAAAGGTTGAGTGTATATCAATCTTGACATAGATATATAAATATATATTCAGGTTCTGACAGAGCTAATGGTAATATTATAGCATGCATAAAATGTAATATTGTGATATTATGTCAGAAAGTGTTTATAAAGTGTGACTCTAGATTATGTTCCTGAGTATTCATCACTATTTATAGCTCCTTCAAGTGACAAGTGTTTTCATTATTTCTAGGTTCGATCGATAGTGAGTGACTTTGCTGTCTTTCTTACAATTTTGTGTATGGTTTTAATTGACTATGCCATTGGAATTCCATCTCCAAAACTACAAGTGCCGAGTGTCTTCAAGGTGAAGTTATCATAGCATCTACTATCTGTCCAACTCCCTCTCTCTCTAGGCCTAATCTTCATTTAGATGATGTCTGTAACTCCAATACTTGGGATTTTCTTAAAATTATAAAGAATATAGATTAATAAAGCAGTAAATAAAATGTCCACAACTTGACTAAAATTTTGGTCTAATGTTAAATAAAAAATAAGAATTAAAAAAACAGAAATCTACAGAATACTTGAAAAACTTTTTCTATGAAATTTCCCAGTTGGAATATCTATATACAATGTTCCAGAAAGATAAGGAGCATTTTGACATTAAAGTAAATGTATTATATTAATTCATTTAATAATGGGGCAGAATAACATGGTGGATGGGGCTTGAAATACAGAACAGATTTAAAAAGGTTTGAAATAGAATTCTGCCTGTGTTACTAAGTAGGTATGTGACCTTTGGCCAGTTACTTTACCTTTTCCAGCTTCAGTTTCCTCATCTGTATCACCTTGTTTAGCGTTTGTAAAGATAAAATTAAGTTCAAATATTTAAATGACTTAGAATGGTGCCTGGTATCTTACAAATGCTGTGTAAGTATTAGTTATTATTAAATATAGCATACTTATTTTAGTTTATAGTAGTTTCTTATAGTATCCATAAGATTTAATTTAATTAAGTAGTCATTAATTCAATTAATAACTATGTATATTCTTTTGTTTTTCACAGCCCACAAGAGATGACCGTGGCTGGTTTGTGACACCTTTAGGTCCAAATCCATGGTGGACAATAATAGCTGCTATTATTCCAGCTTTGCTTTGCACTATTCTAATTTTTATGGACCAACAGATTACAGCTGTCATCATTAACAGAAAAGAACATAAGCTAAAGGTATATTTTATCATCCATTTTAATGTAAATCATTCTGATTTAACTGATACCAATTCATACTCATTTGACTTTTCCATATTAAGTATTCATTTATACAGTGAAATAGCAAAATAATATTTTCAGGTTAATACTTTCTTTCAAGATACTTTCTTACAATGAATTTAAATATTATATTTGTTTGCAGCATTTGGCTGAGCTCTGAAGTTTAAGCTTTAGTCCTTTAGGGCCTAAAATCAAAAGCATTGTTAAAGTTCTAACTTTCTTTACCTTGTTTAACATATTTTAATGAAATGACAATATAGTCTGTTAACACCCTTAAAAATGTGTCTTATGATTTGGAGGATATTATGCTGAGTGAAATAAGTCAATCACAGAAGGACAAATATTGTATGAGCCCATTACTGTAAAATGTCAAGGAAAGGTTTACTCAGGGAAGGAAATTCACTTTGTTGGTTACTGGAGATGGGAGGAAAGGGGAAGGAAAATTTCAGACTAGTTAGGGGTCACATGTTGATTTGGGTGAGGGGAGGGATGGTATGGAAAGAGTCTGTGACCAGCAGGATGATACTGGGGAAAGGAAGGACACTGAAATGTACACATAAGATACTGCAACAGAGGCAAATACTATCATATGCACAATACTGCATTACCATGAACACCAAACACCAGGCTAAGGATAAATGCATAGACAGGTGAGAAGATCAGATGGGGGTAGGTGAACAGGAATATACCCTAGACCAAGGATAGATTTGGCTGAAGACAATCTCACATATGCACTTGTGCTACAAAATTAGCCACATGCATTACAGAAGAAATAGAAGACAGAGTTGGAGTAACTTCACAGAGACAACCAAACACCTTGAGAGAGAGAATCACTGGGCCTGCTTTCAGACTCAAGACCATAGTCTCAGGGACATCATGCTCAACTGACACAACATAGTACATGAAAATCTTGTTCTACGTCCTACTTTGTTGAGTAGCAACTAGGGTCTTAAAAGCTTTCGAGTGGCCATCTAAGATGAAACTATTGGTCTCCTCTCATCTGAAGCAAAGAAGAGTGAAGAAAATCAAAGACATCTGGAAATGATTATGCCAAGGATAAGATGGACCATAAGGACCTTCACAGTCCTTCACAGTCCCAAGAATGGAAGAAATAGATGGTGCCTGGCTACCAATGCCAACCACTCGGAAAGGGATTAAAATTGGAGATCCTGGATAGAGTGTGAGGAAAAATGTGCAACAAAATTCAAAAACACAAAAATGGCCAGAATTACTGATCAGATGGAGACTGATGAAACCCCTGACACGATGGCCCCTGCTTACCCTTCAGGCCTGGAAATGGACTCACTTCCATGGATTGGCTCTCAGCCCAACAGTAGAAAGACCTACATACAGAATACCTACCCCAGGATGATGCACCCACCCACTCTAGGGAAATGCACCCTTTAGATCAATCAGCCATGAGACACCAGAGGGGCAGCATTCACATGGAGGGAAAGCTGGGCAGACAGGAGTGCATAGTTAAGAAGGGCACAGGGAGGGGGTAGTCACAGGGAGGGAAGAGGAGGAGAGTTTTTCATGATTGGGGATGGTAATCAGCTGTGAAATCAAATGTACATGAACTGTTGAATGCAAAACATAATTAAAAAGAAAATAGTCTTATGTCTGAGATTCCTCTATTCATTTGATTCTAAATATACCTATTAGATTGCATTTTTGTTCTCCGGTGCCACTCTAACAGAAATACCACAAATGGATGGTTTTAACAAACAGGGATTTATTCTCTTCTAGTTTTGAAGGCTAGAAGTCCAAGTTCAGAGTGCCAGCTCTACAGGCTGAGTGAAGGCCCCTTGACGTTGGGCTTCAGCTTTGCCTCTTGCTCCTGGCCCACTGAAGCAGGACAGTTCTCTTAACTCAAGACAGCTGCTGGCTGCTGAAGCTGACAAACCCAAGGTAGACAAATAAAATGGCACAGTCCCAAGATTACCAAACAACATGGCAGGCCACTAGTTCAAGTTCAGAGACAGTCCCAAGATCAGCAGGAAACATGGCAGTCTGCTGAATGAAGATTTTGCTACATGTAGGGTCCAAGTGTGCCAAAAAGCTCAGACCTTTTTCAAAGCTGTCTTCTCATATGCTAGAAGCAGACCACATCCCTTAGGGAGCTACTCAGCTGCTCCAGTGGATTCCACCATGGAGCTGATTACTAGTCTCACCATGGGGAATAACTACATCCGGCTGCCCAGCCACTTAAAACCAGGCCCAGCCAAGTTGACATACTACCTACCACACGTTGCATTCACGCTTAGAACAAATTACTTCTTCAGATGTTTCTTATTTTCTTCAATTATTCTTTTGTTTGAATTCCTATAACAGCAAAGCCCAACCATAAATGTTAGAATTTGTAAGTGACATTTTAGTTGAGTTTCACTATAGATTTCATTGTTTTTGTTTTTTTTAACAAAATGAGATAACTATATAAGGATATACCTTATATATTATATTCTGACCCTGCCACTTTGCAACTGTTCACTGGTATACAATTTGTCCTAGATACAGTGTGTGAACACTATCAATTTCAGGGAATGTGTTAAATAAAATCAATAAAACAATTAAATGGATAAAACAATTAAATGGCTCGGAGTAATCTGGATCAACCCTTGTAGAACGAGAACATACATGATCTTGCTTTGTGATGGTATCATAGATGTTGTTCAAACAGAACAACCTAGTTGAAAATCAGGAAGGACGTGCATCAGGGTTTTATCCTTTCACCACCAGTATTCAATCTGTATGCTGAGCAAATAATCTGAGAAGCTGGACTATATGAAGAAGGGTGCAGCATCAGGATTGGAGGAAGATTCATTAACAACCTGCAGTATGCAGACAGCACAACCTTGTTTGCTGAAAGTGAAGATAACCTGAAGCACTTTCTGATGAAGGTTAAAGACTTCAGTCTTCAGTATAGATTACACTTCAACATAAACAAAACAAAAATCCTCACAACTGGACCAATAAGCAGCATCTCAATAAATGGAGAAAAGATTGAAGTTGTCAAAGATTTCATATCACTTGTTTCACAATCAACACCAATGAAAGCAGTAGTCAAGAAATCAGATGTCATATTGGACTGGGAAAATCTGATGCAAAAGACCTCTTAAAGCAAAGATGTCACTTTGAAGACTAAGGTGCACCTAACCCAAGTCATGATATTTTCAATCACCTCATATTCATGTGAAAGCTGGACAATGACTAAAGAAGACTGAAGAAAAGTTGATGCTTTTGAGTTCTGGAGTTGGTGAAGAATACTGAATGTACCATGGGCTTCCAGAAGAATGAAAAAATCTGCCCTAGAAGTACAGCCAGAATGCTCCTTGGAAGTGGAAATGGCCAGACTTCATCTCACCTGGTCATTTTGTCAGAAGTAGAAGAATGATATCATGGTAAAGTGGAGGGTCAGTGAAAAAGGGGAAGACCCTCAACAAGATGGATTGACACAGTGGCTGCAATGATGGGCTCAAATATAGCAAGTATTGTGAGGATGGCACATGACTGAGGAGTGTTTTGTTCTGTTGTAGATGGGGTCACTATGAGTCAGAGCCAATTCAATGGCACCTAACCATAACAACATGGGGGAATTAGCAGCTATTTTCATATACTCTTTAAACTCTTGGAAAAAATGGTTAGAGAAATAGAAACCATGCTTTATAGGATTTTATATATGTGTCTGAAATGTTGAAAACTATCTGATGCAATTATTTGATAGAATATAGTAATGATGTAAATTTAAGAAACTATAATTAATTGTAATAAAACTTAGTAGGAAGGAATTTTGTATATATATTAGAGATGTGTGAGTCTATCTTAAAACTAGGAGCATTCTTAATTTTCTTTGGAGCAAGTAACTTACTGGCTCAAAACCTTTTCTTTAAAGTTCATCCAATTCAGTTGTTTTTGCCAAATGAATTTTTCATTAATAAAGATATATTTTACAAAAATATATCATAAAGTCAAAAATATGTTGTTGTTGTTGTTGTTATACTAACAAAAAAAAAAAAAAAAACCCAAACTCACTCCCATTAAGTTGACTCCAACTCATAGTGACCCCATTGGACTTGCAAGACTACAGATCTTTGTGGAAGCAGACCATATCATCTTTCTTCTGCAGAGTGTAGAGGCTGGTGGGTTTGAATCACTGATCTTTTCATTAGCAATCTTAAGCACTACACCATCAGAGCTAGATCAGTGGTGGGCTAATAAATGGTTAACAGCCAGCCCTCTGAGGGGAAAAAAAGAAAGTAAATGATCCTAATTTACCCTGTTTGCTGATTTCTGTGTTGTAAATCTTTTCACCATAGCTGATATCAAGCTCTCATCATGGCTGATATGAATGGCTAGGAAAAAAAATTGAAAATTAAGTGATTGGCACTCACAAGCCGATACTGCTGGGTCCAGTCACTACTGAACTAGTCTGTTCTAAAGTGGAGATTTTGTATTGTCTATTGTTGTTGCTGTTTTTGTTATGTGCCATCAAGTTGGCTCTGACTCATAGCGACCCCTCCTTGGGTTGCCGAGGCAGTATCACTACGGAAGTAGATTGCCCAGTCTTCCTTCCGAGGAGTGGCTGGTGGGTTTGAACCACCAGCCTTCTGGTTAGCAGTCAAGTGCCTTAGGCACTATGCTACCAGAGTTGACCTCAAAACAAGGAATTAGGATTCCCAAGTTTAGCAATTATAATTTAATATCAACAAGTTAAAAAATGTTATTTACTTTGAAAATATTAGCTTTATAACCTCTGCAAAAGTAAATATTACCACAATTTCTATTATTATTAAAATTATGTATTCATTTAGATAGTTCTATAAAACAAGATCAAACACTTTTTGATGAATATTGCTTTACTCTACTACTTTCTAAGAAGTAGGAAAACATTTTTCCTAGATACCAGTTTATATTTTAAACTAAATACATCTATATTTTTTGGATTATAAGTTAATACATGATTTTGGTTTAAAAAAAAATCAGGCAATGGTGGAACCACTGAGACTATGGCCCCTAGTTGCCCTTCAGGTCTGGAATTGAACCCACACCTGTGGTTTCCAGCCAAACAAAAGACAGACATAAGAGTTGAAGATTTAGCTCAAGTAGATACACTCCTTGGAGAGAACAATCATGGGAGAAAGAAGGGCTGCTTATGCACAGGGAGACAGCTCAGGGGGCAGGAGTCCATGGAGGGATGGACACTGGGAAGAGGTAACTAGGGGGAGGAAGTGGGAGGGGAGCTGTTGCATTGTGGTAAGCTGTGGTCAATGTCATGAGACAAAGTATATGTGAACTACTGTATGGAAAGTGAATTTGCTCTGTAAATCTTCACTCAAATCACAATAAAAAAATAAAATAAAAAAATCAGACAATACAAAAAGTTAAAAGAAAAACGTGGAAAGCCCTTACCATTTCATTATCTGGAAATAACATTGTTAATAATTTTTATATATGTCAAATATATTTTTTCATACTATATATATTGCTTATATTTTTTATGTAATAGCACTGCCATGGTAATCATCCCATATCAACAGTATAAATCTTTATTATCATTTTCAATGGCCATATATATTTCATTGTATGATACATGTATTAAAATAAAATCATGACTCCTGTTTTGGAAAGTAAGCCATATAATCATCATTTACCTTTCAAAGAAATTTGTTTCCAGCCCATATATTAGGGAGAAATCCCGCTGATTTTACAGAAAAATTAGTCTGTGTAGAGGCTATCAGTTAAACTGACTCAGGCAGTACATTTTCCAAGTATTAATAGCATCATATTAAAACACAATCTGTAAGTAAGTGAACGTTTGCTAACAGCAATGTGAAATTTTTGTTCTTTCTGTCCTCTTGTTCTTTCCAGGTCTTTTGAACTTTATAAATCACACAGCACTTGCTCCTTGTTCTTCATGAGCCTACAGCAGGCCTTTGACATTCATAGGCCTTCCAAAGGACAAATCTGAAAATATATACAAATATACTTTATTTCCCCCCTTTATGTATAGTGCAAAGTACTAAAATATAATAAAGCATTCTTTTAATGGTCCTTTCAAGCACTTACATTTATAGAATTAAATGCAGAACTAAACCATAACTTGAGGGAGCTCTGGTAGCATAGTGCCTAAGGCGCTTGACTGCTAACCAGAAGGCTGGCAGTTCAAACCCACCAGCCACTCCTAGGAAGGAAGAGAGGGCAATCTACTTCTATAGTGATACTGCCTCGGTAACCCAAGGTGGGGTCGCAATGAGTCGGGTCCGACTCGACGACACATAACAACAACAATAAATCATAACTTGAAGTATACCTAAAGAAATGTTAAACTGGCAAGTGTGTTTTACACTTTTAATTGTTGTGTGTTTACAACAATTAAAAATAATAATAACTTGAGACTGCATTACTTAACCTTTCTTATTATACTATAAATCACTTTGGAGTCAAAATTTTCATGTTTTTGCCCTTTAACTCCCTGGGGTTTGGTAAACAATAGAGCAAATATGGCTTAATCAGAAACCAAGTTGACTCTGACTCATGGTGACAATAGTGTTGTATTACCCAATAAGGAAGGTTAGCATAGGCTTGTGCTTACTTACTAATCTGTAGTGAACAATTTCACATTTTTTTCACCACATCAGAGATTCTGCTTCTAGGTATGGCTGGCATCTGACTCTCTCCCAACCCCATAGCACCTACCTACAGAATCAAAGCCTCTTTTCAAATATACCAGCTGCTCCATGGGAGAAGATGAGAGAGTGCTTCTGTAAAGATTTACAGCCTTGGTAACCCTATGGGGCATTTCTACTCTGTCTACAGAGTAACTGTAAGTTAGAATCAACTTGATGGCAGTGGTTTTCGTTTGTGGGTTCTGACAGGGATGGAGTACCCAGTAAACAAGATAAGCATGGGCTTACTTGTGCTTACTTACTCATTTATAGTGAACAATTTCACTTAAGTAATCTGTAAGGAACAGTTTCATATGTGAAATTGTTCACTACAGATCAGTAAGTAAGCACAAGTAAGCTTGTGCTTACCATGCTTATTGGGTACTCTGCCTCTGGTGATCCCATGTGTATCAGAGTAAACTGTGCTTCATAGGGCTTTCAATGGCTAATTTTCTGGAAGTAGATCTCCAGGCCTATTCTAAGTGGACTCAAACCTCCAACCTCTCAGTTAGCAACCAAACATATTGACTGTACCACCTGTGGAATCCTGGCTTAATTAAAAACTCAGCTATCTTGTCACAAAGTGGAAGAGTCCTTCTGTTTTTGGCCACTATGAATCCTAACGCTCTGCTTTCCTCCTTGAATATATGCACTTTCAAAGCAAATTCCTTCCGGTAAAGATATGTTTTATCTACACTGAACACATATTTTTGGCTTACAACCAGAGGCAGATTGTTCGCTACAGATTAGTAAGTAAGCACAAGTAAACCCATGCTTATCTTGTGTATTGGGCAATCTGACCCTGCCTATAATCCTTGTCTTCTATCAAGTTCAGTAAAGAGTGGTCTACTGATGTTGGTTTTCCTGCTAACAGCAATGACAACAAAATAAATCGACTTCTCATAACATTCTTTACTCAGAGGAACAGTTTGTTCCTTTTGTTCCTGTTGCTTTGGTGAAATGTTTGTAAAGTCTCCTGGCTTTGACTTAAACCACATTTTCACCATGAGACACGTGTTACTTCAGCACATCCCCAGACCAAAAGTGAACCACATTTTCAGTTTTCACTCATTTTTCTTTCTTCAATTGAAAACCATTTTGCCTTGGTTGGAGCATTCCCTGAAATGGTTTGATGAATCATGTTTTCTAGTTTTTGTACCAAGCGCCTGGTAGACTGCACATCGTGTATCTGAGTCCACATCCTATATCCAAGTCATCTCAGAATGCCTCATTTCATTATTTCTCCCAAACTTAGAGTTTGGATCTTTTCATTTTTTCTTCACCTTCATGTGAAGTTGCCATGAGTTGGCATCTACCTCTAGGGCAACTAACGAGAACAAAATTACCAGGACTAGTAATTGGTTTTATTTTAGGGAGTGAGTTGCATACCAATGAAAATGTTTTTATCATTTAATGAGTGTTACTACATACCCAATGAAGCTGGCTAAGTTGCAGAGGCTAAGGTCAGCTCAGCTGGCTAAGGGACTTAGTTCTGCACCTCAGTCTCAGAATGAAAGAACTCAAAATCAGAAAACTTACTACACCTTGTGATCTTTGGGTCTCTCAACAGTGATAAAAGCTACAAATGAAAATATTTGAGAATGGCAAATATCATATATATCATATATAAATATAAGTGGAAATACAGATTATAGATCCATATTCTCTCTAGTATTTTTTAATTTCTTCCCTAGAGAAGTAGGATAAGTATAGACAACATTAATCTCTGAAAAATGTTGAAAGTATCTATTTGTTTTTTCTTTTAAGCACAATCTCTTAAGAGTAAAAACAAAGAGAGATATTATCTTACAGAAAAAAAGTTCCTGTTAAAATACAGTTATGGGTTTTACTACATGTTTCTGTAGACAGTTCAGGCTTCTTTTGACATCATTTTTAATAAACAGCAATACAACTCAGATCACTTGAGTAAATGAATGCATTTGCAACATTCACTTGGCACCACATTCTCTTGATGATTATGGCATTTGATATGTTCTTTTTTGCCCTCTTTGTCAGCCTGGTTCTTCATGTCAATCTATAGTCTTTTATGTGGTTAACTTGACAGATGCAGGAAATTGCTGCCAAGCTCTGAAATGCATTTGTTCAGCAGTGGCATCTGGGTATCAGATGGTCCTCTTGGCTGGCCTCTTGTCTTGCTGCATGTTGGTTTTAGTGGGGTCTGGTGTAGCATCACCTGTTGCTATGCTCCCTTTTCCTCCCATATGTGCATTTCCCGTGATTCATGGATGAATGTGAGAATAAAAACTCTGCTTCTGTCTTTATTTGAGAAAAAAATCTACAAAAATATGTTAAAAGGTGCAGAGTTCTCTCTCTGACAAAGGGATACTTCCCTTTGGCTGGCATGCATATCAGCTACTAATTTGGTTACAAAGTCCAAGTTTTAAAGACATTTAAATGAAAGACAAGAGGAAGGATGCTGATTAATTAGTGGGATTGCCAGAACTGCTTTATTTTCTTTGATTTGCATTGAATCAAGATGCACTGTTGTTGTACAACACAATCAGAGGGGAATTGTATTTTCTGTTTTTATTATACATTTGTACTTTCCAAAGCTCTCTGTCTAAGTTTATAAAGGAAATTACTACCTATGAACATATTATTTTGTCTGCTTCCCACTCTTTACATTTGAATCATATTTTTAAAACACTAATTTTTTTTGCATGAATTAATGAATGACTAGATATGTGAATCAGTTGTGAATTATGTTGCTCATTTAAGGAAACTATAACAAGTAACTCTATTTGAAAATGACTTTACATATCCAATGGAAATAGAATAAAACAAATGTAACTTTAACTCAGGAGCACATTACACCTATTGGAGTATTTAATAGTTACTATATATAACTGCCACTCCTCGGAAGGAAGGTTGGGCAATCCTACTTCCGTAGTGATACTGCCTCGGAAACCCAAGGAGGGGTCGCTATGAGTCGGGGCCGACTCCACGGCACATAACAACAACATAACAACAACAATATATAACTGCAATAGCAACATCTGTCTTTGGAACTTTTCTTGAAGTGGGTTATATATTTTGCGATTATTACCTTTTTTTGCCTTTAGTATATGTTTCATTTTAGAACTAGTTGTGTAAATATAAGATAGTGCCTCTTTTCTGTTGTTACTGCTCCATGGTAGTGATGTCATTTGTCTCTACCTAACTTCAGGTCCTCTGAAAATCTTTTTCTCTTTCTTTTTTTTTTAACAGAAAGGTTGTGGGTACCATCTGGACCTACTAATGGTAGCTGTTATGCTTGGTGTGTGTTCCATCATGGGCCTGCCATGGTTTGTGGCTGCCACAGTCCTCTCCATCACGCATGTCAACAGCCTAAAACTGGAATCCGAATGTTCAGCTCCAGGAGAGCAACCCAAATTTCTCGGCATTCGAGAACAAAGGGTTACTGGGCTTATGATTTTTGTTCTAATGGGTTCATCAGTTTTTATGACCAGTATTCTAAAGGTAATAAAATT
Source organism: Orycteropus afer afer (assembly GCF_000298275.1). NCBI lineage: Eukaryota > Metazoa > Chordata > Mammalia > Tubulidentata > Orycteropodidae > Orycteropus > Orycteropus afer. The sequence continues at coordinate 10,147,626 of NW_006921671.1, forward strand.
TGCCTTTAGGAACTTGAGAAACGGTAGAATATATTTATCATTGTTTAAGGAATTTCAATTGAATCTAAGCAGTAAATTTGTAAATATTGTGTGGCATATGATGAAATTATTATTTTTTTTGCTATGTTTATATAATACTTTTTAACCTACCCAAACCAAAACCTACTGCTGTCAAGTCTATTCCAACTCGTAACAACCCTATAGGACAGAATAGGACTGCCCCCTAGGGATTCAAGTCTACAAATCTTTATGGAAACAGACTGTACCATCTTTCTCCAGAGAGCTGCTGGTGGTTTTCAACCTCCAACCTTTTGGTTAGTAGCTGAGTGCTTAACCACTGCACCACTAGGCTCCTCTTTTTAATTGAAGGGGGAGGAATTTTAGCATCCTTAAATATATAAAAATTTAGCCTAACAAAGTAAAATTTAAATGTGTAAATTATTACCATAATTTTGAATTGGTTATCAAGCTATGGGAAAAAAATCTTTCATTATTTCTGACAGACTTGTGATCTGAATTCACTACAGGCTTACACAAATAAAGTTTCTATTTTCTTGTCAGTGGACAGACATATTTGGAATTAATATAACTTAGTGTAAGATAGAAGTGCAAAGATGAGAACAGGCATATCCATGGTTACATATGCAGTTTACAATGACAATATCATTGCATACACTCATTTTTTCACACTTAAAAGTATTGGACTCATTTTGAAGAGCATTAATGGGTAATTATTTTGTCATATAATTTTGGCAGATATTTTCAAAGTGCAGAGATTACATTTAAAATTGTAACTAATTTTAGTTGTCTATAATTTGAAAACTTTAAATTATTTAATCAGAAGTACATTTACAAGATTTAATTTCTATATTAAATCAGCAATTTTCTGATAATGATAGGAGAATGCTGATATATTCCAACAAAAAGAGAAAAATTCCACAATCTGCACATTTACAAATATCTGACATAATGTATGAACAGCATCTACATTTAGCTTTAATCAAATTTTAGTCTTTAATCCAAATATCTTATTATTTTGAAACAAAACTCAAATTATCTTTAAACTGATAGGATAATACTAATAATGGTTAATATTTATTGTTTATTATTTACTGGATGGGAGCTCTGGTAGCATAGTGCCTAAAGCACTTGACTGCTAACCAGAAGGCTGGCGGTTCAAACCCACCAGCCACTCCTTAGAAGGAAGATGGGGCAATCTAATTCTGTAGTGATACTGCCTCAGAAACCCCAGGAGGGGTCGCTATGAGTTGAGTCTGACTCGACAGCACATAACAACAACAAAAACAACATTTACTGGATATTTTAAAAAATAGGTTTTGACTTATTTAATAGTCATAACAACACTATTGCTATCTTCCCTTTTAAGAGATTGGGAAACTAAGACAAAGAGAGTTCAAGTAATTTATCTAAGGTTACACATCTAAAAAGTGCAGAGCTGGAATCTGAACTCATGTCTTTTGGCTCTGCTCTATTACTGACTCTAAAATATATTATTTTTGTTTTTGTTTTTATTTTGGTAAGTGTAAAATTACGTGATAACATTATAGGTGAAAATAACTTGTACCTTTCTCTAATTGTTCTTTTACAGTTTATTCCCATGCCAGTGCTATATGGAGTGTTTCTTTATATGGGTGCTTCATCTCTAAAGGGAATTCAGGTAAATTATTGTAAATATGCACACCTGGGATGACTGTCTTAAGGTTTATTGAAACTAAGTCATGTGATAGCTAAGAAAATTACATCATCTGAGGGAGCAGCTTTTAGACTAGAATTAAATTTCTCCAAACTGCTCAGATTTATAAAAATTAAAGAAGACTGAGACAGAGTCCTCATCAGCAACTAAGATTCATAATCTTAGGGTACTTTTGTTTACCATAAGTATATTAAAACTGTATGAGATTTAGGTCTTTTAGAAATAACAGTACACTTAAAAATACATTCAATAACTTACCTTTGACACTGTAATTATATTTATGGACATTTACTCATGAGAATGAAAAAGTTTAGACTCAAAAATATTGATTGTAATATGTACTATCAAAATATTGGAAACAACCCAATTATCCAACAGCAATAATCTATGGTACATTTCCTGAAAGTTGATAATTAGTTAGTTGGTACGTGGCAAAAATGTTTATGATATGATACAAAGGAAAGAGTAGTTTCATAGTTTTATAAAGCTATGCACAAGGGCTGCATTAGAAGAGAAGATGGAGAAAGGAAACAATATATTAGGTTAATATTCTGGCTGATTGTTCTTTTATGTTTATTTTTCTATTATTAGAAATACATTTCTAGAATTGTTTGTAAAATTAAAAACAAGCCTATAGGATAGTTGTCAAAGTATAAGACACCCCTGAAGTATTGTTTAAGTAAGTGTAACCCACTGCTGTCAAGTCGTATCCGACTCATGGTGACCCTTCCTTGGGTTTTCAAGGCAGTATCACTACAGAATTAGATTGCCCAACCTTCTTTCCAAGAAGTGGCTGGTGGGTTTGAACTGCCAGCCTTCTGGTTAGCAGTCAAGTGCCTTAGGCACTATGCTACCAGAGCTCCTTAAGTACGTGTAGGTTAAATAAATATGTGTTATGTTTTCTATTGCTGCATAACAAATTATTCCAAAACTTAGTGGCTTAAAGCAATAAACATTTATTATATCACAGCTTTTGTCTGTCATGAATTTAGAACAACTGAGCTAGTTGATTCTAGCTCAAGATGCCTCATGTAGTTGCCCACAGGATATCTGTGGGCTGCAGTCATCTGAAGGCTTGACTGGCGCTGGAAGATCTGGTTTAAAGATCACTCACTCCCATGTCTCTGGACAGAAGACCTCAGTTTCTCTATGGCTATTGTTATGGAGCCTCAGGATTTTTTTCCCCACAGGGACCTCTCCATAGGATGCTTGAGCCTCCTCACAACATGGCAGCAAACTTCTCCCAGAGTGAGCAACCTGGAAAAGAGAGAGGATAAAGTCAGAATTCCTTTGGACCTAGTCTCCAAAATCACACACCATCACTCACACTTTTTCTAAATATTAGAAATCAGTCACTTAGTTCACCTTGAATTCAAAGGGAGGGAGAATCAAAAAATTTGTGGACATAGTTTTAAACCACAAATAGTATGTTCTAAATTTTTACAGGGGCTGATGGCAAATCCCTCCTGCTTATTTCTTAGATGCTATCAACTTAAGTTTGCCTTTGAATAATCTTATTTTATAAATTAACATTATTTAGCAAAAAACTTGAATTTTCTTGAGTTTAATTTTAAGGCTTATTTATTGTACAGTTTGTCTTTTGTTGACTAAAAGAAAATTATGAATCACAACTTATTCTATGCCACAACTAGACTCACTTATATTCAAAAACATATGAAGGAGAAATCATTTGACTGGGGTTCAGGCAGCACAGGACCTCATCTTCTGGATAAATGACCAATCAGCCTCCTATTTTGGAAAAAGAAAAGGAACTTAGGCCTTAGAACAGTATTGGGTCCTAAATCTGAGGTAAAACTTCAATATGAAGTCACTACAAGGTCAATGAACACCCAAACTAATAAGATAACTGTTTATCCTGACGCTAGGTAAAAGTGACTTGTGAAAGGAAGATGCTTGAAGGCATAATGTGTTTAAATGTTACTAAAATTATATCTTATTTGCTCATTTAAAATTGCATGTATGAAAGTATATTTTGATAAAATTTGCTTGTTAAGGCAGATAAGGAAGAAGGCTGAAGAGATTGTGTTTATTTGTTTAGCTGGGGTTTTTTTTGATGGTTTGTTTTTTGTTTTTTGCCATTGGCAAATGTTCCACGAGTACTGATTTCATCTCTAAGTGAAAAGTATTTATTATTAGGCCTCAGGCTCACATAAATACAGCAGCAGAAGTTTAAGAGACAAAGTAATACCATTTTGATAGATTTCAACAGATTTCCCCCACTAATTCTACTCACATGATTTTATGCTCATGAGGTTTAGAATTAAACAAAAATGTCAAGTTTTGGAATTATTTGTGGTGTGAATCTTTCAAATGAAAATTGAGGAAAACATTATCAAAGATCTGAGATAAAAGTATACTGAGTTTTAAATAGTCACAAATGAAACAGCAAGCAGGATCACACAGAAAGAAAAAGGGTCTTGTGCTGAGAAATCAGTAAAAATGAAAGCGAGCAGTTGAAATTCCTGTTTGGAATTATGGCTACCTGGAAGAGGGAGATGGGATATTGGTATTAGGACAAGATAAAAGTCATAATGCAAAACTCAGAATACATTTGTCATAATTGTTGTTACTTGAGTAGTAATAAATAAATGTGTTAAATATTAACAGTTCAAGCAGCACATGAAGGAATCTATATGTTACCTGGTTGTTTAGAAATATTTTTAAAACTTATTATCTAGGCTTCTTACTGTGAAATATGGCAGAAAAAAAACAGATCACAGTGTTCTCACGAATGCTGTTTCTTTATTCAGATATGTAACCACATCTATATTCATTCCAACACTTCAGGAATCTAAAGTAAAGCAAATGTGCCATTTAAACAACAACAATTGAAGCACCCACACACTGAAGTACACTTATGCAATGACATAGCTCCACAAATTGGGAAATGGTGGCTGAGAAAAATTAGTTTCATAGAAACTGAAATAATTCCATTTTAAACCAGGGGCTTTTATTTCATTTTTCCACTGACGACCCACTTCCACCTTGCACCAAGTTTTATTTATTTGTTTGTTTATTGGCTTCTAACTTTAAGAGATATTTAGGGCTAGAAATGAGAAGACTTAATGACATATATGTTGGTAGTCTGGAGAAGGATGAACCAAAGATAACTTATGTGCTGGTGATCTGCTTCCATAAAGACACAGCCTTGGAAAACCTAGGGGGCAGTTCTACTTGTCCTGTGGGGTCACTATGATTGGAAATGATGGCACACAACACCGCCAACTCTGCATAGAAGGTTTTCAATTAATCTTTTTAGAAAGTATCAATAGGTAGGAGTGAATGAATGAGTGAATAAATTAGCATGTGTATGATTCTGGTTTAAATGATGATCAAGGAAGGGATATGCCATATCCTAAAACAGTGAACACAGAAGAAAAAAGGCTTATGTTGAGTTTGAGATTCCTATTATACCTCAAGCAGGTTTTGGTATAACAAGTTTTGACCCTAACATTTTGACTCTTCATTATAATTTTGAAATATTTGATGACAATTGCTTATCATTTTCTTATAGATTAACCCAGAAATAAAATCTAATATTCCTCTCTAGAAAATGTACAATTGATATTACTTTAGACATAGCATGAGATAGAATTGAAAGTTATTGAAATCATCATTTTCTAAATAGTCAATTTATGTGGGATACATTGAAAACTGCAAAATTGGTCTAAGAAAAAGTAAATGAAATTATCCATATAAAATAAAACTACCAAGTAGTAACATTTATTAGTAAGTAATATATAATAGAAGAATTAAAGCTTCTAATGAAAATATAATTTATAAAATCTGAATTCAATCTATAAAATTTGGTTTGGGAGATAAAAATGGCTCAAAGCCTAAGTTATAACAATTAAATTTATATCATCTGAGAATAATAAAATTATCTTTATGGTTAAATTCAAACAGAAACATTATTGATCCAGATGAAAATAATTTTAATAAAATATGTAAATGGTTTGACTGTATAGTCATTGATCAAGAAATTAAATTGAGTAAACAAAAAGTTTGCTCTGGAAATACTTTCTTAATCAAAATTCATCTAGGTTAAATTTTTATGGTTTTGGTCTTATAGTTGTAAAGACAGCATCAAAAACTATTAGGGATCAAAGTGTCAAGGTCAAAACAGCAGAGTTAAAATAAGGTCAAAACATCCTACTCCGCAGCTGATTATGAGTCTAGATCTCCAAAGAGAGAAACCTGACGTAGAGATCTAGGTCTCTGAAAGTTGAAACCACGGGTGTGGATGAAATATTCCTGGAGAGGACAAAGAATGGAAGTCCAGAAAGACCTGATAATTAACTGTCAGATAAAGGAAAAGATTATGATCTGACCAAAAGGAATGATGATTATGTTTTATTTTTCAGGGCTTCTGCTTGTTTTTATGTGCCATCGAGTCATCTCCGACTCATAGCGACCCCTCGTTGGGTTTTCAAGGTGGTATCTCTACAGCAGTAGATTGTCCAATCTTCCTTCTGAGGAGTGGCTGGTGGGTTTGAACCACCAACCTTCTGGTTAGCAGTCAAGTGCCTTAGGCACTACGCCACAAGAGCTCCCATATATACATTAGATTAAATAATTTTTTAACTTTTCTAGATTACAAAAGATGTGGAATATTAAACTGAAATGGTAGTATTTCAAAGTGAATGCATAATAATCCCATTGTTCTAATGCTCAGACGTCAGATGAAGTATGATTCAGATATGTCATGTGAACCTAATATTTTAGATTTCTGTAGACCTTTACTTTCCCTACTTCCATTGTTGTACTACTGTGAAAAGCAATTTAGTCTATTTATCTTGCAGTTGTTTGATAGAATAAGGCTCTTTTGGATGCCTGCAAAACATCAACCAGATTTTATATACCTAAGGCACGTACCTCTTCGAAAAGTTCATCTCTTCACAATTATTCAGATGAGTTGCCTTGGCCTTTTGTGGATAATAAAAGTTTCAAGAGCTGCTATTGTGTTCCCCATGATGGTATGAAACTTCTAAGCCATCTTTCTTTCTCTTCTGATTTTCTGTTCTTATTGGAAACATGTGAACTTACATTGGAACAATAGAATAATTTCAAACAATTATTGGAAAGCCTAATACAAATTTTAGCAACTAAAACCAGTGATTAAGTTAGGGTTTGAGATATTCTATGAACTTCAGTGATGCATATTAGTTTTATCTCTTCAGAATTCTGAATATTAGTAGTAGTTTAAATTAGGTTGAAGTTGGATGGAATAGTATAAACTTTTAAAATTTAACGTAAAAGATAACACTAACAATCTGAAACGTTTGGGTGTTTAAAGTAAATTTTATTAAATGTTTCATTTCAAATACTTCATGAGTCTAGTTATAGAAAGACAGTAAATAATTAATTAAAAATAATATCAGCATAGATAAGAATGGTTTAATGTTCTTTTAAAGTAACATGAAATATTAACTATATGGTTTAAGGAAACATTTAAATGCATTTTACAGTTGCTTTAAGCTTCTTCAAAAGGTTGTGATAATGGATAAAATCATAACCACTATTCTGAGCAGGTAATGAGAAAAGACAATGAAAAAGGCAAAAGTCCAAATAATATGTTTCATGAATATATACCTTCAATATTTGTTTTAATCTTGACTGTAATTTGAATTGAGTTGTCACGCTCCCCCTAAAAAAGAAATAATACCCTACATTTTCCATTTCTACTTTCTCTGTTTTAAACTCATTTATTATTTGCTTCAGGTATTAGCTCTAGTATTTGTAAGAAAGTTAATGGACTTGCTATTTACCAAACGGGAACTCAGCTGGTTGGATGATTTAATGCCTGAGAGTAAGAAAAAGAAACTGGAAGATGCTGAAAAAGAAGTAAGTCAGAGCAAAATCAGTATCTTACTTTTTTTCCTTCTTTAAAAAACAAAGAAGACACTTGCATAGTAATAACGCTTCAACACAAAGTTACTGTATTTTGCCTTTAAAGAGTTAGTGATTACTAACAACCACAGATTAACTACTTTGGGAGTTTAATGTTTAAAATTATAAACTTGGGATTTTAATAGAGAAAGAATGAAGATATTACATGAGGAAATCAAACTCTAATGAAATACTTAATTGTAAGGTTTATTTTTCTGATTATTTGAAGGGTAATTAAGTTTGTTTTTTTCATATGTGCCCTGTGGATGATAGAAACTTACTGATGTTTTACTACTTCCAAATTTACGGCCATATAATGACTGCATTTTGGTTGAATATCTGAGTAGAAAATAGGAAGATACTGTTATAATTGGTATTTTTCTATGGAAAAGGTTTTCATTAAAAGATTCTAATAAAAAATTATTCTTGAAATAAATGAAATACTTAAGAGGAAGAAATGTTAATCTGAGTTATTTTCAAAGTGATTTATTACAGTAAATATTGTTTGAGAAGCTTTTGGGATTTAATTACTATCATGAACTTCTAACTTGTTTTTCTGTTTCATATATTAAAATAATTTGCTTTAAGTTTTGTGAAATTATTAAAGTTCAAGTGTAATTTTGGGTCTATTTTAAAGGCTAGTAATCAAAAACATTTTTAAGGTATATAAAATTATGCAGACTATAAATGAAAAAAAAGTGACCAATACATTTAGCAAAAGGATTGATCCAATGGAATGTGAAAAATAAAAGCAAAAATTTTTATGTGAATAGAAATGAAGTTAAAAGAATGTATTTAGGTAGAACTGTGCAGCATTCTATTCATTTTCCCTTCTTCTACAAGGAGGTCAGCAAATATAGTTAGTGTCCTTCTTATAGAATATTATCCCAGGCCAAGGATATATTCCTCTCCCCTTTGGAGAATTCATTCGCAAACATTTTCTGGGATATTAGACTTTGCTCAGTCATTTAGTGAGGCTGGTTGAAGCCACAAAGTCTGATGAGCTTTCTGTTCAGATGTTTGACAAATAAAGGTACTCTAATTCTTTCATTTCTTCATGATGTCCTATCACTGACAATGGATTCTCACATTTGGTGATCAATCATGATGATAGATCTTAATGCCATCTGAATATTTCAGTTTCCCCAACTGATGTAGAAGGCATACTTAGCATCTTATTTCTAATATTATAAATACATCTTTAAAATATCATAGTATGATATCATTATAATTCTTTGGTTTTTTTCTAGGCTTGAGGTAGAGATTTTTATTGAAATATATGAGATTTTATTTTTTTAAATAAGACTTTAACTAGAATAGTTTGATGGTCCCCATCTTTTTTAGGGGCTTAGTTTTAGAAAATATTTGCTTTCATCTTCAGATACTATCTGAGAGAACTATGACAGAATTGGGAGCTCTGGTAGTGTAGTGCCTAAGGCACTTGACTACTAACCAGAAGGCTGGTGGTTCAAACCCACCAGCCACTCCTCGGAAGGATGATTGGGCAATCTAATTCCATAGTGATACCACCTCAGAAACCCAAGGAGGGGTTGCTATGAGTCGGGTCTGACTTGATGGCACATAATACCAACAACAAATGACAGAATTGGACATATATTAAATTTTAATAAGACATAGACCAGAATATAGGCATTCTAAAGCCTTAAATGTCCATACTTAAAGTAATTAAAATCATTCAGATTGAAAACCATTTCTAAGGTTTAAATTCCTAAGAAGACAATTTTGACTACGGAAGGTACTGACCATGATTTTCCTACACTTTCTGGTAATGTAATAATACTAAGCATACTAAAATTGCAACTTGTAATTTTTCTACTTTGATTTCCTCACAAATGTCTTTACTCTGCTGGAATGAGCAGAAACAACCCCAGGCATATAATCATTGCTTACATAAGCATTCTGTTACCATATTCATACTATAGAACGTTCTTGCCCTTGTTGTTGTTGTTGTTATGTGCCGTCAAGTCAGCCCTGACTCATAGCGACCCCTCCTTGGGTTTCCGAGGCAGTATCACTACGGAAGTAGGATTGCCCAACCTTCCTTCCGAGGAGTGGCTGGTTCTTGCCCTTAGAACCCTATAAAATGAAAATCTATATACATACATATTTGAATGTACTGTAAGAATGTCCATATAACTAGAATTAACAGGGAGCAATTTTATGATAAGTCCTTAGGAATAGTCAATCACCCTGATGGAGCAAGTTGTTGGGCCTCTGGGCTCGAGATCATGGTCACAGGGGACATCAAGCTCAATAACATACTACACAAAAACATTTTTCTACATCCTATTTTGATGAGTAGTGACTGGGGTCTGAAAGCTTGCAAGCATCCATCTAGATGCAGCAATGGGTCTCTTCTTGTCCAGAGCAAAGAAGAATGAAGAAAACCAAAGATGCATGGAAACAATTAGTCCAAGGGACTAGAGGACCATGTGAACCTCAGTCTATATGGCCATGAGACTAGACCTAGATGGTGCTCAGCTACCACTGTCAACAACTTGGAAGGGGATCAGTGCAGGATATCCTGGATAGAGTGGGAGAACAATGTGGAACAAAACTCAAAATCATAAAAAAGACCAGATTTACTGATCTGAAAGAGCCTGGTGAGACCCCTGGGGCTATGGCCCCTATTTACCCCTCAGGCTTGGAATTAAACTCCCGTGGCTTCCAACCAAATAATAGACAGGCATATAGGGTGAACATTTACACCCTAGATATACTCCTTAGAGCAATCAATCGTGGGAGAATAGAAGGTCAGTGTTTGCACAGGGGGGAAGCTCTGGTGGTGTAGTGCCTAAGGCATTTGACTGCTAACCAGAAGGCTGGTGGTTCAAACCCACCAGCTACTCCTCAGAAGAAAAGTTGGGCAATCTACTGCCCTAGAGATACTGCCTCAGAAACTCAAGGAAGGGTTGCTATGAGTCAGATCTGACTGGATGGTAGTGAGTTTGTTTTGTTGTTTGTTTGCACACGGAGATAGCTCAGGGGGCAGGAATGCATAGGAAAGAAGGACACAGCTAAGAGGTAACTACAGGGAGGAAGTGGGAAGAGAGCTGTTACACTGTGCAGAATTGTAGTCAATGTCATGAAACAAAATGCATATGAACTGCTGAATGGAGAATGAATTTGCGCTGTAAACTTTCACCCAAATCACAATAAAAATTAGGAGAAAAAAAACCTAAATATGGTTTGTTTAAGACCCTTCCCTTCTATAATTCAAAGACAATTTCAAATTCACTCGTTATTTGTCTGTAAAGTGAGAAAGAACAAGTTTGTTTTTAATCATAAGTTTATTAGAATTTGCTGTATCTGTTGCCCAGAACCACTCACATTACTGTTTGTATGGTGCTTATCCATATGTGTATCATATTCCACCTTGGAATTTATTTATCTCAGATATATAGAGATTCTATGTAATGTGCTTCTCACCGTTTTATATTGTATACCCATTTTACTCCAATGGCTATTATAGTGTTTTCTGATTATAAGGATGAAGATTTTTAAAAGTAACTTAAGTATTATTAAATTTCCTATGACTCAAGTTTTCTGGAAGGATACAAAGCTAATTTAAAAATTTATTGGAAACAAATTTACAGCTGTATCCTACAAATCTGCATATGAGAAAAAGTGGGGGAAATGTCTTACAACAAACCAAGCAGGTTTAAAGAGCCTTGAAAGCACAAATAGATTGAGACAATGGCATTTTCATGTGATCTTCAGTACATGGGAAGAGAAAAGAGAGCCAGGAATACAGTGGAGAAATCATTCACACTTAAGCATTAAAATATATTGCTGACCAGTGCGAAGAAAGATAATTCTCCATCTGACAAATGGAGAGAGAAAAAGAAGTTTTAAAACACTGACTTTCTAGCTTGGAATTAGTACTAAAAGAGTATGATTAGTACAAAGATTAGGAAGCTTTAAGAAGAGTTAAGCTAAAACTTAAATAACGGGTTGATTTTTTTACTTGCTCCCCAGATCTCAGTAGTCCATCTTTTTGAGGCTTGTGGACTCTAGTGAAGGATGTGATCTTACTGTAGCATCCTGTACCAATGCCCAGTCTTCCAGGGTATTGTGCATTAAGGTTGTAAACAGACAAGTTCTCCAGAAACGTTGCATTCTGGAATTGCTCAAATTAATTGAGTAACTTTGATCGTGATCTGGCAAGATGGTAAATAGCAGAAATGTCTCAGCTCCCTAAAACTTGAATTTAAACTAGGCTCACCTCTTGTCCTTTTGATGATAGTTACAATCTTGTACCTTTATCCTCCAGGGTGTTCCTATCAGTAGCCCACTTCTAGTCTTATGGCATTGAGAAAACATTAGTTTGACCTTAAAATTCAATAATGCGTTAAGCAGAATAAATAGCTACACAGGCCAGTCCAAGGTCGCAGAGCTTCTGTTCCAAATTTTCATGTACTTCATGCATATGCATATGCATATGCTTCAGTTTTCAGGAAGAAAGGATTATAATCAGGGTAGAAATGAATATTGGAACCCTGGCATTGTGCACATTGCTCTGTGTAAAGAGAAGACTGAAGAATCAAATTCTGGATGCCCAAATGTGGTCAGAGTACCAACATGCTTTCCTTCCTACTTAAATATGCTCTAAGACATTGTACACACTTAACAAAAGGGCTACTGTAAAAACAGAAAACTCTAGCAAAATATTTGTTCCTGGACAAGGGAAAATGTTAGATAAATTCTGGAAATTCAGCTCTGTGGAAGTGATCATGATATTGTCACATCTTCATTTACTGAGGGTCACTCTAACATCTAAACTATAAGAGAAAACAAAATGGGGGAAAAAAAGTAGGACATTGTGATCTGTATAAAGCACAATCATGAGAAAAGCCAAGAAAACACAAAAGCAGTCTAAAAATGAGTGCAAATGAAAAATAACACAGAATGTCTTCCTGCTAAGAAAGATGAGAATTCATTGTGAATTTAAGAAGCATGACCTTATCATTGCACAGGCAAAATGTCCCTTGCAGTTGAATCATAGGTGGGGCAAGCATATTCTTCTTCCTAGAGCAGTGATTTTCAAAGTGTGGTTCCAGGACCTCTACTATGTCAGCCAACATAGGCAACTTGTTAGAAGTGCAAATTCTCAGGTGTCCCCACAGAACCTACTGAATCAAATCTGGGAGTGAGGCTCAGCAATTTATGTTTTAACAAGCCCTGTAGATGATTCTGATGCATGCTAAAATTTAAGATAAGACCTTCCCTAAAATCAAAGAATGTATAAAAAAAAAAAAACTCCCACCACCATCGAGTCGGATCCGACTCATAGTGATCCCTCCTTGGATTTCTGAGGCGGTATCACTACAGAAGTAGATTGCCCGATCTTCCTTCCAAGGAGTGGTTGGTGAGTTTGAACCACCAGCCTTATGGTTAGCAGTCACATGCCTTAGGCACTAGCCACCAGCGCTCCACAGAATGTATATATCAAATATAGTTTTCTAAATCTGGGATTACTTTATCAGAATTTCTATATTTTATAATATTTAGGTAAGTCACTTAGAAATATTGAATTACATCTCCTGGGGAAAAATATGTGTAGGATCTATCTATACGGATTCTCTTTGGAGCCTACATTTTTTTCTTTCCATCTTTTATTATTGAATGAACAGTTTAATATATTGGCTCTTATATCTGTTGGAAATCACTATATATATATATATATATAAAAGGAGCTTTGGTAGCATAGTGCCTAAGGCACTTGACTGCTAACCAGAAGGCTGGTGGTTCAAACCCACCAGCCACTCCTCGGAAGGAAGGTTGGGCAATCCTACTTCCGTAGTGATACTGCCTCGGAAACCCAATGAGGGGTCGCTATGAGTCGAGGCCGACTCGACGGCAAATAACAACAACAACAACATATATATAAAACTTTTTATGGTTTTCAAATTACTTTTACCATCATGTATGTATGAATCCTTGGGTGATAATTGAGGTTGATTCTACGTTGAGAAGGCAGCACTTCCTCAGTGTTCTTCTGAGTGCCCTCCAATCTGAGGGGCTCTTTTTCTGGCACTTTATCAGATAATGTTACTCTGCTGTTTGTAAGATTTTTCACTGGCCAAGTATTTTATTTGTTTATTTACTTTTTATTGTGATTTGGATGAAAGTTTACAGAGAAAATTGGCTTTCCATTAACAATTCACACACATTTTGTTTTGTGACATTGATTGCCATCCCCACGATGTAAGAGCCCTCTTCCATTCTGTGTTTTCTGTTTCCATTTGTCCTTTTTTTCTATCCTTTCCTGCCTTCATTCATTGGCATGCGCTGCTCTTTTGGACTTATATGGTTGATTGTTTTAAGAAGGGTGTACCTCCCTGGTGTTACTGTTCACCTTATAGCTCTGTCATTTGGCTAAACACAAGGGTGAGTTCAATCCCAGGCTTGAAGAATGACTAAGTCTCATAGTCTCAGGGGTTCTACCAGTGTCTATCAGACCTATAAGCCTGGTCTTTTTATTATTATTATTATTTTGAAGTTCATTTCACATTTTTCTCTCACCTATGCAGGACCTGTTATTGTGATGCCTTTCAGAGTGTTCAGCAGTGGTAGCCAAGCACCATCTAGTTCTGGTTTCCAAGTCATGGAGGCTGGAATTTGCATGGTCCATTGGATATTTAGACTAATTATTTCCATGAGTCTTTGATTTTCCTCACTCTTCTTTGCTCTGGACATGCAGAGACCAATAGTTGCACTTTAGATGGCTGCTCACAAGCTTTTAAGATCCCAGTCACTACCCACCAAAGTAGGATGTAGAACATTGCTTTGTGGACTATGTTATGCCAATTGACCTTCCTGTCCCCTGAGACTGTGGTCCTGAGCCTAGGCCCAGCAACTCATTCCTTCAGGGTGTTTGGTTATGGCTAAAAAGGTTTTTTTTTATTACTTCCCCCCTGTATGCTTTACTATGTTCATGAATATATTTGCAGTGTATGTAAATATATATAGAGAAATATCCTCTGTCAAATCTGCGTAGGTTCATGGGTATAGTCTCATTTACATTCCCGCACCTGTTCAGCCTATGTGTCTATCTAGGTATTCACTCGGAGATTATTGTTATTGATGTTATTGCAGAATTGTGTATGTGATAGGATTAACCTTTATTGCCTTGAACTCTTTTACTCCTCCCAGTGTCTTCCTTGCCTTAATCATTTTGTGCTGACCTCCTTCTTATGGTTTATTGACTTTCCCTTCACCCAAGTTAGTGCATGTCTCTTATGTAGTTAGTGATTTTCCCTCATCCCTTTCACATCCCTTGTAACCATCAAAGAATGTTTCTTTATATGTGTAAAACTTTTTTGATTTTTTGGAGTAGTGGTCTCATACAATATTTGATTTTTGTGATTAACTAATTTCACTCAGCATAATATCCTCCAGAATAATCCATGTTATGAGGTATTTTGCAGATTCAACCTTATTCTTTAGCATTCTATAGAATCCCATTCTGTGTATATGACAGCTTGTTTATCCATTCATCCATTGATGGGCACTAAGATTATTTCCATCTTTTTGCTATTGTGAATAATGCTGCAATGAATATGGGTGTGCATATATCTATTCATGTTATGGCTCTTACTTCTTTAGGATATATCTCTAGTAGTGGGATTGCAGAATCATATGGTATTTCTATTTCTTTAAGGAGCACCATACTATTTCCCACAGTGGTTGTACCATTTCACAGTAGCACCAGCAGTGTAAGAGAGTTCCAGTCTCTCCACACAGTTGCCAGCATTTATTCTTTTCTGTTTTTGTTTGTTTGCTTTTTTGTTTTTTAACTTTGCTCTTACTGGTAAAATGAGATGATGTCTTACTGTTTTCTTGATCTTCATCTCTGTAATGGCTAATGATCACAAGCATTTTTTCATGTGTTTTTTGGCCACCTGTCCTCCTTGGAAGGAAGGTTGGGCAATTTACTTCCATAGTGATACCGCTTCGGAAACCCAAGGAGGGGTCGCTATGAATCGGATCTGACTCCACAGCAGTGAGTTTGATTTTGGTGGTATGGTTAAAGTTTGATTGATGTATTTTGGGGCTCTTTCATTGGGTCTGTAGATATTTATTATAGCTATATCCTCTTGTTGGATGGATATTTTATATGTTATATAATGTCCTTCTTTGTCTCTTTTGTTGACTTTTGCCTTAAAGTCTGCTTTATCAGAAATTAATACCACCATTCCTGCTCTTCCTTGGTTGGATTTGCTTGATAAATGTTTTTCTATCTTTTAATTTTTACCTTGTTTTTGTCTTTGTGTCTAAAGTATGTCTCTTATAGATCACACATTGATGGGTCATGTTTTCTAATCTGTCTTGCTACTCTTTTTCTCTTAACTGCTGCATTTAATCCATTCACATTCAGTGTAATTATCAATAAGTATGAATTAACTTATGTCACTTTGCTGTTTTTATGTTTGGTTTTGTTTTTCTTTTCTTTTTTTTTTTTGTGTATTGATAGTTTCTTTGTTTTGTATATTCCTCTGTATTGAGTTCTTTGATTTTCTTTTATATTTTGGTTTCAAGGTTTATTAATTTTCTTTGAGGTTACCCTGTAATATATTGTTATCTTCCTAAGTTTAAAACAGTCCATTCTATCTTGATATCATCTTGACTTCCTGTCCACCTGGAAGTTCTATAACTACAGCATTTATATCCTCTTTTTGCTTTGTAGTTGTCATCATCTACAAATTGGCATCTGTTTCCCTATATTCAGTCTTATAGCTTTTTTTTTTTTTTTTTTTTTTTTTTGCTGTTTGTTTAACTTGTTGACTTCTGTGTGATGTTGTTATGTGTCTTAATCTCGGGTTTTTATCTGTCGTTGTCAGTTCTCTGTCCAAAGGACTCTCTTCAGCACTTCAAAAGGATTAGTCAAATTATACAAATTTCTTTTGTTTCTGTTTATCTGGAAATGGCCTGATTTTGCTATCATATTTGAGGGACAGTTTTGCTGGATATATGGTATTTGGTTGGCATATTTTTTTCTTTCAAGGTTTTATATATGTCATCCTGTTGCCTTCTTGCCTTCATGGTTTCTGCTGAAAAGTCAGAGCTCTTTATTTCTTTACCTTTGTAGGTAATATTTTTGTTTTCCTGAGCTGCTTTCAGGATTCTTTGTTTGCCTTTGGCTTTGGAAAGTATGATTATGATATGTCTGGGTGATTTTCCTTTGAGGGTTATCCTATCTGGGGCTCATTGAGATTCTTGAACATATATCTTCTCAATTTTTAAGATATTAGGGAAGTTCTCTCCTAACACATCTATGTGACAATTTTCTTGGTGTTTTTTCTTTTTTTTCCTATTCTGGAATTATAATCACATATAAATTATTCCTCTTGATGATGTTACTTCTTCATTTTTTTGTTCTTTTTTCTGATTGCTCCTCTAATAAATTAGTATTAAGAGATTTATCTTTAATTTCACTATTTTTTCCATTAATTTGATTCTGCTCTTTTGCCTTTCCAATGCATTGTCTATTTCTGAAATTTTAGTATTAATCTTCTAGATTTCTATTTGCTGTTTTTGTATGGTTTCTGATTTTCTGTTTATTTTGTCAGTTTGTGTATATGTTAGTTTTTTGGATTCTTTTAGAGTTTTGTCTGTTTTCTTTGATGTCTATAATTTCCTTAGTGTTGTCTTTATTAACCTTCATTACATTCTTAATCTGTCGAAAGGTACTAAGTATCAGTCTTTTGAATTCCTTATCAGGGAGTTCCAATAAAATTCCTCCCCCCACAAGAATATTTTTTGGCCAGTGTTTTGTTTACCTAGTGCAGCTCTGATAGGAATATACCACAAATGGGAGGGCTTGAACAAACAGGAGTTTATTCTTTTACAATTTTTGGAGGCTTTAGGTCTGAGTTTGAAGTGCCAGGCTGTAGAGGCTGGGTGAAAGCTCCTTGACTTTGGGCTTCAGCTCTGCCTCCTTCTCCCAGCCCACTGAAGCTTCAGGCTTTTCTTCACTCAAACAGCTGCTGGCTGCTGCGGTTGACAAGCCCAAGGTTGACAAATAGAAAGGCACAGCCCCAATGTTACCAAACAACATGGCAGGCCACTAATTCAAGTCCAGATGAAGTCCCAAGATCTGCAGGATACAGCAAGCTGTTGAATAATGACTTGGCTACATGCAAGGTTCAAGCATGCCCAAAGGCTAGACATCAATCCCAAAGCTTTTCCTTATATACGGGAAGCAGACCACATCTCTAAACCAGCTACTCAACTGCTCCAGTAGATTCCACCCTGGAGTTTATTGCCAGTCTCATCATGGGGAATAACTATCTTCAGCCACCCAGCCACTCAACAAGGCCCAGCCAAGTTGACAACAACCTTAACTACTACAGCCAGTTTTTTTAGAAATGGATCTCCAGGTTCTTCTTCCAACTCTATCTTAGTCTGAAAGTTCCACTGAAACCTGGCCACCACAATGACCTTGCTGTTATTTCAGATACTGATGCCATAGCCTCCAACATCACAGCAACATGTGAGCCACAACAGTATGACAGATTGACAGACTAGTGGCAGAATGATAGAACTTTGCAAGACCAATGATTTATTCATTGCAAAAACCACTTTTCAACAACATAAATGGTGACTATACATGTAGTCTTCACCAGATGAAATATACAAGAATCAAATTGACTACATCGGTGGAAAGAGATGATGGAGAAGCTCAATGTCATTAGTCAGAACAAAGCCAGGGGCTGACTGTGGAACAGACCATCAATTGCTCATAATGAAGTTCAAGTTGAAGAAATTTAAATTGAGTCCATGAGAGCCAAAGTACAACCTTGAACATATCCTCCCTGAACTTAAAGACCATCACAAGAATAGATCTGAAGTATTGAACACTAATAGCCAAATGCCAGGTGAGTAGTGGGATGCCATCAAGGACATAATACATAAAGAAGGCAAAAAGTTATTTATTTAAAAGACAGGAAAGAAAGACAAGACCAAAAATAGATGTCAGAGGAGACTCTGAAATTTGCTCTTGAATGTAGAGGAGCTAAAGTGAATAGAAGAAAGGAAGTAAAAGAACTGAACAAAAGAATTCAAAGAAGAGCTTGAGAAGAGAAAGCAAAGTATTACAGTAAAATGTGCAAAGACCTGGAGTCAGGAAACCAAAAAGGAAGAACAAGCTCAGTATTTCTGAAGCGGAAAGAACTGAATAAAAATTTCAAGCCTTGAGTTGCAATACTGAGGGATTCTATGGACAAAATATTGAATAAAGCAGGAAGCACCAAGGGGAGATGGAAGAAATACACAGAGTCATTGTACCAAAAAGAATTGGTTGGCATTCAACCATTTCAGGAGGTAGCATATGATAGTAACTGATGGCATTGAAGGGAGAAGTCTAAGGTACACTAAAGGAATTGGTGAAAAACAAGGGCTCAGGAATTGATGGAATACCCATTGTTATGGTTCACCAAATGGATGCAGCTCTGGAGGCAGTCATTTTTTATGCCAAGAAATTTGGAAGATAGGTACTTGGCCAAATGAGTGGAAGAGATCCATATTTGTGCCCATTCCAAAGAAAGGTGATCCAACAGAATGCAGAGATTATCTAACAGTATCATTACTGCCACATGCAAGTAAAATTTTGGTGAAAATAATTCCAAAACAGTTGTAGCAGTATATCCACAGGGAACTTCCAGAATTCCAAGCTGGATTCAGAAGAGTATATGGTACTAGGGATATCATTGGTGAAGTTGGATGGATCTTGGCTGACAGCATAGAATGCCAGAAATATGTTTACTTGTGTTTTATTGACTGTGAAAAAGCATTTGACTGTGTGAATCATAACCAATTATGGATAACATAGCAAAGAATGGGAATTCCAGAACACTTAATTGTGCTCATGTGGAACCTGTACATAGACCAAGAGGCAGTCATTCAAACAGAACAAAGGTTTAAAATCATGCATGGTTTAAAATCAGGAAAGCTGTGTGTCAGAGTTATATCCTTTCACCATACTTACACAATCTGTGTACTGAGCAAATAATCTGAGAAGCTAGGCTATATGAAAAAAAGCATGGCATCAGGATTAAAGGAAGACTCATGAACAACTTTGGATATGCAAAACACACTGAAAGCAAAGAGTTCTTGAAGCACTTACTGGTCAAGATCAAAGACTTCAGCCTTCGGTATGGATTATACCTCAACATAAAGAAATAAAAAGTCCTCAAAGCTGGACCAGTAATCCTCATAATATTATGATAACTGGAGGAAAGATTGTCAAGGTTTTCATTTTACTTAGATCCATAATCAATGCCCGTGGAAGCAGCAGTTAAGAAATCAAGTGACATTGCATTGGGCAAATCTGCTGCAAAAGATCTCTTTAAAATATTAAAGCGCAAAGATGTCACTTCAAGGACTAAGATGCACCTGACCTAAGCCATGACATTTTCAATTGCCTCATATACATAAGAAAGCTAGACAATGATTAAGGAAGACTGAAGAAGAATTCATGCATTTGAATTATGATGTTGGCCAAAAATATTGAATATACCTTGGACTGTCAGCAGGACAAACAAATCTGACTTGGAAGAAATACGGCTAGAATGCTTCTTGGAAGCGAGGATGGTGAGACTTCCTCTCATGTATTTTGAACATGTTATCAGGATGGAGCAGTCCCTGGGGAAGGACATCACCTTAGTAAAGGGTCAGTGAAAAAGAGTAAGACTTTCAGTGCAGTGGATTGGCACAATTACCATAACAGTGGGCTCAGACATGGCAATGATTGGGAGGATGGCAGGACTGGGCAGTGTTTTGTTCTACTGTACAAAGAATCACTTTAGTTGGAACCTAATTCTGCAGCGCCTAACAACAACCTTGGGTGATGCAAATACCATCTGAAAGGGTGGCTGTTCAAACACATTCAGAGACCAGAAGAAAGGTCCTTCCAAAAGGTTACAGCCTTGAAAATCCTATGGATCACAGTTTTAGTGTGACACACTAGAGTTGCCATGAGTTGGAATCGACCTGACTGCAAATGGTATGTGTGTTTACCACACTATCTCTTCTGTTAGTAGTTAGGGAGGGGGATGGTGAGATGCTTTTTATGTTCTGTAGACCTCATTTTTTTCTTAGGTAATATAAAGATGTAGAACTGGAATTATGACTTCCTTTCTATTTCTTATGCTTCTTTGAATTCTAAAAATAACTAAATGTTTTTTCTCTCTCATACTGTAAGCAGCTTTATGAACATTGTTTTTTGTTGTTTGTACTTTGAGCTTTTAGGAAGCTCCTTTTTAGCTATAGATTTTGCTTGAAAAATCAATTCAGTTACATGGTAGTTTCACTAAAGGTAGTTAAAAGAGCATTTTTTATGTCTCTTGATATCTGAATTGTATTCTTTTATGCTTTCATAGAATACAGTTTTAATTCATAATATAATTTGATGTATAACAACCTATCAATCAAAACAGACCACAATTTTACTCCAATTTTGAGACCTCTGGTGGCATAGTGGGAGCTCTGGTGGCGTGGTGCCTTAGGTATTTGACTGCTAACCAGATGGCTGGCTGTTCAAACTCACCAGCCATTTCTCAGAAGGAGGGTTGGGCAATCTACTTTCATAGTGATACTGCCTCGGAAACCCAAGGAAGGGACGCTAGGAGTCGAATATGACCCCACGGCGGTGAGTTTGGATTTTAGTTTATTCAGCACAGTCTTGAGCTCCAGCCAGGCTAGTTGTTCATTGTCATACAACCACATCTTTATTCCATCCACATTGTTTCTTCCCATCTCGAATTTCTTCCTTTCTACAACCAAAATGATCAAACAAGACTGGTCCAGATACCACTTCCCCAGCTCTAGTATTGGTGTGGTGGTTAAGTTTGTGTATCAACTTGGCTGGGCCTGGTTGAGTGGCTGGGCAGCTGGATGTAGTAGTCCCCATGATGAGACTGGAAATCAACTTCCATGGTGGAATCTACTGTGAGCAGCTGAGTAGTTGCCTTAGGAATGTGGTCTGCTTCCTGTATATAAGCAGCAGCTTTTAGAATGGCCTCTAGCTTATGGCACACTTGAACCCTGCGCGTAGCTGACTTGTTCAACAGCCTGCCATGCTCTGCCAACCTTGGGACTTTCAATGGACTTGAATTAATGACCTACCATATGATTTGGTAACATTGGGACTGTGCCTTTCTACTTGTCAACCTTGGGCTTGTCAGCCTCAGCAGCCAGCAGCTGAGTAAAGAAAAGCCTCCAGCTTCAGTGGGCTGGGAGCAGGAAGCAGAGCTGAAGCCCAAGACTGAGGGGCTTTCACCCAGCCCCTAGAGCCTTGCACTTTGAACTCGGACTTAAAGCCTCCAAACTGTAAGAGAATAAACTCCTGTTTGTTAAAGCCATCCCATTTGTGGTATAGTGTTGTCAGAGCAGCACTAGGTAACCAAAACAGATGGTGATCCTTCTCATCCTCTAAGAGTAGCATCTGACTGCTAACCAAAAGGCTGGCGGTTCAGACTCACCAGCCACTCCTTGGAAGAAAGGTTGGGCAATCTACTTCCCTAGTGATACTGCTTTGGAAACCCAAGAAGGAGTTGCTATGAGTTGGATCCGATTCCAAGGCAGTGAGTTTGGGTTTTTTTTGTTTGTTTGTTTGTTTGTTTAATTGCTGTGTCTCTGGTACCTAGCTGGCTGCCTATCAGGCAGATAATGCTTATACATGTTTAATGAATGAATTAATGAACACCTCCTCGATTCTTCTTTTTTTCTCCCCCTCAGTTCCATGATTATATTTTTATTTTTTCTGTGATTTGGGTAGAAGTTTACAGAGAAAATTAGTTTTCTATTCCACAGTTTATTCACATTTTGCTTCATAACTTAGTTGCAATTTCTTGAATGGAACAGCACTCTTCCCACTTCTTCCCTGGGTTCCCCATATCCATTCCTCCTTCTTTCCAGACCCTGCCTGCCTTCTGGGCTTTGTTTTGGAGCAAATGTTGCCCTTTTGGTCTCATATGGTTAATTGCTCTGAATGAGTACATTCCTCATGAGTGTTACTGTGGACTTCATAAGCCTCCCTGTTTTTGGCTGCTAGGTGATCCCCAGAGGTGGGTTCAGTTCCAGGCTTGAAGAGTGCCTGAGGGTCACAGACAACAGGGTTCCAAAAATCCCCATCAGACCAGTAAGTCTGGTCTTTTTATCATTTTGAATTTTGTTCTACATTTTTCTCCCATTCTGTCCAGGACCTTCTGTGGTCCTGAACACAATGGTTGGTATTGGTACATGACACCATTTAGTTCTTCTGGTCTCAGGATAGTGGAGGCTGTGGTTCACATGTTCTTATATTCCTTTGGACTAATTATTTCTTTGAGCCTTTTATTTTCTTCAGGCATCTTTCCTCTGGAAAGAGAAAGACCAGTATTTACATATTAGGTGGCACTTGCTCCCTACCTTTTCAGACCCCAGTTGCTATTCACTGCAGTAGCATGTAAAGCATTGTTTTTGTGAACTATGTTATGCCAATTGACTTAGCTGTTCCCCAAGGTTCTGTTCCTAAACCCCAAGCCCAATTACTCATTCCCTCAAGGTATTTGGTAATAGCTAAGAAGTTTTCATAGTTTTGCCCTCCATTTCCTCTACTACGTACATGGATATATTTACAGTACATACAAATACATATGTAGAGATACCATCTGCTAAACCGATATATGCTTGTGGGTATAGTTCTGTTCGCCTACCCACAGCTAGTTAGCTTGCATGTCTGCCTGTGTATCCATCATAGATATTGTTTGTTTTTACTGACATTGCAGGATTGTGCATGTAGTAGTATTTACCTTTGCTCTCTGGAACTCTTATATACCTCTCAGTGTCTTCTTTTGCTTTAGTAATATTGTGCTGGTCTCCCCTTTATTGTATATTGCCTTTACCTTCACCCAAATTAATACATATTTACCATCTAGTTATTGTTTCCCATCCCCTTCCCTCTCATCCCTGGTAACCATCAAAGAATGTTTCTTTCTGTGTGTAAACCTTTTCTTGACTTTTTATTATAATGGTCTCATACAATATTTGCCCTTTTGTGATTGACTTATTTCATTCAACATAGTGTCCTGCAGGTTCATCCATGTTATGAAATGTTTCATGGATTCATTGTTATTCTTTGACATTGCATAATATTACATTGCATTTATGCATTGTAGTTTATCTATTCATCCACTGGGCACTTAGGTCGTTTTCCTAGATTATTCTTTTTCTTTACTTTGTATCTAACACAGAGTACATGCTCAGTAGAAATTTGTGTGTTGTGTAGGAATTGACTCAACAGCAATTGAGTTGGCTCTTTTTGTTTTTGTTTTTAAGTGGAATATAATTTTTCAAAGCCTCAAGTATCCTGCCTTTGATCAGCTTTAACTGTCACTTATTTAGTATCTGAAAAATATTTTTAAATATCTTAAACAATAGCACTTCAATCACAGTATGGATATTCCTCTCATCAAATTGACAAAGCTCCTCAGATGTTGGATAAACAATCACCATCCCTACAACATATTCCCTATGGTGTAGAATTCAGAATATTTTTGATGGACCCTTTTTAATTGAAATTCTTTTTAAGGTCTTTCTGACTTATCAAGTGGCTAGCTTTATGTTCCTACACTCTCTTTTCCCCTGCATGATTGAGATAAACTAGGTCGTGACCACTAGTGCCTGATTTGACTCTGCTCCTCACCAGAAACTCTCAGTTCTTGGCTTCCTCGCAGTGCTGCCTGGGCTGCAGCAGGCCGTCCATCCTCGCACTCTGGGGCCCACCCAGTTTCCTTCTGGCACCGAAGGCAGCGGCTGCTGTGCCACCCTTCTCTTCAGATAAGCATGGCTTGGAAGTGCTATCTTTAGAGGTGATGAGTTTTTGTTTGGATAGAATTATGACTAGTATAAAACCCACACATGCTAACAAGCCATGGAGTGCAAAATAATTATTGAAAGCAATTTGAGAGAAAAGTGGAAAATGATCTAAGGAAAAAACAAAATTGTTCACTAAGCTTTGGTCCCATTTTTTTTCACTAGTACATTGAATCTTGAGCCTTAATGTTCTGCTACCAGGTAACCTAAGCGCTGACAGCCCTGCTATTCTCTTCAGTTTCTTTGGTTTAACTCTTTATTAAACTTCTGTACCTGGTTTCTTAACATTTTATTCAAGGTTGGCCAGAAAACACAAGGTTTACCTTTTAGTGGACAACTAAAGAAGGAATTACATTTTTATTTTAACTTGGTTTTATTTAAATAACAGTTGGAAATGCAGAAAATGTCTTCTCTATGTCCCTCCATGAGCATTCGGGTAACTTTTTCTATAGAAAAGGCAACCTTTTCCACCTGAAAGGATATATATGCTCTGCCCATGGCTCCAGGATATGCATATAAGTTAATGTAATGTATGTATTACATCCCATATATGGTGACTGACTCACTTGAAAGATGTGGTGGTTATGTTTGTGTGTCAACTTGGCTGGGCCTCGTTGAGTGGCTGGGCAGCTGGTGGTAGTTATTCCCCATGATGAGACTGGCAGTCAGCTCCATGGTGGGATCTACCACAAGCAGCTGAGTAGCTGCTTTGGGTATGTGGTCTGCTTCCCGTATATAAGAAGCAGCTTTGGGAATGGTCTCTAGCATATGGCACCTTGAACCTTGCATGTAGCTATGTTGTTGTTCAGCAGCTTGCCATGTTCTGCCAACCTTGGGACTTACAGTGGACTTGAATTAATGGCCTGCCATGTGATTTGGTAATATCAGGACTGTGGCTTTTTACTTGTCAACCTTGGGCTTGTCAGCCTCAGCAGCCAGCAGCTGTCTATTGTTGTTGTTGTTATTTGCCATCGAGTCGGCCCCAACTCATAGCGACCCCTCCTTGGATTTCCGAGGCAGTATCACTACGGAAGTAGGAATGCCCAACCTTCCTTCCGAGGAGTGGCTGGTGGGCTTGAACCGCCAGCCTTCTGGTTAGCAGTCAAGTGCCTTAGGCACTATGCTACCAGAGTCTGAGTGAAGAAAAAAGCCTCTTGCTTCTGTGGGCTGGAAGCAGGAGGCAGAGCTGAAGCTCAAGTTTGAGATGCTTTCACATAGTGCCTAGAGCCTGGCACTTTGAACTCAGACTTAAAGCCTCCAAACTGTAAGAAAATAAACTCCTGTTGTTAAAGCCATCCCATTTGTGGTATATTCCTGTCAGAGCAACACTAGGTAACCAGAACAAAAGGCATGCCTTATTCTAGGTTGCAGAGTAGCTCCACTTCGTACTTAGAATATTATGGATATTCTAAGACCAATGCTACGGTTTATTCCCCTTGAATCAATTCTAATAGTAATGTGAAAATAAGTTCCTGGCAAGGGGAATAGGCATTATACAAAAGTAATAAAATACTTACAAAGATGCTTCTAAAAACTTTTACACTTTAAGAACAGCAGAGAATGAAAATAAAATTAATTCTTATCATACATAGGGGTAACAGACACCATTAGCACCATAGCATATAAATATAATATAGGGTTTATGGGGGAAAACTTATATAAGCAGAGAAGTAGCAGAGCTTGAGCAGTCGCCTGGGCTCCTGGTATAGAGGGGCCTGCCTTGGCTACCAGGTTGGTAATGCATGAAGAGCATGGTTAAAATGAGGCCTGCTCATACTACGTTGCATATTTATAGCCTAGGGGTAGGACTAAAAATTACTTTGTTTAGTAACAAAAACTATGTCAAAGGCTCTTCAGACTGTACAGTGGGCAAGTTGAAGGCCACAGTCTACATAATGAGCACCCTGGGAACAGCCTTGCATGCCAGCAATAATGACCTCACCCAGAGGTTTTGTCTCTGTGGAGAATGGGTTAAGCCAGCTAGTGACCTCTTTGATTAAACTGCCAAAAAAGAGGAGATGAAATTCTACGGCCATTCTTAGTGTCTTTTATCACTTTACATTTGGGCAAGAGGTCAAGTATTTCTTCATTTTTGTTGTTGTTTGGTGTCATCAAGTCTGTTTTGACTCATAGTGACCCTGTGTACAACAGAGCAAAACACTGCCGGGTCTTGTGCCATGCTCATAATCGTGTTTGAGCCCATTGTCATAGCTACTGTGTCAATCAATCACATTGAGGGTCTTCCACTTTTTCAGTGACTCTCTACTTTATCCAACATGATATCCTTCTCCAAGGAATGGGACCTTATGATAACATGACCAAAGTACATGAGACGAAGTCTGGCTATTCTCGCTTCTAAGGAGCCTTCCTACTGTACTTCCTCCAAGACAGATTTATTTGTTCTAGAAATCCATTCAGTACTCTTCACCAACACCACAATTCAGATATATCAATTCTTCTGCAGTCTTCTTTATTCATTGTCCAGATCTCACATGCATATGAGGCTATTGAAAATATCATGGCTTGAGTCAAGCACACCTTAGTCTTCAAAGTTATATCTTTGCTCTTAAACACATTAAAGAGATTTTTATTTTTTGTAGCAGATTTGTCCAGTGCAATACGTCTTGATGTCTTGACTGATGCTTCCATAAGCATTGATTATGAATCCAAGTAAAATTCTTGACCTTCAATCTTTTCTTCTTTTATCATGACGTTGCTTATTGGTCCAATTGTGAGAAGTTTTGTTTTCTTTATGTTGATGTATAATCCATCCTGAAGGCTATAGTCTTGGATCTTCATCAGTAAGTGTTTCAAGTCTTCTTCACTTTCATAAGGCAAGGTGATCTTTTTATGTATTTAAATTCCATTTTTGAAGTTAGAGCTAATAATTCTAATATTTTTAAATGGCCCTAAATAGTTCCTGAACATCAGCAGTGCTAATTGACCCATCTGAAAAGAATTACTAACTAAATTTCTGTTTTGGTGCTTGAAACAAGTTCAAACAGAACATTCCAGTATGATAGCCATAAGATTATTTTCATCCCAAAGGTATAGTTTAAAATGTTATATATGAAGAAATGGATATGGATATTTGAATAATTTCAGCCCTTTGAGGAGGGGTTGAATATTGTCATTATAGGAATGAATCTGAGCCCTAAAACCAAAGTCTAAAGTGTGTCAGAGTGGAATCAACTATTCCATTTCTTGCCCCATGAAGGTTCATCTGTGTCTTGATCCATCTAGGAAGATAGTTTCTACTATCTCACACCAAATCCCTTGACCAGTAGTTCTCAAAGTGTGGTCCTCAGTCCTCAACATAATAAAAGGCATTTATGCAAAACCAACAACCAATATTACCCTCAATGGAGAGAGACTGAAACCATTCCTCTTGAGAACAGGAACTAGACAAGGATGCCCGCTATCACCACTTCTATTCAACATTGT
>NW_006921671.1:10185532-10230629 GCF_000298275.1 Orycteropus afer afer
TTATCTTCTGTGTCTGTGTTAATTGGTTTCCCTTTTCTTTGTTGAAGAGGGTCTGTGCAATCCTTCTGCCTAGTCCGCCATCTTGCCGGAACGCCCATACCAGTCACTTTAGAAAATATTTATGCAGCGTTCCAAAATATGCTGTTCTTCTTTGTACACAAAGACATAGCAAAAGAAAGCCAAATCCTATAAGTTACATTAGAAAACTTTTCTTACTATTTGGCCCAAAATTTCATTTTTCAGTTTAATTTCAATGTTTTTCTTATACAATTCTATGTACCAGTTAGTTCCCAATTTTATGGTCTCAAAGTACTTGAAGATATTTTAAGGCCATGCTAATAAAAAGTATAGCCAAAACATGGAAACAACCCAGATGTCCATCAACTGAGGAATGGATAGCCAAAATATGATACATACACACAATGGAATACTATGCAACACTAAAGAATAATGTAGAATCTGCAAAACACTGCATAATGTGAATGAACTTGGAGGACATTATGCTGAGTGAAATAAGTCAATCACAAAAGGACAGATATTATATTAGTCAGTTATTGTAAAAGTTAAGGAAAGGTTTATCTATTGAAGGAAATTTTCTTTGTTGGTTACCAGGGGTGGGAGGGGCGGGGAGGGAATGCTGTTAGATAGATAGAAATAAATATTGATTTGGGTGAAGAGAAGGGCAATGTACCAAAGGTGAGTGACCAATTTGGCAGCATTGTGGATGAGGGAGACATAGAGAGGTACATGGGAAGTATAGACAACAAATATGAACCCTTTTGCATATATAGTACTGAGTTGTCAGTGAAGGAAAACATGGGTATATGGACGGATAGATAGGAGGACAGGCTAAACAATTAGGTATGTCTAAAAGGGGAGTGTATCCAAGATCATATATAGGGTTGGCAGACAATGGTCCTATAAGTTTATGTGAATGATCAGAATCCCCAGGTGTATAGTAGAGCTGACAAGGGGCAAGGTTGTGGTCACTGCTTGGTCACAGCCAGCTACCCAGAGGGACCAAGTAGTTGAACCTGCAGGCATGGGACCATAGTCGCAGGGGACATCAAGCTCAATTGGCATAATATACTATACAAAACATTGTTCCACCTCCTACTTTGGTGAGTAGCAACTGGGATCTTAAAAGCTAGCAAGCTGCCATCTGGATGCAACGATGGGTCTCTCCTCATCAAGAAGAAAGAAGAAAACCAAAATTAATGGAAACAATCAGTCCTAGCGACTGGTACACCATCCGATCTGCAACCTATACAACTATGAGACCAGAAGAACTAGATGGTGGCTGGCTACCACTGTCATCCACTTGCAAGGGATGTAGGAGATCCTGCATAGAGAGGGAGAACAATGTGGAACAAAACTCAAAATCATTTGGAGGCAAAAAAAAAAAGAAGATGGGGACCAGATTTGCTGGTCCAATAGAGCCTGGTAGAACCACTGAGACTATGGCCCCTAGCTGCCCTTCAGGTCTGGAATTGAACCCACACCTGTGGTTTCCAGCCAAACAAAGTACAGGCATGTGAGTTAAACATTTACCTCAAGTAGACACACGCCCTGGAGAGAACAATCATGGGAGAAGGAAGGGCTGTTTATGCACAGGGAGATAGCTCAGGGGGCAGGAGAGTAGGGAGGGATGGACACTGGGAAGAGATAGCTATGGGGAGGAAGTGGGAGGGGAGCTGTTGCATTGTGGTAAACTGTGGTCAATGACATGAGACAAAGTATATGTGAACTGCTGTATAGAAAGTGAATTTGCTCTGTAAATCCTCACCCAAATCAAAATAAAAATAAATAAATATAAATAAATAGTGAGAAAGAGTTTTCTCTGAGGAGGGAATTTTTCATAGTGATAAAATATGAAAATAGAAGAGGATTTTCAGGGTCTGATCTAAAATTATATCCCTAAATTTTTGTTGTTATAATTATCTACCACTTAAGGGTGAGCACAAGCTTTTTTTCCCTCCACAATATTTAAATTTTAAAATCCTCTTGGTTGTTCGGTTGAATCTAGCATTTTCCCCCAGTGCATTCTGTAGAAAATTAGTCTCATGTGGCACTAATGTGACTATCAAAAGAATTTTGTGGTTAAATAAGTTTGAAAGTGTTCCACACAGCATTCCAGTTTGAAGATTCCCAATTTACATTGGCTTAAAAACATAAGTCATACTTCAACTAAAAATAAATAAATAAATAACTGTGTAATTCAGCACTTTCTAAACTTGGTAACAGGATTCTTGTCACAAACATCATGAAGAACTTATATTCCACATGACACTTTTTGGGAAATTAGTTGATGTCAATTTCTGGGAAACTATCTTTCTAGGCTGACCAAGGGCTGGCTGTAGGGGATAGCAAAACTGAAGAACACATTTCCAGATGGGGTACATTATGGGAACATGTGAGACCCAAGGCTTTTCTCAGGACCCTTAACTGTTCCTCTAGTTATCAATGAAGGTCTGTGAAGTCAGTCTAGAATCTCAGTAGACCATAATATTTTCACAGCAGAATCTCTTTCCTATGTGTAGTAAAATGGATGCTGTTTTTTCACTCACTGAAACTTTTTCTGATTTGGGCTTTGATTTATTGTTGCTGCCATTTTGTTGTATTTGTAGTGCAGGGGGTGTTTTGGAGTACGCTGAATGCCACCTATAATTGGCACCATTTTAAAAATGTGAAAAAAAAAACAAAAAAAAAAGTGCCTGACATAATATAGGCCCTGACGTTATATATTTCCCAGTCATCTAGGAAGTCTTTTGTCTCAGGCATAGTCTGTGTTTGTTTATTCAACAGTATTTATTGAATGGGTACTAATGCAAGCGCTGTTCTAATCAAGAATCCCTGTCCTTATTAAGCTTATATTCTAGTAGAATGGAGTGAGTAGACAGAAACTAAACAAACAAACAAGTAATATATATAGTATGGTAGATGATGAAAAATGCAATAAAAGCAAAAAAGAGGAGTAGGAGTACCAGGAGAGGATTAATATTTCAATTTTAAATAGAGTAATCAGGGCAGGCCTCTGTGAGAAGGTGACATTTGAGAAAAAGAGGTTGTTTTAGTCATCTAGTGCTGCTATAACAGAAATACTACAAGTGGATGATTTTAACAAATTTATTCTCTCACAGTTCAGGGGCCTAGAAGTTCAAATTCAAGGTGTCAGCTTTAGGGAAGGGCTTTTTTCTGTCATCTCTGGTGGAAGGTCCTTGTCTCCTTCCAACATCTGTGGGCCTGGCAATCCTTGGAGATCTCCAGATATCTTGGCATCACTCTTCCCCTGGGTCAAGGCATTTCTCAGCACAGGGGTCCCAGGTGCAAAGGATGTGTTCTGCTCCTGGCTGTTCTTCCGTGGTGGTGCTAAGGTCCCTCTGATCTCTGCTTATTTATTTAATCTCTTTCCTATCTCAAAAGAGATCCCTCAAGATACAACCTAATCCTATTGATTGTATTCTACTTCATTAACATAACTGCCTCTAATCCTTCCTTATTAACCTCATAGAGGTTAAGATTTACAACACTTAGGATACATGAGATCACAAAATGGAGGATAATTACATAACATGGAGAATCATGGCCAAGGCAAGTAGATACATTTTAGGGAAAGTGCATTTCAATCCATAACAAAGAGGAAGACTTGCACCATGTGAAGGAGCATTCTGGCAGAGGGAAGGACACGGTCAAAAGCTTTGAGGCAATAGCTAGCTTTTCCAGTTCCAGGAGGCCATCATGGCTGGAGAGGAGTGAGCAGGGTGCAAGCAACAGGAGATGAGGTCAGAGGGGTGTGAGTGGCATCAGAGCACTACAGTCTCATAAGCTTTTGGAAGGACTTGGGTTTTTATTCTAGGTACAGGAGACCACTGCAGGCTTCTGAGTAGTGATATGATCTGATGTAAATTTTTAAAAGACTGCTGGGCTTCGTACGTGAGGGGTAAGGGGCTAAGCAATCAACATGCAGAACCTGAGCTCTTTAATTTAAAATGAATTAGGAAAATTGTGACCAATTCAGTTTTTATACAACTAGAATCTTTCTTTTAGATTTTTATTTTTCACAGATTTTTTTACACTTGAGAGAACTATTTAATATCACTTAATTTTTAATTATAAACATACTGCACAAAGAAAGGTATATATTTAGTTTCTATCATAGGATAACCTCTGTTACTTATTTAATGTTTATTATTCATTTTGGGCAAACTCCTATGTAGAGATGATCCATCTGTGATAAATATTTCTGATGAAATGTCCAAAACTGCTTTGTGGAGAAATCTTCTGATTACCGCTGATAACTCAAAAGATAAGGAGTCAAGCTTTCCTTCTAAAAGGTTTGAATTTTAAAATAATAAGATTATATGCTAATACCAATCATTTCTATGACATGAAACCATTAGCAAAAGAATAAATACTGGTTTTCATAAAATTTAGATCTCAATTATTTCAGAAAATTACTTTTAAAGTGCATAGAAATTTTATTTACCAGAAATGTTTGAATGTTTTGCGACTATCTCCCTTAGCAAATTGGAAGCTCACTCCAAACTATTATGGTCGGGGGAAATGGTGCTATAAATGAGTCCCCAGTGTGTGACACTTTTAGACATTCATTTTGGCCTGCTCTTCTACAGTACAATTTTATTATATTCCTGTCACCCTTGGACCAGAGTCCTCCTAGCCATTTGACCACATTTTACAATACCACTCCGACAACACCCCCCGTCTTCATCTTTTTTTAAAAAAAAAAAAACCCTATATGGCACATGCATTGGTGATTTTATATTTAATAAGTTTCTAGTCCCCTATTCCAACC
Source organism: Orycteropus afer afer (assembly GCF_000298275.1). NCBI lineage: Eukaryota > Metazoa > Chordata > Mammalia > Tubulidentata > Orycteropodidae > Orycteropus > Orycteropus afer. The sequence goes on from NW_006921671.1 coordinate 10,190,346, forward strand.
CCCTGAAAATTTGCTCTAACCCCTTACCCAAAAACTGAACTCCAAAAAGTTCTACCCATTCTTATTTCTCTGTATGTAAGCATACACAACTCTTGTAGTTGCAAATAATTTTAATTGCATGCTGGGGGAGGAGTTTATCCTTAAATATCGAGTCATCATAGCATTTGCAGAATTTATAAATTAGAGTTTAAACCATCCAATCTTCTTAGATGCTGATCTGAGGAAAAAGGAATTCCTGTGTTATGTTAAAATCTTTTCTTGTTAAAGAGTGATTGAGGGATTTGGGACAGTGTTTACTGTAATTATTAAGTTCTTTTATTTTCATAACCTTAAATTAACATTTTCTACTTAATTTTTATATTACATTTTTGTCATAAGCTCCCCTTCCTAATCACTCTAGAAGCTGATTCCCCAAAGGTAAGACCCTCTCCCTCAAACCTATTCCTTGGTTGCATTTCCTCATGTTAAATGGTGTCTTCTGGAAACCTGGTCAGCCTACGTCCTCTGTGTGAGTTTTGGGGAGGCAAAAGGCATGGAGAGCCCTAGACTCAGACCCTGTGTTACACTGAGTGTTTATGGTGTTCCTGTAACTACTCAGCTGTTTAAGAGGGTTTGAAGCTTGATTAAAATTTTTTTCCCTACAAGACATATACAAACACATCATTCATGAATCAGTAAATACACCAGAATTGTATTCAGTAATGATATAAAATTTCTAGATTGGAAAGAGAAAGTTCATTCTTTAAATTAAGCAACTGCAAAGCTGGGAGCTTCCATTTATGCACCATCATGCATCCAAGCCTGCCGACTCTATCTGGCTTCGTGGGGGAATATTTGGAAACATGAGCTGGAGAAAGAGGCTACATTAGACTTGAAGCATATATCTCTTGTTGCTGGTTTTTGTCACCCCAAAATAGCATGCTCCTTCAGTGTTATCTCTAATCCCAAACAGCATAAACAAGACAGATAGTGGATGTCCAGAGAGTCTTCAGAAGCTGGGAATTACCCCTATTCATTCTCTCCGTCTCTCTGTCTCTCTGTCTCTCTCTCTGTCATCTACCTCCAACATTTACTGCAAGGGAAGTTAATATAAATGACTCAGTAGACTGTCTTGAAGTATTTTGGTTGATGATTGGTTTCTTTTAAGAGGGCTTTAAAACTTCATGTATTTCCTTGCTTGGCTCAAGCAGAAATAACATTGTATTCTAAAACGTACTTTATCTTCCTTTCCCAAAGATCCCTGTTACAGTCAGATAGAATCATCCTCACAGTAATTCTGTGTTTTGCTAAGAGTCTTGGGAGAAAATCAGAGTATTATAAGGGTAATTTCTGAAGCCCACTGAAATATGTGTTTGTGGAACCTTTCACATTAAAAATACTGCTTTCTCTGATATTTCAAAATGTGAAATCAGGTTTGAGGCTTAAAATAAAATGCTGGCCATGGGAAATATGTGGAGAATTTGAGACAATCAGACTTGAAAATTGCTTTTTTTTTCCCTTTTGACTATATAGAAGATTAGGCAATCTACTTCCGCAGAGATACCGCCTCGGAAACCCAAGGAGGGGTCTGTATGAGTCGGAAACGACTCGACGGCAGTGAGTTTTTGATCCATAGTCTAAATTATTCCTCTATTATTTTTCTTTGGTTCAAGCAAGGTTTTTATGACATGATACTTTAGATAATCCCCAAAGGAAATAATAATGCCAAATGATGCCCTTCATCAGAAAAGCCTAATTGTTTAAAAAACCAGGTTATCTAGATTAAAAATACGTGTCTAGTCTTCAGACATTACATTGACTCTAATGAGCAAAGTCAGATACTTTAAACAAGACCAATTTTAAATAGACCATCCTTCACATTTTGATATAACCATTTGTTTTTTACTGTTTGAACATATGTTCCCACTGATAGAAGGTCCAAAATATTGCTGAAAGTTTACCCAGCTTTCTTTACCTTGCAGTGTGATGAAATCGGTAGCTGTCCACGTGAAAAATATCTCTAGGTAGTTTAGTGTCTTTCATCCTCATAACTAGTAACTGGCAGAAAGGGCATGACTCCTAGAATCCTAAAGTATAACATTCAGTATTGAGCAGGGGCTGTGAAAACTTGGTTGGTACATGTTGGAGTATTTGTTGGGCAAAAAGGCCGAAGGACCAGCGGACCAGGGTCTGTGTCTCCTGAGACCTCAGCTGGCTTGTGTGCAGCCTTTCACCTTGTGGTCTGTGTTACTGCCCTTTGCTACAAGCCCTACGTGCCCAAAGAAACCTAGCCACCTTTTCTTAGTGGACTTTGAAAAAGCAGTTGTATTTTCCCAATTATTTCATTCACTTTCTTTTGTCAAAAATATTTTATCTAGTATAAGAAAAAGGAAGATCTAAGAACTAACTGCAAATTCTACAACATCTATATGTCTAATTTAGATCCTAGTTTAACAGTGTTGTAAATATAAATGATAAGCTTTCTCTTACAACTTACTGAGTAGATTGGTGGGACTAGGTATCATTAAAAACTGAAGGAGCAGTGAGTTTATATTAATGTGCAAGAACAATTTGGAAAAGGGTATTAGCCTTTTTTCAAGGAAGAGGAGGATGAGAATGGTTGCATAACTTGAAAAATGTAATCAGTGCCACTAAATTTTACGTGTAGAATTGGTGTATGTTCTGCTGAGTATATTTTCAACTATAACAAAAAATAAAATAAATAATTAAAAAAATTTCACAAAGGATAAAGATTAACATATAGCCAGAAAACAACAAATTACATCAAAATAGGGAGCAACTGCTACATCACTAAGAAAAGCAGCACTTAGTTTTACCTTAGTGTCAGAAGCTAGGCTCTGAGGCCACCCTCTTCCTGGTCCTATAACCACCACTCCCCTTCTGTCTTGGTTTCTTCTTCTTTTCTTTGATTACCTAAGACTGGGCCTTCTCAAGACTTCTTGGTAAATGTTGCTCATAACAACCATTTTGTTACCATTGAAAAGTAACAATTTCATTTAATGCTTAGCAGCATGAAAGTATCCAGGTACTTTTTGCCCCCTCATGAAGCATTGCTTCCCTATACACTCTTTCCTCACTTATTGACATGATTAGGTTCCAAAGACCAGGTAACTGTGTTAAATTGGCATTATGTGAAAATGGAGGATGCCCACATCAGATCACAAAAGGAAGGATGACTACATCATTGTGTAACTGCCACACCACCTCATTGAATAACTGCCACACGATGGCTCAGCCAAGTTGACACATAATGTTAGCCATCACAGCCAGTGTTACTCTCGTCTAGCACCTTGATGCACATTACTTCCAGATACACATCGTTAATATGCAAAATAGTTGGATAGTAGATTTTTCACTATGGTTGTAAATGCACAATGTCAGCTAATGAGATATTCAATAAGTGAAGAGAAGGTGTATTTTAAATTTTAACTCCTCAAGGACTGAAACACTGTCTTATCCATCTTGTATCCCAAGTCCTTGCAAAGTACCTGGCTCATATTACATATGCAATATGTGTTTATTACAATAGTACAAAGTAAATGGGCAATAGGTTTATTTTGATGAGAATTTAGATTTGATCAGTACCCAGAAACATGAATGGAACTAGAAATAAAGTAATAGCCAGAGTAAAGGGGTACAAATTGATAATATTTAGCAGTGTTGAGCTGGCTAAAAAATTTCTGTTTTATAGTTTTCTGAAATCTAATCTGATACCAAATCGGCTGTTTTTTAAGAATAAAAATAAATATCCAGACACTTACCCAGTTATTGTTTTGTAACTAAGCAACCAACATGACCAAAGCAGGACATCAGGGGGATGTATGTTTGTGGATCAAGTCAACATTCTGAAGCTCTTTTACAATGCTTGGTAACTATGCCATTGGGAATTCATTAATTTATCAAAAGGTTACAGAGCTCTTCCTGTGCTTCAAAGCATTGCACAAATAGGAATTGTGCATATGTAGACATAAGCTTATCACTGTCCCCACAATCTCTTACAGATATTCTTAAATATAAGCATCTGTTATTTTTGTTATTCTACCTTTCAAAAGATAGAGCCTGTTTGAATTGGGAATAGCAATGCCTCAGAATTCTGGAATTTAAACTAGAAAGAACATAGAAGTCATCAAGTCCAAACTTTATTTTACAGACAAGGAAACCATGTTCCAAGGAGGTTAAATACGTAGTCCAAGGACATACTACTTATTCTTAGCTTCTGGGAGCTGGGCCCAGATCTTCCAACTCCAAGCCTAGGGGTCCTCCAGTGCTCCAGTCTGGCTTTTTCATTGGCTTTGTTAAGCAGAAGAGGCTGGGAGCCAGGTAGAGTCCAAGGAAAAGTTAATTTGGAAAGCAGGGTAGCCGTCACTTGTCATATGAAATGAACTTAAAGTAGAAGAAAATGAGTCATGCAGATAGAGGAGTTAAAAATATGGAGTTAAGACTCTCAACACATCATGTGCACACTGTCATCTCTTCTCAAGGAAGGAGAAAAGAAAAGGAAAAAAAGTGGCTTTGCTCTGACCTGTAAGTAGTATGTGCTGAGAAGTGTGGCAGGCATAAACCCGGGTGCCATAGACACTCGCTCACACCAGCTCTCAGTTCTGGCAGCGTGCCACAGATGGCAGAAGCTCCGGCACTTCTTACCTGATGGTGCCGGGTGGTGGTGACAACTGAGAAGGGCTGTTTCTAGCTTGAATTGGAGGAAAAACAATTTAAAAAGCACACTCTTAGAATGTTTCGCAGTTATTGACCACTGAGAAATCAGCTGCACAGGAGGCCCACGCAAAAAAAAGGTTTTTATCTGTCACTTTATTACTTGGAAAAGTTATACAACCAAGGGTTTCCCCACCATCAATTAGTTCATAAATTTACATTTATGGCCGAAGTTAACAGTAAAAATATGGGGATTCTTCCAGCAAGGGCCTCAAAGGCTGACCATATGTGGCCTTTTCATAGCAGCTGCAGAGAGAGGCCCAAAGAGGCTGCACATGCAGGGACTTTGCAGTGTGCTGAAGTAGCTGGGGAGTGAGCAGTGCTGCCCCTCTGGAAGCTTACAGTGGGTGTGAGCTCCATTCATTTAAGCACATTATTCGAAATTTCCATGAAAACTGCCAATGTGAGAATAGAAAAAGTGCAAGTTTTGAAAAACTCAGGCAAATATGGTAGAGTCACATTGCCAGTTGTCCCCTTGGTGGATTTAACTGGGGAGTGAGACAGAATGGAAGGCATTTTGGAATTTATTTTGGAAAGCCTGAGAGGAAACATTGTTCCTCTGATGTACACACAGAGTGAGGGTTTATCTGTGAAGAGATAGTAAGGGCATCTGGAGTGCAGTGTGCAGTGCGACCCCTCCTCTAGAGAGGTGGGATCCGAGACACCATCTTCACCAAAGAGCGGGATTTGTACATAAAGGATGAGCCACCTGCAGCAAGCAGAGCCCAGAAATACCTACTGTGACGTCTTTGTGTCATTTATTGGTGTTGGTGCTGTCTTAAGATGAGGGCATGACTAGCATTTTCTACACTCATCGGTGACTCATTTGCCCGAATGAGGACCATGGTATTAATCTTGCATGCTTTCAGAACTGTTTGAAAAGTGTCTGGTTTTTGTTTCTTTTGTTTCTGTTTTTTGAATGTCCCCCTCTCTGCAATTCTTGGTTTCTATCCCACTGAGTGCAGAGGATTTTAATTGTTGTTATGGAACTCTGCTTCACAGCATGAGAGGACAAAGCCTAAGGGCTCTGGGGGTGTTCTGGGGTTGATGGGTTTGGTGTCTGAGCAAGCAGGTTTCATAGCTGCCATGCAGGGTTACAGTAATAAATTTCTCCTTTTTCCTCCATAGCAATGAAAGCCGAAAAGAGAAGAAAGCTGACTCAGGGAAAGGTGTTGACAGGGAGACTTGTCTATGACTTGATCTTCAATTTATTTTTTAAAATATATGAGAAGAGTGCCACAATTAATTATTAATAAAACTGCTTTGATCCTATTATAAATTCTGTCTCTCATCTCAAATCCACCTTCATACTGTAAGTAGTGCAATATTGGTTTCATTTCTGTGTTTAAACTTCTGAGCAGTGAGACACCCTTGTGAGCATATACAATAGCTAATGTAAGTACCTCTGTGTTCCTTGCTCTATGTTAGACATTTGCAAGCACTGGATTCTCATTGTCAGTTTCACGAGAACAATAGCTTTCTTAAAAAGATAAGTCATATTTACCTAGTTTGTATTTTCCTACTTTAGTGACCTGAAAATGCCTGATTATTTCAATTCAGAAGAATTTTGAAAGGTAGTCTTACTTCCTTTTATAGCTTAACATTAGTGACATTTCAAAAGACCCAAATCAAAAAGTTAGTTAGAAAACTTTTTTTAATAATTGTATTTAATGCATTTCCTTGATTTAATATGATATATTTAATACTTAAGAATTTATATATAACTAAAACTTAAAGTCATTTGAAAAAATATATAGAACCTAGGCACACTTGTTAAAAAGAATCACAAACACTAATGCAAAAAGTTGAGTAGATTTGCTTAAAATTCAAGTTTGATCATATGGTCAAATACTAGGCTTGTACGAAATGCTTTAGAAAACTTTGTAACAGTTTTGTGGGATTTTCAATACCAACCTTTATCAGAAATTTGCTGTTAAATTTATCTCCCATTGGCAACTAATAAACCTATTGTATACATACTTGTGGAATACCACACGGTGATCATTGTACATGAAATTCCATTTCTGTACAGTTATTCCGCTGCTAAAGATCATACACTGCTTAATGCTGGTTCTGAGTCACGTTCTAATGTTAAACTGACAGGTCTCCAATTGTAATTTTTTCTGCAAAGCTTTTTCCACTTTTTAATTACATGCATGTTGTGGAAAAATAATCTTTTAAATGAGAATTTCAGCTTTCTGTTTGAGAAGGTTCTGTAGCTATTTCCGTCCATATGAAGTAATCCATCTTTATAAGCTTATATATGGAGAAGGAAAGTTAAGAGTTTTTGAGCATTACTAAAAAAAGTATTATTTCATTTCATTTTAAATGAATGTGAACTTTATAAAGATTAAATCTCACAGTGCTCTTGGTCCCTGAGAATGACCAGTGATCATCAGCTTGTAATACGTCAACGTCCAATTTTACAATAATTCAGGACTACCTGGTTTTTCCAAACAGTCAAGCAATTGATTACTTACTCTGAGTGTACGCAAAAAGTAAAAAAAAAAAAAAATCCTCTTTTGATTAACCTATTAAGAGGGGAGGGCAGGGAGAAAGAAAACCTCCATTAGGTTTAAAATTTTGATACTTTCTAAAAAATTCCCCTCACAGTCCTTTCAGGAGTCATTTTTTTAACAGAGCATAAGCCTAAAAAATATGGGAAGAACAATTTGCACTAATAAAGTTTGTATTTATAAATGCCAACGTAAAATACAGAAACTTTCCATTCCAAATGTATAGACTTTGTGTGTTTTATAATACAGATAGTACAACGTAAGTGTTTTCATTGTTACATGGTTTAGACTTGCTGTACATGCCAGTCAGTCCCCAAAGCAGCCTCCTAGTGTTTTAATATATTAAAAACTGTTAAGAATGATCATCGTGAATTAAAAGCCTCACGTGATCATCTGTTTGAATATAGCAACCATACCCAATGAAATTATGTATTTCTGAGTATTTTTATAGTTATTTTGTTTTTGTGTGAATTTTAATGCTATTCTCATGTTAATCCTAATATTTTGAAATCATATAAAATATAAGAAAACGTAGTGTTATATATTTACTCCTAATTTCAGGTCCTGGTTAAAATTGCTGAATCCTTTGAATGTAATTTATTGCAAAGTTTAAGTAATGTGTAAATGTGACTAGGATATTGTGTTTTTCACAACTAAAAAATGTTACGTGAAAATAAATATTATTAATATCCTAATGTCCTTGCACATTTTAAATTGTGATATAAAGTGTCTTGTCTTTTCTTGTTGTTTGTTTTTAAATAGTATTAATCAGTAAGTCAATGTAGAACGTTTTGATTGGACATAATATTTAAGTTTAGATAAACGTACTACAAACTTGGTAATGTAGACATTTAAAGATTATTCTAACAATTTGAACTTATGAACAGAAATTATGAAAAGTCTCCATGAGTCCAAGGTGACTCAATGGCGACTCCTGTTTTTATATTTTGTTTTATGTAGGATGTATTTCCTCGTTTTCATGAAGAGCAGTGACTTGGGTGCAAATGGCATTTCACATGACTAGTAAAAGCCTCCAAGGTCATTCCCCATTATTGGTACTCTTTAGACTTTTGTTTTTCTCCTAATGGGAAAAACATTTCCTAAAATTTGGCTCCTTTGTGTTACAGTAGTTTGCATGGGACCATTGTTCTTTTCTTGACACCGCCAGTATGCTGTGGAGGTGCTTGTACTCAGAACTGTGATGTATGGAGTACTGCTTTTATCCTGTCTACTGAACCAACTCATAGTGACCCTACAGGACAGGTAGAACTACCCCTAGGGTTTCCAAGGGTGCAGATCTTCATGGAAGCAGACTGCTTCATCTTTCTCCCGCAGAGCCACTGGTGGATTTGAACCACTGACCTTTTGGTTATAGCCCAATGTTTCAAGCACAGCACCACCAGAGTCACTAGGAGTCAGAATTGGCTCAATGGCAGTGGGTTTTGGATTTCATTACTGAACTAGCTGAAGAAGTAGCTGAAGCTAGTTGCTAGTTGCTTCAGCAATTGCTACCATTTAATGTCATTCAGTATTGGGATGACATTAAATGGTAATTAATGACATTAAATGGCAATTGCTACCATTTAATGTCATTCAATTTTCCCTGAATCTGATCTGAATGTCTCCTTGGTGTAGTTTAAATGCATAGACTGATAGAAACTCTCCACTGATGATTCACTAGCAACCTCTATTTCAACATAATCCCTCGATTTTTTTTAGGCTTTTTCTTGGATCTCAAAAGTGTGGCTTATTCTGTTTCCTATCTTTGCTGACCTACCTTTGTTTAGTTTAACTTTATTCTGTTTACTCTTGCTTACTTTACTATTCTACTACCATTGCAAGATTGCCCTCCAAGTTGTCCAATATGTCTATCTCACGTATTCACATAATGGAGTGAAATTAAATTAGAATCATTTGGAAGTTTTATGGAACTAATTTGGATATTGTGAAAATTCTCTAAATATCTACTTTGAGGGACAGTTTTAGTCAGTCCCTTTGAAGAAGCCCAATATTCAGGGACCGATAATACTTGATTTGATATCCCTAATTAGGTATTCTGTACAGAAACCTGCAGTTCATGGATACAACCATCTCTCAAATTAAGTCTTATCAGTGTATTGGGCACCAGTCTTTGTGCTAGAGAATTGATAGCAGGACCATGATATATAACTGTAATATACATATGATAGGTATGAGTTGGTGTTATGGTTAAAGCAGCAAGTAATTCAATAATAGTGATTTGAGCAGAGAAGCATTTGGAGAAAACTTTATAGAAGAGGTGATATATAAATTAGGATGGAGTGGGGGAAAACAAAACTGACTACAGGAACTCCAAAGAGTCTCAAAAACATGTCAGTTTTGAAATAAAGATGAAATTGGAAGTAAATATGCATGGCATAACTGGAGCCTGACACATTTGGTGCGTGGCATAATTGGAACCCAGTAAACAGCCCAATATGGCAGTCATGGGAGGGTAGCAGAGACCTGTAAGAAAAGGGTGAAGAAGCACAAGTTCATGATAGATTTTAAATGATGTTAAATTATATACTAAGGCATTTGAATTTTATCTATTAAGAGCTTTGAGTAATGGAGAGACGTGAATTTTTGGAAAGATAAGCCTCACAGCACAGGAGAGAATATAATGGAGAAAAAGTGGAATAATTTTCTTAGAGATCCTGCTCCCAGAATCACTCTCAGATGATCAGACCAAAATCTTTGTGAGTGGTCTATAAACTTCTATTACAATTGAATTCAAATTGGCTCAAGTATACTCCTTGTGTACTTGATAAGTGACTCCAGACATGGATAGCTTTAATCTAAAACCTTTTATGTAGAGCATTGCTGTATATATGGATATATATGTCTTGAGTTGTATTTGAATAAATGTTCTGAAAGGCAGACGATCAACATTAAGACAGAGGATACTAAACAAATCTATGTGTAGACAGTAGTTGTCTACCATGAGTGCATTCTGACTCATGTTGTTGTGCTGTTTGTTGTGTGCCATCAAATAGTGACCCTATATGACAGAGTAGAACTAACCCTTAGGGTTTCTTAGTCTGTAATCTTTACGGGAGCAGATTGCTAGGTCTTTTCTCCCATGGAGGAGCTGGTGGATTTGAATCTCCAACCTTTCAGTTCGCAGCCTAGTGCTTAATCATTGCATCACGAGGGCTCCTTCAGTGTAGATTGTTGTTGCTGTTGTTATTTGCTGTCGAGTCGGACCCGACTCATAGCGACCCCTCCTTGGGTTTCCAAGGCAGTATCACTATGGAAGTAGATTGCCCCATCTTCCTTCTGAGGAATGGCTGGTGGGTTTGAACCGCCAGCTTTCTGGTTAGCATTCAAGTGCCTTAGGCACTATGCTACCAGAGCTCCCTCAGTGTAGATTAGTGTAATCCAAATTCAGCCAATGGCTAGCTCCTCTGAGTCTGGAAATCACCATCTCCCCTGCTCATGCATCCTACCCATCTTATCCAGTCTTATCTATATAAAAAATAGCTTTATATCTAGGTATTCTTGCCTTCTAGGTTTCTGGCATATCACTTTTTTTTTTTTTTTTTTTCATTTGTTTATAAGTTCCTTGATAGTAGGAATGGTACCTTACTTCTTTTTGTAATTCTCCAGACCCAATTTCTGTGCTCTGTTCTTTACAAACCCAATAAAGACTGCTGACACAATCATAGGTAAAACATATCAGAAGATGCTGCTGCTCAGTTGATAAGGGATGAGTAAAGGTCCAAAAAAATTCTCATAGACATGTTAGTATTGGAGCAAAAGCAAATGTTTATTGAGCACCTTCCTGTGTCTAACCTCCAAGGACACATAGGGCTAGGGCAAGTATGTGTAAAACCTAATTATTAATCTAATCATCAAGGCAAAAGAGACTAACTAGTTGTGAATAAGCCACTGCCATCAAGTTGACTCTGACTCATAGCAACCCCATAGGACAGAATACAACTGCCTCATAGGGTTCCCAAGGGTGTACCTCTTTATAGAAGCAGATTGCCTCATCTTTCTCCCATAGAAGAACTGGTGGATTCGAACTGCTGACCTCTTGGTTAGCAGCCCAATGATTTAACCTCAGCACCACCAGAGCTCCTGTTAGTTGTGAATATCAAACCAAAAAACCAAACTCACTGCCATTGAGTTAATTCCAACTCATAATGACCCCCTTTGGGTTTCTGAGGCTGTAAATTTTTCCAGAAGTAGATTGCCCAGACTTCCTTCCATGGAGTAGAAAGAGGAGAAAAGTAAAAAGAAGGCACCAGGCATTGTATATACATAAATATTCATAGACATGCAATAATTCTGTGAGGCAGATATTTTTGTACTTTTTAATATTGGGAATCTGGAGTTCTAAGAGTCATGTAACATTCTTTAAAGTGGTTCTCAGTAGTGAGTGGTGGTGCTGAGCTTCTCACCCAGGTCTGACTCGGCTGCAGTGTACTGGGTCTCCAGCAGGAGGCGATATGTGACCACCTTACTCCCTCCAGGATCATTCTAGACCTGGTAACCTGAATTGGGTTAAAATGAGAGCAATGTTTCTTCTCAGTGTTAATTTATCTTAGACATCCGTGTTTCTGTGGTTAATATTTGAAACCAAATCTACATGATGAAATATTCTTGCTCAAGAATCACAGACCATGGCATTTAGTAAAAGAAACCATGTTGTTTGATGGATCTCACTTCTCACCATACTCACACATACTTTTTGAGTAATTTGACAAAGTTGAGGTGATGATTCAGATGAAATACTATACAGAATAATAATTTTGACAGAATTTGTTGAAGTTTAAATCCTATATGCACCAAAAAAGATTCCTTCCTCAACCAGCGGTAAGCAATTCACTTATTAATTCAATTTCTTGAGTTTAAATGTTATTATTGTCACAGAAAGGTGAAATGAAGAATGATAATAAATTCCTACTGAGCATAACATAGGTTTTATAATACGACACTCTGAGTTTTTCTTATTGGGTGGTGATAGCATTCCTTATTACCACCATTTATCTATCATTCTCAACCATCTGTAACCCTTGGACATCCTGCAAACGCATGCCAGACCACTTAAGATGTATGCGAAAAAGTTCTCAGAGGCATACTACTGAAACAGTTATCACAAAATTGATGCAACACAATTCTCGTATTCTACGACATAAAAGAAGAATAAGAGAAGTCCACGGCACATAACAACAACAACAACATGACATAAAAAGCCATTATTGTGTTTTGGTATATTTCCATTTAGAGCTTATTGAACCCTCAGTATTGTACAAATCCCGTAGTCTTATAAATTAGAATTCTCACATCTATGTAGAGCAAAGCTGCTGTTGTTATGTGCCGTCGAGTCAGACCGACTCATAGCGACCCCTCCGTGGGTTTCCGAGGCAGTATCACTACGGAAGTAGATTGCCCAATTGTAGCAGTATATATTATATCATGTATTCTATCAGTTTGGACATGTTACCGGGATGGACCAGTCCCTGGAGAAGAACATCGTGTTTGGTAAAGTGGAGGGTCAGTGAAAAAGAAGACCCTGGACAAGATGGATTGACACCGTGGCTGCAACAAGGGCGCAAACATAGCAACGGTCCAGAGGACGGCGCAGGAGCGGGCCGTGCTTCATTCTGTTGTTCAGGGGGTTGCTATGAGTTGGCTCCATGGCACCTAACAACGGAACATAGTATCAGTAACATATTATTTTAAGTCAATTTCTCAAAAGATATGTGTATACATGATAATGGAAATTGTGTGCGTGTTAGACAAGAACACTATGGACTGCTTAATTTAACACATTTTTATGTATCTAATTTTTTACAAATGCTGAAATCTTTGCATGTTTACAACGTAGTCTAGGATAACTAACAAAATAAACAAGAGCCTTTCTGGATAAATGTGTCCATATGTCAGTGTGGTTTAGGTCTGATTCAAGGTACAACTCATTACTTCTGGGAAAAAAAAAAAAAAAAATGAAGGCCCATTTATTAACTGACAATGGGAATTTGACAGCATGTAGAATGGAGATAGTAATACACAGCATTCTAGTTTATTTTCAGTTTTTTAAAATGAGACCAAGGAACTTAAAATATTCTTTTAATTAAGATGCTCAAAGAAATGAAATAAGAAAACTTGATGCAAGGACTCCTTCAAGTTAGGATTTGTGATATAAATATTTTCATCTTTTAACAGGGCAAGCTGATGTGTTCACATCCAGTTCCAAGCTGCCTCTTCCACCAGGAAACATCAGTATTGTCTTTTTAAACACATTTGAAATGCTTTCCCCTCACCATTGCTGTGTTTTTGTAGCACCTATAGCCATAACTGGCACCTGGGGGCCTTGCATCGTTGGCAGTTTCCCTTGCATTTCTTTGGAGCTTATTCAATGGCTGTGGTTTTACTCAGAAGTCGGTGCTTTGCATATATGATTTCCTGAGACTGTTTGGATAGTCTTTCTCAGAAAACTGTGCCCGTCTGGCTGTGAGCAGCTGACAGTAGCCTGGTCGGTTGATATGCTCAGTCTTGGGATCCCAGTCATGCCCTGCTATCTTCTCTCCCGACCCTTCTTTTTTCTTCCTCTGTCTCAGTGACATCACTGCCCACATTGTGCCATCCCTTTAAAGAAGAGAAAAGATCTGGACCTACTCCAGTTAGTAAAAGAGAAAATGCTGCCCAGGAACCTATGCAAAGCACCATAAAAGCAATTCATATTTTCTGTTGTTTCAGCAGCTGACATGGAGATGATTTTAACTGACAAAACAAAACCGGACTGAATAATTCAAACTTTTCTGTAAGACAATAATCTGTTGCAAAGATAGAAGTCCTTACTTAAGATTGTATGTATAAAATTTGGGGGCAAAGGTAACCTTAAATTTCTTGATCTGAGTGTCTTCTTTAAGATCATCATGTTGACAGTACAGTTTTGAGATAATGAGAACAAAAATGGTTTTTAATACGCTTTAGATGGCATGCTATTTTGAGGTACTAAGGAAGAGAGAAGCATTGTTTCATGAAGTGGCTCATGTGGGTATATATATGTTGGTGTGCTGTGTTGCTACCAATTCCATGGTCTTCGTCAGTGTACCACTAGAGAGAGAAAGAAAAATGGTCAGAATTAGGAAGTCAGTCTTCCTCCACCCCCACCCCCACCATCAATTCAAATGAGCCCACATGAGCATAGTGGTATAAGGCAGGGAGTTTTGATTCCTGAAATAGTTTATAAACTGACATTTGATCAAAGAAAGTGCCTAATTTTCCCCAGAGCTTTTCCAAGGCATGTTCTGTCCCACAAAGATCTCTGATCTCACCCCTAAAGGTACTGCAGAACTCACTGTGAATTTGGCTTCACTGCAAGGTGTGGTAAGGTGATGTAAGTTTTAATGCACACACCCAAATTCATTTTCAAATGTGACTCAAAAGACACTTAAAACCACCACATGCACAGAGGGATAGTTTATACCACTGAACCCACTTGTTTTAATTGCTAGCAAGTCTCAAACTTCTCCTATAGTAGGATAAACTGTATTAAAATGAGGTGGTTGTTTTGTTTTTTTAAAGCAATTGTTCCTATCACTAAAGAGCTGGAAAAAAATCTATCTCTGTACTAAACATATATGTGGAACCTAAGTGAAGTCAAAAGTCAAATGCATTATTTGTAAACACTTAAAAGATTTTCAGTGGCATTTAAAAACAAAAGATCTGTATGTGTGACATTTATACAGAAAGAGCTTAGGACTTGAGGCAAAAATGTATCAACTCATACCATATTAAACAAGTAGAAAGTCATTGCCAGACAAACATATATTATGAAGACATAAATTAACTTTTAAAACTGCTTAATTAGAGTATCATATTTTTTTCTTTGAATAATGAAAAAAATAAAGCTTGCAAGAAAAATAAACTTTAATCTCTTTTAAGAAACTGATCCAAAGGATATGTGTCTGCTTTCTCAGTATCAAAATGATTGTTTTACTCCTATACAGTGGCAGCATTTGAACTGAGCACAGAGCAGAGCATGTATGTTAGAAGAAAGTGGGGAAAAAGCAGGCTTTTCTGGCTAAAACAAACAAGAAAGCTGCATTTTACGCAAACATATTTAGTGCAACATACACACATTTTCTTCTTAATCTGAAAAACTCTAGTGCAGAAAATGGATTTGCCTTAATACCCAGAAATATCCTTTCTATAGGCAGTAACAGTGCTGGCCATTTCTGACTTTATGAAACAAATCTAATTGTTTATCATCTGTGGTTATTCAACAAAAGATAATAAAGTTGTAAAAGCTGAAGCGTACTGATTATTAATAGCCCACCACTGGTAGAGTGGCTAGTAGTATATCCTGGACAAAAATGGATTTTCATATTTGACTGAGCTATTATCATGCTGATTTCACTTTAGAATTACTCTGCCACACATTTACTGAGTAAGTGATTACTTTTGAATCAAAATAGGGAAAAGAGAGGCTGAACAATCACATGGACAGGAGAGCAGTGTTTTGATACTCCCAGGATAATGCTTCTCAACCCGAAATTTTCAGCATTATTGAACGTTACTCTGTGTGTGGTAAAAAGACATCACTTCTCCAGCTTCTCTTTGGAAAAATAAAAATGATTTGAATTCCTTCCCTGTCTCCTTGACCTCTGTGAAGAGAAGTAGCCCACAGAGAGGAAAGCAGAGCCCCACCAGCAACTCCCCTCCCCTTGCACAAAGTTTTGCTGTACCATTGCCTGGAAATCCACTCCAGCGTCCACCAGCGCTTTGGAGATCTGAGCTGACTGCTGAAAGTGAACGTTATCTGCAAGGAGAGAAGGGAAACATAAAGTAGCTAATAGCTGCTTCAATGTTCTGATATCAAAGGGTAGGGAAAGCACAAGAAGAAAGGGACTGCATGAAGTTCTAGGACTCGGCATCCCATTTAGCCCAAGACAAGTGAGTTGTGGAAAGCAACACTGTTTTATTGAAGTAAATGTAACAGTCTTGCCCCTCATGCTTTTGTTTTGTCAGTAGTGAAATTGCAAACCTGTCTGTGATACTAAAAAGTCTAATTAACTGAAACTCACCATCTGCTGTTCCATGAATAAGGAGGTACTCAACTTGCTTAAAATTTTCAGCTCTGCTCATGACTGTTGAATTCTGGAATTGGGAAAAAGAATGTCATTATTCAAAAAAGGATCTGCCATAAACTGATTTTTCACTTCAGTTTACAAAATAAAATGTTTTCAGCTGGGGCCCCCTTTGATACAAAATATAGCAAACCGATATTCAAGCAAATGCTGTCTCTATGCATGGCAGAATGCACAGCATGCCCAGTGCCGGGGAGACAGGACTGGAAGGGAGGGTGCCACACCTTCCCTGTGCATGCAGGAAGCGGGCACCTGCCACTGAGGCTGCACGCAAAGCCCCTGAGTCCCAAATCCCAGATTGGCTATGTCCTATGCATTAGCGCGGGGCATAGTCTCATATTAGCAATGTATGTTCCATGGGCTTATGTTGTAGTTCAGCCAAAAAGTGTATTGCCATGGCAACCATGTGTCACATGGTGCCATACATGCTACATTTCAAAGAGCCTGTACATAGCATTTGCAACTAAACATACTCTGCAATATGTCATGTGAACTTTGGTCTACATGCTAGGCTCTGAATGAAAAGCAAATATTACCTCTTTCAGAACAGATGTTTAAAACCTAGGCAAATGTGACATATGGAAGGGGAGAAGGGTGAAAAAGATCAAGGATGGCCTTAGCAGGGAGTTGCTGTTGTCTGCTTCATTCTGTAGTGAGAAAAATGCTGCTATTGGACAAAGTCATTCTCAAAGAAGCCAGGAAAATAGGATTAAAAAAAAAAAAAAGTTGTGAGGTCAGCTTTTTGAAGACTGCTTTGTGCCCTGATTCTGGTAGAGCTTCTAGAATGAGAATCAGAGGCCTTAGATGAAAAAGCTCTTGAAAGAAAAGCACCAGTCATTTGATCTTAATTTGGGGATTTTTACAAAGTTATGATGAAGGTAGCTAGTGCCTCATAGAGGCCTTTGGGAGGAGATGAGCTAGAGTCTGTTTTTATTTCCTTGTTATGAATTGGCAGGAAAAGGAGCAGTAGCCTCTCTATGGTTTAAAGTCAGCCAGCTAGCCTGGAAGCATTTTGGTGACTCAAAGTCAACTTTATGAGAGCCGGGGTTTGTAGTTTACAGATATCTTTGTAGCTAATTTTATTTTACGATACATGATGGGAGACTGGTGGTCTAGCAGGAATGTGACTGGGCTGAGGTCGGGGGGTTTTCTATTTTAGTCCCAGTTTCAAGATCAGTGAGCTGTTCTTTGTTTCTGTAAAAGAGGACTGAGAACAACTCCTTTGGTTCCCTCATGAAAGAGGAATCAAGAAACATTGCATAGCCCATTTTTTTTAAGGTTAAAATTGCTGATGTTGATGTGCGAATGCTATGACACAGTATTTCTGGATGAAAAGACATTCTGTCTACAGCTTTCAGGATATAATCACCCAAAATGTCTCAGATGACTGAGGCTTCCAAGGTTACATTGTCCTGAAAAGCTTAGGTTCTCACTTGTCCTGACTATATTGCATTTCTGACCCAAACTGAGAGTTACTCATGACTTTCAGAATAAACACCTCAGATTCATTGAAAGCCACACTCTTTATTTATTTTTAAGACCCAGTTAAATCTACACATATATGAATCTGTCTATCCCAACTTCCTTTATTCATTCATTCATTTTTTTTTAAATTTACTCAACTGATATTTATTACTTATATCCCACTAAACCATAACCTTCCTGAAAAAAGAGTTTACCTATATTGTTCATTATTCTTAGCATCTACAGTAGTGCTAAATACGAATCAATTAAATGAATAAATGAAAGAAATCAGTAAACACTTATTTTGTACTGCCCTTAATGTCCAGTCCTAGTGTTACAGAGGCAAGTGGAAACAGCTGGGATAGGGGAAACAAAATATTCTCCTTCTGAAATTGACTGAGATATGTCTTTCCCACTTTCAACCCATCCATGGTGCTAATAACAATGATAGCTAACACTGAGTGTTTATACTGTACAAGTCACTGTGCTGGGAGCTCTGGTAGCATACTGCCTAAGGCATTTGACTGCTAACCAGAAGGCTGGTAGTTCAAACCCACCAGCCAATCCTTGGAAGGAAGATTGGGCAATCTACTTCTGTAGTGATATTGCCTTGGAAACCCAAGGAGGACTCACTATGAGTCGGATCCGACTTGACAGCAGTGAGTGAGTCACTGTGCTAAGCATCATAAAGGATTTCTAAAACATTGTTCCATTTAATCCTCACAACATCCGTATGAGATAGGTATGTGCCACTCCTGTTTTATAGATGGAGACACTGAGATTCAGAAGGTGAGTAACTAGCACCAGATTACATCTGTAGGAGTGTGAGAGCTGGACACAAACTCTGACGGTAAAACCTCTTTTAACTCCAATGCTGCACGGTGTCTCTACTAAAATTCCAAGCTGCTCATAAGGGGCTCTTTTAGCAAAGGAACAGTCTGCCATAAAATGTTAATGAACTGTTGTAGAATTAGAAGTCACAAATAGACTAGGTACCCTTTAGCTCCTGAGACCCCCAAGCTTTCTTAGACTGTGTTAATCGGAAGAGTGCTTGGTCTGCACAGCCCTGTGAGCTTTGAGAGGCATTTGCTTCTGACTGTGCAGGTCATACATAGCCTAATGCAGCAGCAGCAGAACCCTGAGGGATTTTTTGCCCTTCCGAGAGAAGCGGGTGGGAAAAAAAACTCCCTACGACAGTGTTGTGCAGCATTCAAAGCTGAAGCAGGAGATCTGGGGCTTGAATCTGATAGTGAACATTGATATTCTGCATCCCAGACCCTGGAGCACCTTGCTAGAATCCTCCTCAGTGATCTTGTCTGCTAATCATGCTGGAAACCTGTTCTGACTGCTTGCCTGCTGTTGCCTCCCACCTCGTTTCTCTCCTAATTAAATCTAGCTCTGTGCTCACGGGAATAGTCAACTTAACACCCAGTCCTGACCCAAATCTATAACCTCAATCACCTCACCTCCTGGTCCTTTGCTTAGCAGTATGGCCAGCAAGAGCTGCTCCTATAACCTCCCCAAGCCATGAAACTGAGAAATGTCATTGAAACACAGAGTAATAGTTAGGAGACATATAAATACACAGGACAGTTAGCAAGGAATGTGATAACTACTGGAGTTTGGACCAAAACAGTTTCTGGCTGCCTTTTTTTTTTTTTTTCTTAAATGGAGTGAATACAGGCTGAAAGAAGACAATTTTTATAAACAAGTAAAACCCTGAGCCTAAGATAAATGTTGTGATGTACACACTGTAGCTGTGATGAACTAGACATGGTGAGAAATGCAACATACTGAGAAAAAGACGAAAACTGTGATAAAAGTGTCATGATGCAAATTGTTTTACATTAACAATATTACACTACAAAGAAAGAAAGACAAATACTTTAATGCAGCAAGAGAAAAATAAAACAAAAGCTTTCCCTGTAAAGGCAAGCTATGTGTGCCATTTCAAATGCACACTTCCCCTGCTCCCTGGGAGAAGCCTCAGGAGAGACCTCTCTGGGAAAGGGAACCAGACAGCCTGGAGGCATAAATGCACTTTCAGGCTCTCAGGCTGCAGGGGGGACATTTTTCTTTTTAGTTTTTTCCCCCGGAACAATGTATCTGTGTGACCTTGCCTCTCAAACCACTGATCATTCTATTTGAGCCTGTGTATCCTATTTTGTCAATCAAGATTTTTTTGCCCTACTTTGAACAGTGCACTTTAACCTGTAAAATGCAACATCCACTGCCAGTGAAAAGCCTCCATGAATTGACTTCAGGTACAAGAGATGATCAGAAAATCTTTAATTGTGCTCTTTTCACCCACCACCGTAAGATAATCTCCTTTTGTCTACCGATGGAAACTGAAATAAAAAAGGAAATGGATGACTATGTTAGAAGCTGATAGTCTATCACCAATTACTAAAAAGGAAGCTCGGAGTGATAAATGGGCAAGGATGCGAATGGTGGTGCAGTTGGCACTCTCTTGAGGCTAGAAACTTCCGGAGAGCCCTGCTGCCAGCAACAGTCTGGCAAAGGGAAGTGGGAAGGATTGGTCCAGTGGCAGTGCCGATTCCACAGCATCTCTGTGAGAAACTTTTCCTTCAAGCCCCAAGAAGAACCATCTGTAACTGCTTGTTGGATCATGCTGGTTCCTCAGTTACCTTCCAACAAATAAATCTTTGTATTTTTGAAATAGAAGGGGAGCTGATAAGAGTAGGAAAGTACTGTGAGAAGCAGTATAACAATTCTTAAGCTAACCCCTTGTGCCATCTAGGTATCATAAGGGCCATTTATTTTTTGAGGGTAATAAAGACGGCACCTGCCATATTTTGAAATCTAACTTCATGGCAGGCACATGTGTGTGACACATTTAATCCTTCCAATAACTCCGTGAAGTAGGTCCCATTACCCCAATGAAGAAACTGAGGCTCAGAAATAACTTCCCCAAGATCATATTGCCAGTAGGTGGTGGAAATGAAATGTGAACAGAGGTCCATCTTACTTCAAAGACCGTGCCCCTTATCATTTTATTATAGTGTCCCTTGATCATGTAATACAGCCAAACAACTCATTGTCACTTCCAGGCTCTTGTAGAAAGAGCAAACAGCTACTGCACTTCGCTGAGAGATTACCCCGATGAGGGGTTACCTGCTCGCTCTTTGCATCTTCCACTTGCGACCAAAGCCTCATAAATAATAGTATATGACGCCATTTTGGGAAATACCATTAATGCTACAACACAAGGCACAGAAAATGTTTAAGAAGGAAATGACATCAACCCACGATATCAGATATTTTACTTGTTTACATCTATCAAACAACTGTGTCCGTGAGGTGCCAAGGGAAGAGCTCCCATCAACCCCGGACAGGGGGCTCTGCTTCAGCCTCACCAAGCATCACTGGCTTCTTTAAAGATCACACAGCAGTCAACATTTTATCAGCACTCAACAAACAAGTTAAGGTTTGGCTTAAATCTGAAGGTCTCTCTCCCTTTGGCATATTCTGGGATAATAGAACAAATGTCAAATCAGTACAAGATGGCATATTTACAAAATTGCACCCTGTTTTGCATAACCTAACGATGCAGCAGTTCTTAAGGATTGAACATTTCAAATCTGCTAGCAGAAGACTGCCAAATCTATGACTGTTTCATACACTTGCCAAAAGCCTATCAAATTTTGAGCAAAATGCAAAATAAATCTCCTCTACAAGTTAAATCAGTCCCTTCTGTGTGTTCCAGGCTGCCCTCTTCTCTTGGCAATAAGGCTCAGGACTTTGGTCCTATTTCTCTTGCCCTTGATCTTTTACTTCTTTCTCTGAGCATTCATAAATCCATTCTCTCCCCAGTCTTACGTCCTGTCTTATTGGCCACTGTTTGGTCTGGTCTTTCCTTAGCCCTTGTTCTGTGTTATCCCTCGGTTCACTGGACCTGCTTCTCAAATCTCCAGTAAACCAGCTGTCCCTGCTACTCATTTGTCTACTGTGCTGTTCTGCCCCTTGTCCTGTGGACGACCAATTGAGGGTACCCTTGCTCTTTCTGTCTACCTCCCTGAATCTTTCTGTAGTGGCTTCAGATAAGTGCCCTCTCCCTCTTCAACCCTCAGTACCTATATGTTACATCACATTTGTGTGCCTCAGTGTCCATGTCAGTAAAATGATGATAATTCCAACATTTATCTCAGATAGTTTGGGAGATAATTCAATCTGATAGTCCATGTGAAGAGTTTAGACTAGCATCTGGCTGTCGAGGCACTTAGTAAATGAAAGCTACCAATGGTTTGTTCTCATTTGCAATTATTTTTTAAACCAAAGAACTTTTCTTCATATATCCTTATATGTAAGCCAAAATATTGTACAAATGAGACTAGATCCACTCTTGTTGGAGTGGGAGAGAAGTAACATAACTGTGAAACTAACTTCTTGGTTACTTTCCTTCCCCTCCTTATATGTTTCCAAGGTATAGAATTCCTGGGAGTCCACAATCACAATTAGGAAATAGTCTGTTTCATATATCTCGAGCACTGTCATATCCAAGTTCGTGCTTTATTACTTACTCTTTTATTTCTCTCCAAAAAGTCTGTGTGTATGTTTTGTCTCACCAAAAAGGTAGGCAATCAAAACAAAAAATACTAAGCACTTTGAATGGGTGAATGAATGTCTACAACTTATTATTTAAAAAAAAGAACATGCAAAAATTTGACTTAAAATCCAGTGATTGGTCATATGAAAAACCATTCGTCGATGTTAGTCAGAAACCCTCTCCTCGAGTGGGGCTACGATCGCTATTTGCTTATTGTTGTTGGGAGCAGGGGTTGTCTCATTAGCTATATGCTTACTTGGCTGAAATTCTGTCACCATTTCTGTCTGCTATGGGCCAAGAACTCACTGCAGAAAATGTGTTCTTACAAAGCTACATTGCTCATTAGTTCTGACTTGTCACTCCACCATTTTGCCTACCCATATTAGAGTCTCTGGGACCAGTTTCTTGGTGTTTTAGGGAGATGAACCACTTCCTTCCTCTTTGAATTCTTGGTGTCCAGTAAAAGTGCCCCTACCTTGTTACTTGGCAGTAGGTTAGGTGGGTGATTGTTGTTATTGTTATGTGCCGTCAAGTTGGACCTGACTCATAGTGACCCCTCCTTGGGTTTCTGAGGCAGTATCACTACAGAAGTAGATTGCCCAACCTTCCTTCCATGGAGGGGTTGGTGGGTTTGAACCGCCACCCTTCTGGCTAGCAGTCAAATGCCTTAGGCACTACACTACAAGAGCTCCAGGTGGGTGATTAACTCCATGAAATCTTATAGACTCACTGCTTGTGTTGTTGCATTGAGTCTAAGCCTCAGCCTCAGGATTTCCCATCCTGTACACCACTCCCTCCACTTGGATGCAGTTCTACAGGTGCATGCTGTAGCAAATGGAACACGGACTAGCTTCCAGCAGGGCACAAGCTGAACAAACCATATATGGCATCCCTGCCAAGCAACTTGAGTGCCATGCCACTTGAGTATGCAAATGGTTCCTCTAATTCCCTTTCCTAGATGGTAAGCAGGAACTTTATTTCAAAAGATGTAATTTTCTTGGTGACGTGGGTTTCTAGAAATTCTTCCAAATTCATATCATCAATGACCTACTAATGAATGCTTTTCTCATTCGAGTTTCATTAAATATGATATTCTTTTCCAGAGGCTATGATTCTGGCTACTGTGTTGATTGTTCTTTAGCTGAAAGAGTATCCTGCTGGGAACATGGACAAAGATCAGGGCCTTCCTTATTACACACTTTGGGCATTCGTATCCTCAATGTGCTAAAAAGAGTCAACCAGCTCGACTAAATGTGAATCTTATCAAAACACTGCCTTCCGACCCACAGAAATGCACAGAGTGGCGAAAAAACCTCTAAGGAATTGTCTTCTTTGTCTTGTCAAAGAGGGCAGGAGGGAGGGAAGCAGGAAAGGAAGGAGAGGGACAGAGATAGACAGAAAGAGAGATGAGAGGAAAACAAAGAACCTGGGAAGGAGGGAAAGAAGTGTAAAAGATGGGGTCCAGAGGGGCAGCTGGGGCCTTGGAGGAAAATAGAATCTTTGAATGTATTCTTGCCAGAGACAAAAGCACAGGCTCATTTAAAAAACAAAGGAGGGCAGCTTTATCCTGAAGCCTGCTGTGCACCAAAAATAGGCCCCTAGATTCAGTTCTCCACAATTGGGAAGCAACTTACCACAGTAGAAACATTTCAGTTCATGTATTTGCCTCACTTTCTCCTGCCCACCTTAACTATCACCCTCCCAAACAATTCCTCTGAGTAACACATTGGGAACCTTTAGCTCCCTGGTACTGGCAGTTTTAATGTGTCCATTGCCAGCAATAAATTCTGTGCCAAGAAAACCCGACTCCTGGCGTGGAAGGATTAAACAGTCCTCTAGTGCCATCTGTGCAGTGAAGTGAAAGAGTGACTTTGTGCACCCAGTGTGCATGTGTTGCCATTGGCAGTGGGAAGTGACTTCTATTTACATGACTACCTCACGCAGTGAACACCTAAGGGGAAAGATGAAAATGGCCACCACAGTAGGGGGTAGAGTTGGGGAAGAGGAGGATCTTGTGTGGAAAGAGAAGCCTATAGGAAAGACAGGAAAAAGAGGCAGGTTGAAATTGCAGATTAAAATGTATTATCTTTGATGGAGGAGGAATCCTTGAGGGAGAAACACCCTGTTAGCTAATGTTCATCCAGAGAAGTAGGCTAGGTGCCATGGACTTCCTTACATAACGGAGTTTGGACTTGACCATGAGCTTCTAGTTTAGAGTTGTTGTTGTTGTTATGTGCTGTCAAGTTGGACCCAACTCATAGTAACCCTTCCTTTGGTTTCTGAAGTGGTTTCTCTATGGAAGTAGATTGCCTAACCTTCCTTCCGAGGAGTGGCTTGTGGGTTTGAACCACCAGCCTTCCGGTTAGCAGTCAAGTGCCTTAGGCACTACACTACCAGAGCTCCTCTAGTTTAGAATAGGATTTTAAAATCAAGTTTTGACTCAGCATGCACCATGTTCTAGAGTCAGAGAGTTAGGGTCCTGGCAAGTTCATCTCTAATGTTTCAGGTTACTACTTTGAGGTATCTGAGAAAAACCTTTGGCAACTGAGCAAATAGAGTGTAGCACAGGAGGGATGGTTTTTCAAATTTAAACCACATGGTCAGTTCAATAACAAGAAAATTCAAGCTGTAAAATGAGAGAAGTGAAGGAGAAACACAACTTGTATGACCATCTTTCTGTTCAAAGGGGTTTTTTAATTAAATCCAGAAAGATTTTAAGGTTTATGCTTCATATTGGCTAATCCAAATGCAATTGAGGAAAGCCTTGAGTCCTAGCAATACTGTAGAGGGAGAAACACGTGCAATTTGATTATTAATCCAAAATACAATAAAATGAGGGTTAGGATATAGATGATGTCTTGGACTTCAAAAGGGATACTGCCCTTCACTGGGAGAGCAGTACAAGTTTCATAGCAGGTGGAGATGGAAGGGAAATACCTTCCAGCAGAAGGAACAGTGTGAGCAAAATCATAAAATGGAAAGATTCGGCAAATTTCAGAAAACAGTGGACATTCCAGGTAAACTGAGCTGTGATAAGAAGGATGTTGAGTGCCGGGTTAAAGAGTGAAGACTGAACTCAGTTGAGCACACGAGGAGAGATCATCAAAGTGTTGGTGCTGGGGGGAAATCTCATAGCCCTGTGTGGACTGGACTGGAGTGTGGAAAGACAAGAATAGACAAATTAGTTTACTATTACAAAAGGAGATAGGTCATATGACAGCAGAAATGTTGTTTGAAGGAAGGATGCCTGAAGCAGCCTATTGGATATGGAGAAAGATTGGAAAGATTGAGCCCAAACATCAGCAGACATGGGGACAACCTCATTAGGATACTGCTTTGTAGAGCAAGATGATTTGTGTATCTCACTTTACAGATTCTTACTTTTCTACCTTGACTGAAAACAGAGATAAACTAACACAAACACATCACACACACACACACACACACGCACACACACAAAACATTGATAATTAAAGTTAGAAATAACAGGTAAAAGCTCTGGTAGCATAGTGCCTAAGGTACTTGACTGCTAACCAGAAGGCTGGTGGTTCAAACCCACCAGCCACTCCTTGAAAGGAAAGTTGGGCAACCTACTTCCTTAGTGATATCACCTCAGAAACCCAAGGAGGGGTTGCTATGAGTCAGGTCTGACTCGACAGCATATAACAACAACAACATACTTATGTTTAATGGAACTCTGGTGGTGCAGTGCTTAAGGCATTCAGCTACTAACCAAAAGATCGACATTTCAAACCCACCAGCTGCTCCAAAGGAGAAAGATGAGGCAATTTGCTTCTGTTAAGATTTACAGACCTGGAAACTTTGTGGGTCATTTATATTCTGTTCTATAAGGTCATAGTAAGGTGGTGACATTTTACAAACAATGTACAAATATTTTTGGGGGGCAATGTATTAATATGAAACTCATGTGTCAAAGTTATGGCACAAATAAGGAAAAAATATGTTCTTAAACTATTCTTTTTGTTTGTCTTTTTAATGTATTGTTTTGGGAAGAGCTTTGAATATCCCTTCGAGAATGGATATTCTCCTTTGGAGAATGGATTTAGAGAGAATTTACCGTGTAATCTATAAATTTCCCAGTTTTTCTTTTCTTTTTTTAAACTGACCTGAAGAATACAATCAGGAAAGAAGTTTTGGGACAGTCAAAGTGCTAGAAGAGTTCCCAATTCGTACATTAGCACTTCCAGCTTCATCAGTGTGGCACCACAGAGAATGTTCTGGCTTTGTGGTGGCATCCACACTAGCACATAGTGGCTGCCAGTGACAGCTGCACCCAAACCATATTTCAAATGCTATAGCAGAATAACCTGCCCATTGATTCTCCCATCAGGAAACCAGTCTGTTGGATGCTATTCAGTTATTTGGGTTCAAGCATTTCTTAGGATAATGTCTAGCTGCATCTACTCCTTAACCTGCTTTACTCAAATCTTATGCATAAAAGTTACACATATGTGGCTATGAGTAAGACAATTATAGCCTTGTACATACATCTTAATTAAGTGAATCTTATCAGAAATTTTAATATATAGCTAGCGGTTTAGCCACTCCTCAGAAGGAAGGTTGGGCAATCTACTTCCATAGTGATACCGCCTTGGAAACCCAAGGAGGGGTCGCTATGAGTCGGGTATGACTCAATGTCATGTAATAACAACAACAACAGAGGTTTAGATAGTCCTCTAGACTCTAAAGCATATGTTGAATTTGACATGTTATTTTCTAAAGCAAAATATTTATAATTAAAGTAATTTTCTGGTATTGCTTTGTATTTCCAAATGAATGCATATTGCGACCTATATAGCATATGACAAGACTATAATCATGCAGAATATAGTAGGGGAAGCTAATGGAGTATCTATAGACCACCTGTGGTATTTCTTTTTAGCAAGATTTTTGTTGGAAAAAGTATATATACTTTCCAGAATAGATGCACCTAAACACGTTCTTAAACCACGTATAAATAGGTTATAAAATGGGCATAATTCTCCATCTCTTACCCTGTAATGGTCAAGATTGTCTTCTGGAGTTGGGAGACCCATGTAACGTTCTGTGTATACTGAGTCTGTGATGGAAAAGGGAAACACTTAATTCACACAAGAAAAAGTTTTCCTTTTATTAGGTGACTTTATCTATTTTCTACGTTATAACTCGTGTATAGGTATATGGTGTTATGCTCAGAAGTCTACCTCTAGATCATCCTTATTTAACTTGCTAATGCAGCCAAAGTAACTAATTCTTAGACACCTTCTCAGACTTGCTTTTTTTCATACTCAGCCCTGACCATTTCCACTTAGCCCTTGTGGTGGAAGCACAGAGATATCAAACTGATGATACAAAATCCAGTCAGTAAAACCACCTGCTAAGCTAACTGTAAAGTGCTAAGAAGCTTTACCTCAAAAAAAAAAAAAAAAAATTTCTTGGCAGGTTGGAATTCAGTTAATGAATTAATTAGTTGTCATGTGTTTCCTGTAGACCCACGTGTCAGCTCAACTACTCCATCTTAATACAAGTGAAACATTTTTTTTTCTCTCTCCCTCTCTCTCATTCTTTGGAGGGGTCTGAATTGTGGTGTTATAATCATTGAGTTTTGTGAAATAGTTTTTATTAATATCTGTCTGCTGAAATGACATACCTTTTTTAATTTTAAATATGGTGAAAAATAAGCTGCACAATTGGTTTGATTATTTTGGATAATCAAATGTATTTTTGCTAAATTTTAAAAGAATTAAATCATACATATATATATACACATATATATTATTGCCATCAAGTTGATTCCAACTCATAGCGACCCCCATTGGGTTTCCAAAGCTGTAAATATTTATGGAAGCAGACCACCCCATCTTTCTTCCATGGAGCAAATGGTAGACTCAAACCACAGACCTTTTGGCCAGTAGCCAAATGCCTTAACCACTACACCACCAGAGCTCCAGAGCTCATACATATAAATATAAATAATATATATATTATTTATATTTAGTATAAGTCTGTATAGGAGCTCTAGCCCTGCATTTGTGTACATGTGTTTGATGCCATATATATGTACTTGTGTGTGTGTGTGTATATATATATATATATATATATATATACCTAAAGTGTCACTGAAAAAATATACTGTGGCTGAATTTCAATATAACTTTAAAATTCTGAAATAACTGTTTTATAAGATGTCACATTAAGTGACCAGATTATAGTAAATAAGTGAGTAAAAGGATAATATATTGCCATTGTGTTATACAGGTTGAATTTCACTGTACTGTGACCTCAAAACTGATTTCATTCATCTTTTAAATTTCATCTAAACCTCAACCATATGCATCAGTCTGTTTTTTTAGGTGATTGGCATTATAGACTAAAAACTATATTGATATAAGTAGGAGTTATCCCGTATGTATTTTTCATGTCATTTCTATGAAAATCAAAGTATTTTCCTCCAAAAAGAATAACAGCATTATTTCATCATTTTGAATAAAAAAAAGAAAGAAAGAACCAACTCACTGCAGTCAAATCATTTCCTACTCATAGCAACCCCTCCTTGGATTTCCAATATCTCTACGGAAGCTATCATAGAGGCGATATCTCTATGGAAGTAGATTGCCAATCTTCCTTCCAAGGAGTGGCTGGTCGGTTTGAACCGCTATCCTACTGGTTAGCAGTCAAATGCCTTAGGCACTACGTCACCAGAGGTCTCAAAGTAAATATAGACTATATATAATTCTATAAAGCTAAAAAACACTAAGTTTTAAATATACATATATGAGATCTTCAGAAAATATTTATTTTCTAATTTTAACACTTAGATATTAACAACTTAGGTTGTGCATATGATAGGCGAAAATGGCCTTCAAGGGCAAAATAAAGCTTTCCAAAAACAGATGCAGATTTCAATTCTGCTTGTCGTAGAACCCAATACCCTTTCTTATTTATGCTAGACAGATTTACATGTGTAAGAAAATCTGAAATTAAAAACAACAACATAATACTGCAGTTGTCAACTTTTAGAACTTTCCCTTGAATATTATTTGTGTATTGTTTCTATCAGGTCTTTGAGCAAAAAAATTATTCAAATGTATACATGTATAAGAACGCTAGAAAGTTTCTTATATTTTAAGTTGGTCCATATAAAATTCTCTTACATGTTTCCCAATTTACAAAGATTGTTTCTTTAACTATTAACTTTGGAACCATCAGAGGTCTCCAAAATTAAGCTATCTAACAACTAGTATCAAGCAGAAAAGTATCATATGAAAAAAGAAAAAATCCGTTATATGTGAATCAAATCCTAAAAATGCTCTCCAATTTTTTTTAAAAAACAGAATGATAGCAATATTTGGGGGACTGTTTGTTTTGTTTTTACAGTGGCTTCTTTTGACTGGGAGAGACTTTTAAAACAGAGATTTCCACAGGATTTGGACATAAAATAAGGACCTTTGGTGGTATAGTGGGTAAGGCATTTGGCTGCTATTCATAAGGTCAGCAGTTCAAACCCAACAGCTGTTCCATGGGAGGAAGATGAGGCAATCTACTTCTGTGAAGATCTACTACCTTGGAAGATTTACTAGGGGTCACTATCAGTTGGAATCAACTCAATGGCAGTGAGTTAGGACATAAAATATTTAAGGAGTGTATTCATTATCAGTGACTCTATCCTTATACGACATAAGGGACTTGAGATGGGATCAGAGGAGTATAGGAAAATAATTCATCTCTTTACCACTTCTCACTTTCCCCTCCTACCTAGCCTTCTTTTGCTCATCCATTGGGAATAATAGCCTTGCATTTGTATACATGTGTTTGATGCCTTATTGAGTAATATTTAGTCAATGAAAAAGAGAATATTCTAGAGTGGCTTTCATCTACTTTGAGGTAGTGGAAGAAAACAAAACTCTTCAGAGCTATAATTTCCCTACCCTTATCTTCCTCTTTAGGACTTCTGGTGGTGTAGTGCTTAAGGCATTTGACTGCTAACCAGAAGGTTGGTGGTTCAAACCCACCAGCCACTCTGTGGAAGGAAGACTGGGCAATCTACTTCTGTAAAGATTAGCTGCCTCGGAAACCCAAAAGAGGCCACTATGAGTCGGAATCGACTTGAAGGCAGTGAATTTGGTTTGGTTTGACCTTCCTCTTTACACCACAACAAAGCAAAACAAAACAAAACAAAAAACAGTGTTGAGTGAGTTGATTCTGACATATGGTGATCCCATGTGCATCAGAGTAGAACTTTGTTTCATAGGGTTTCCAATGGCTGATTTTTCAGATAGCTCACCAGGCCTTTCTTTTGGGATGCCTCTGGCTGGACTCCAACCTTTTGGTTAGCTGCTGAGCCCCTTGACCATTTACACCACTCGTGGGTTCCCTTTCCACCCAAAACCCTACTTATATTTGACCTTCACCTGAGGAGAAAGACATACATGTTTTCTCAACTTATGCTAATATGTGAAGCCCAGAATTCAATTGAAAATTTTAAAAAGGCAGGTTTAATCTGCAGAATTGTAGCATTGGAGCTATTCTGAAATTAAGAAAACAGAATATAGTGATAAGTAACTAAATATGTAGATAACCTACATAATTCATGTCATACTGTCTTTCACAGTAGCAGTATAAATGAGAATATCTTATTATGTGTACCCATAAAATACTTCAAAGATGAATCAGCTGTAGAATCACTGTAGAAATGCTAAAATTCAAAAGGGAATGGTTATGCCAGTGAAATTTAAAGGTTAACATTCAGTATCTCTCTGTTACTTGATTGTAATTACATACCATAGTATTCCCAGCGTGACACGGGTGCCACAGCTATTCCACACTTGAACACACCACTTCCCGATCCTAGGACCATTGAAGTTACATATCCTCCATATGACTAAGGAATAGAAATGGTTATTTTTATGGAGGTAAGGAATAAGGACATATGGTAAGCAAACTGCAGTTTCCACATTTCTCATATCTTTATAAACTGTGCCTCTTTGAGAAAGAAAGCATGGTAGACCAGGCTTCAACTGGCCCTGATTGAGCAGTATCTAAAGACTGCACTTCTGAGCTCTGGTCCACATTAATGCTAGATGTTAGAGGACAATGCATGAAAATTTGCTGACTCTGGTAACTGGGTAGTATCAATTTGAATAAAAATGCAAACTAACACTAAATCTTGACTGACTTTGACTCATGAGAAAAAGTCTCCCTCCTTTCCTACATCCCTTCCTCATCACAGTAAAGAAAGGTGTAAGGAGAGAGTCTACAGGGTCATTGCCTGCAGATCTTAGACATTTTATCTGGATCTTCTTAGCTTAAAAATGGTACACATGATTTTCATCTCCAAATGTTTACATACAAAAGATAAACTGTCCTGCTCTGGGTTATATTCACTCAGAAACACATACAAATTCATCAGCCAAACAACTACTCACCCAGCCCCAAATTGCAATCCGTTTGTCATCCACAAATCCCATTTTTGAAAATTGTCTAAAACACATGGAAGAAGTCCATGAATTAGTATAGAAAAGTAAGATAACTGCACATATGTGAAGCTCTGCCCTTTTTCTCTACTTAATTCTATTAAAAAGACTAATTACTGCCAACAAGCAAATCCACACCTGAGATAAATGTTTAAAATTTCTATCATTTTAACTTAAGGTCCAGATGAAAAAGATTTACTCTCATTGGAGTCCATAAAAATTTTGTCTGTATGTGTGTGTATGATTCACAGAAAACAAATCCTGGTGGTTTTTTTTTTCACAGCTTTATGTAAAAATTTACAACCCAGATGAATTTTTCTTCCCATAAATACATTTAAATCTCTCCAGATGTTTTCCAGTTCAAGAGAGGTTGCCCTTGCAATGAAGAAATATAGGGGCAGGGAGAACATCTGGGTAGGGCTTAGAATGCCTCTGGACCTCCTACCTGAGACCTTAAATACCATTCTCTAAATAAATCTCTTCTATGCTGAGGGTTGATTAGTTAGCTCAGCAACTTTTCTTGATGGATTAAGAAAAGTCTTTCTGTTACTAAGCTGTTCAGAATGAAATCAATGTAAAGAAATGAACCCCATGTTTTTGTACACCTATTGGTAACCTTCCACCACTTGTCAGTTTGTTGTACTGTGCTGGCTTGCCCGTTGCTGTGATACTGGAAGCTATGTCACCAACATTTCAAATACCAGCAAGGTCACCCATGGTGGACAGGTTTAACTGGAGCTTCCAGACTAAGGCAGACTGAGAGGAAAGATGGGACCATCCACTTCTGAAAAACTTGGCCACTGACAACCTTATGAATAGCAGTGAAATAGTGTCTGATGTATTATTGGAAAACTTTATGTAGCGGTGAAACATTGTTTGGTACAGTGCCAGAAGATGAGCTCCTCAGGTTGGAAAGCACTCAAAATATGACTGGGGAAGGACTATCTCCTTAAAGTAGAGTTGACCTTAATGATCTGGATGGAGTAAAGTTTTCAGGACCTTCATTTGCTGATGTGGCATGACTCTAAATGTGAAGAAACAGCTGCAAATATCCATTAATAATTAGAACATGTTATGGATGAAGTAAGGATCTAGAAAAATTGGAAGTTGTCAGAAATGAAATGGAACAGATAAAGATCAATAACCTAGACATTACTGAGCTAAAATGGACTGGTTTTGGCTATTTTGAATCTGACAATCATATGTTCGAGTGTGCTGGGAATAACAAATTGAAGAGGAATGGTGTCACATTCATCATCAAAAGAATGATTCAAGGTCTATCCTGAACTACAATGCTGTCAGTGATAGGATGATATCCATATGCCTACAAGGAAGACCAGTTAATATCACTATTACTCAAATTTACGCACCAACCACCAAAGCCAAAAAGGAAGAAATTGAAGATCTTTACCAACTTTTGCAGTCTGAAATTAACCAAACATGCAACCAAGGTGTGTGGATAATTACTAGTGATTGGAATATGAAAGTTGGAAACAAAGAAGCATCAGTAGTTGGAAAATATGGCCTTGGTGATAGAAATAACACAGAAGACAGCATGATAGAATTTTGCAAGACTAACAACTTATTCATCACAAATACATTTTTTAAACAACATAAACAGTGACTATACACGTGGACCTCACTAGATGAAATACACAGGAATCATATCGACTACATCTGTGGAACGAGGTGATAGGAGAGCTCAATATCATGAGTCAAAACAAGGCCAGGAACTGACTAGAACAGATTATCAAATGTCCATATGCAAGTTCAAGCTTTGAAGTGGCAGAAAATTATAACAAGTCAAAATATCAAAATATGATAAATATTTGATAAAATATCAAAATATAAAAATATGACATTGAGTATATCCCACCAGAATTTAGAGACCATCTGAAAAATAGAGTTGATGCATTGAACACGAATGACTGAAAACCAGATGAATGTGGGATGACATTAAGAACACCATATATGAAGAAAGCAAAAGGTCTTTAAAAAGACAAGAAAGGAAGAACTGCCCAAAATGGATGTCAGAAGACACTCTAAAACTTGTTCTTGGGCAGAGAGTAGTTAAAGCGAATGGAAGAAATGAGCAAATAAAAGATTGAACAGAAATTTTCAAAGTGCAGCTCAAGGAGATAAAGTATTAGAATGAAATGTGCAAAGACCTAGAACTAGAAAACCAATAGGAAAGAACACACTTGGCATTTCTCAAGCTGAGGGAACTGAAAAAAAAATTCAAGCCTTGAGTTGCTATACTGAAGGATTCTATGGACAAAATATGTAGGAAGAATCAAAGGAAGATGGAAGGAACACACAGAGTGACTTTACCAAAAAGAATTTCAGGAGGTAGCATATGATCCAGAACAGATGCTACTGAAGGAAGAAGTCCAAGCTCACTGAAAGCACTGGCAAAAAAGAAGGCTCCAAGAACTGATGGAATACTCATTGAGATGTTTCAACAAACTGATGCAGTGCTGGAGGCACTCACTCATTTATGCCAAGAAATTTGAAACATAGTTGCCTGGCCAACCTAGTGGAAGAGATCCATATTTATGCCCATTCCAAAGAAAAGTGATATAACAGAATGCAAAAATTATCAAACCATATCATTAATGTCACATGTAAGTAAAATTTTTCTGAAGATAATTCAAAAATGGTTGCAGCAGTATATTGACAAGGAACTTCCAGAAATGCAAGTTGGATTCAGAAGAAGACGTGGAATGAAGGCCATCACCATTGATGGCAGATGGATCTTGGCTGAAAGCAAAGAATACCAGAAAGATGTTTATCTGTGTTATATTGACTAGGCAAAGGCATTCGACTGTGTGGATTATAACAAATTATGGGTAACATTGCAAACACTTAATTGTGCTCATGAGAAACCTGTACATAGAGCAAAAGTCAGTCATTCAAACACAAAAAGAGAATACTGAATGGTTTAAAATCAGAAAAGGTGTGCATCAGGGTTGTATCTTTTCACCATGCTTATTCAATCTGAATATTGAGCAAATGATCCAAGAAGCTGGACTATAAGAAGAAGGTGGTGGCATCAGGATTGAAGAAAGACTCATTAACAACCTGTGATATGGAGATGACACACCCTTGCTTGCTGCAAGTGAAGATGACTTGAAACACTTACTGATGATCAAAGACTCCAGCCTTCAGAATGGATAACTAAACACAAAGAAAACTGCAATCCTTACAATTTGACCAATAAGCAACATCATGACAAATGGAGAAAAGATTGAAGTTCTCAGGGATTTCATTTCACTTGGATCCACAATCAACACCCATGGAAGAAGCAGTCAAGAAATCAGATAACATATTGCACTGGGAAAATTTGCTGCAAAAGACAAACCTCTTTCGGGTTAAACAGCAAGGATGCTATTTTGAAGACGAAGGTGAGTCTGCCCCAAACCATGGCATTTTCAGTAGCCTCATACACATGTGAAAGCTGGACAATGAATAAGGAAAATTGAAGAAGAATTGATACATTTGAATTGTGGTGTTGGCAAATAATATTGAAAATACTATGGACTGACAGAAGAATGAACAATCTGTGCAGCCAGAATATTCCTTAGAAGAGAGAATGGCCAGACTTCGTTTTTCATACTTTGGCCATGTTATCAGGAGAGACCAGTCCCTGGAGAAGGATATCATGCTTGGTAAAGTAGAGGGTCAGAGAAAAAGGGAAAGATCTTCAACAAGATGGGTTGACATAGTGGCTGTTACAATAGGCTCAAGTATAGCAAATATTGCGAGAAAGCTGCAGGATTGGGCAGTGTTTTGTTCCACTGTACATGGAGTCACTAAGAGTCAGTGGTGGCTGGATGGCACCTAACAACAACATTTGTAACCTTACAATCAAAAAGCAATTTGTTGACTGAATGGTACATGTAGAAACAGTTGAACTGGTAAATTTGTGATAGTCTAGCACAATAAAAATAAATAAATAAAACCCTAGAGAATTTTTTTTTAGATCTAGCAAATGAGACTTGATTTTATAGTATTATGGGGGGAAGGTGGATTCTTGCACTGATCAATATGAGACTTTGAAAATCTTTGTGTTAATTAATAATCTGTGCTTTAGACCCACCAGCCACTCCTCGGAAGGAAGATTGGGCAATCTACTTCCGTAGAGATACCAACTCGGAAACCCAAGAGGGGTCTCTATGAGTCGGAACCAACTTGATGGCAGTGAGTTTGGTTTTGGTTTGGTGTATTAGGCTGCTCTGAGTTAAGCAATAGTAGGAAAAACATTAATTGAGTACTTTTCATCTTATCATCTCAATATAAACTCCTAAAAATTGGAGAATAATGTACATACGAAAATGTGTACTGAATCGTAAGTGTGCAACTTCGTACATCTTTGTAAAGTGTACATATCCTTGATTGAGTGCATTAGTGGCATCCCAGATCCCAGTCATTTGCAAAAGAACAAAAAGAAATATTTTCATCTTATTAGATTCTGTAAAAATTTTCCCTGAATTTGTGTGTTTGTGCATGTGTAGGCAGGTAATCAATGAATCAGTCATTCAGACTTTTGTCAGTAGTGACTTCTGTTCTGATTAGATGATCTGGTGTGGTCTGGGACTTTAGAGAAATTGAATTCTCCAAGAAGTACACTTTTTGTGTCCAGCTTCTTTCATTTAACAGTCTACTTGTGAGATTCATCCATGTTGTTATGTTGTTTTGGTTGTTGCTGCTGAAATAGTATTCCATTGTATGAATACACCACATTCCATCTTTTTAATTGAAGTTATACATTGATTCTGTAATGTTAGGGCTTGAGTTGGTCAGATTTGAGAGGGCCTGTAAACCATGCCCTATTTCTCACAGAACCAGTCTGGATAGATAAACACTCAGTTTTATGGTATAACAGTCTCACTCTTGAACAAATTTATCTTCTCTCTAATCTAACTCTCCATCTCTTTTTAATTGTTAAGGAAAACAGATAATCATTAACTTTAGTGTAAGAGATCTTCATCCACTCAGGGGTACTTAATAAATGGTCTATCATTTTCTCTTCTCTTTGGTTGTTCCTTCTCTCAAAGATAATTTTTTCTATCCATTTAATCATTTAATTTATGAATCTTTGTGCATTTCCTAGTTTTTGATTTAACAACACTTTTTAAATTTTTTTTTTTTTTTAATTGTGCTTTGGGTGCAAATTGACAGAGCAGAATTTGTTTTACATTCAACAGTTCTTGTACATTTGGTTTCACTCCCCGATTACCATCCCCAACCCTAACCCACTCTCTTCCTTTCCCTTCTCAGTGACCCCCATCCCCGTCCCTGTGCCCTTCTCAGTTTTGTACTCCTGTCTGTTCAGCTTTTCCTCCTGTGAATGTTGCTCCTCTGGTGCCCCATGGCCGATTGCTCCAAGGGATGTAATTCCGTAGAGTAGGTGGGTTCATCGCCTGGGGTTGGGTGTTCTGCATGTAAGTCTTATTACCGTTGGGCTGAGAGCCAGCCCTTGGGAGTGAGTTTTATCTCAGGCCCAAAGTGTATCTCAGGGCCATTGTCTTGGGGGTCCCACCAGACTCCATCTAACTAGTAATTCTAGTCATTATTGTATTTCTGAATTTTGTTCCATGTTTTTCCTCCCACTCTACCCAGGATCGCCAGTTTTGATCCCTTCCTGAGTGGCTGGCATCATCTAGTTCTTCTGGTCTTGAGGCCCATCATATCCTAGGGCTGATTGTTTCCAAATGCCATTGGCTTTATTCACTCTTCTTCGCGTCTGATGAGAGGAGACCATTAGCTGCATCTTAGATGGCCACTTGAAAGCTTTTAAGACTCTAGTCACTACTCTGGTAGCATAGTGGCTAAGACACTTGCCTGCTAACCAGACGGCTGGCAGTTCAAACCCACCAGCCACTCCTCAGAAGGAAGGTTGGGCAATCCGACTTCTGTAGTGATACTGCCTCGGAAACCCAAGGAGGGGTCGCTATGAGGTTTGACTAGACAACACATAACAACAACAACAACAACAGTCACTACTCACCAAAGTAGGTTGTGGAACAAGATTTTTATGTATTATGTTGTGCCAATTGAGCCTGGTGTCCCCCAGTGCTATGGTCCTGGGTTGGCAGATCCTGTGGTTCTCTCTCCCAAGATGTCTGGCTAAGAGGGATTGCTCCATGTCTGTCTTCTGTTGCTTCTGTAATGATTGTGATTATTTTGTATCACTAACATCTGTGCAAGATTATCTCAGCTGAATCTATTATTGGTCTAGAGTATATTCATGTTCACTGACCCCCATCTGATCTTCTCAATTGTCTATGTTTTTATCTATAACCTGGTGTTTGGTGTTAGTGGTAATGCAGTATTGTGGATATACTAGTATTAGCCTCTGCCATCTATGTCTTATGTGCACAATTCGGTGTTCTCCCTTTCCTCAATGTTATCATGCTGGTCACAGACGCTTTCCATGCCATCCCTCCCCTTATCCAGTTCAATGTGTGGCCCCCAACACACATTTTCCCCTCCCCTTCCTTCCCATCCCCAGTAATCTACAAAGTGAGTTCCCTTCCCTAAGCAAACCCTTCTTTGTCTTTTTACAGTAATGGGCTCATAAAGTACTTGTCCTTCTGCAATTGACTTATTTCACTCAGCATAATGTCCTCCAGGTTCATCCACATTGTGAGATGATTCATGTATTCTTCATTGTTCTTTAAGGTAGTATAGTATTCCATTGTGTGAATGTACCATAATTTGGTTATCCACTCATCTGTTGATGGGCATTCAGGTTGTTTCCATCTCTTTGCTATAGTGAATTGTGCTGCAATGAACATGGGGGTGCATATGTCTGTTCGTGTCCTGTCTCTCACATCTTCAGGATATATCCCTAGTAATGGAATTGCTGGTTCAAATGGCGTTTCTATTTTCAGTTTTTTAAGGAAATGCCATACCATTTTCCACAATGGTTGTACCATTTTGCAGTCCCACCAGCAGTGTATGAGAGTTCAAATCTCTCCGCAACCTGACCAGCATTTGTTATTTTCTGTCCTGTTGAACTTTGCTATTATTGCTGGGGTATGATATCTCATTGCTGTTTTGACTTGCATCTCTCTAATGGCTCACGATCATGAGCAATTCCTCATGTGTTTGTTGGCCACCAGCATATCATCTTTAGTGAAGTGCCTGTTAATGTCCTTTGCCTATTTTTGAAATAGATTGTCTTTTTGGTGTTGAGGTGTTGCACTTTTGTATAAATTTTTTAGATAAGTCCTTTGTCAGATATGTCATAGGCAAATACTTTTTCCCAATCTGTAGGTTCTTTTTACCTTTTGGAGAAGTCTTTTGATGAGCATAATAATTTAATTTTTAAAAAGTCCCAGTCATCTAGCTTCCCTTCCACCTCCTGTGCATTCTGGGTTATGCTTGATAGTCTATTTATGCCATAAATTAGGGCCCCTAGATTTGCTCCTATTTTATCTTTGATAAACTTTATAGTTTTGGGCTTTACATTTAAGTCTTTGATCCAACTTGAGTTTGTTTTGGTGTATGGGGTGAAGTATGGATCTTTTCTCATTTTTCTGCAAGTGGATATCCAATTTTCCCAGCATAATTTGTTAAAGAGGCTATCTCTTCCCCATTTAATGGGTTTTGGTCCTTTGTCAAAGGTCAGCTGTCCATAGATGGGTGGGTCTATTTCTGGGTTTCTGATTTTGTTCCATTGGTCTATCTGGTCTATCATTGTACCAGTACCATACTGTTTTGACTACTGTGGCTGCGTATAAGTTTTGAGATCAGGAGTGTGAGACCTTTCACTTTGTTCTTCTTCTTAAGTAGTACTTTGCTTATCTGAGGTCTCTTTCCTTTGCATATGAAGTAAGTAATTGGTTTTTCCATATTCTTAAAAAATGTTGTTGGTATCTGGATCAGGATTGCATTAAATGTGTAAATTGCTTTGGGTAGTATTGACATTTTTCCAATATTCAGTATTCCTATCCATGAACAAGGAGCTCTGGTAGCATAATGCCAAAGGCACTTGACTGCTAACCAGAAGGCTGGCAGTTCAAATCCATCAGCCACTCCTCGCAAGGAAGGTTGGGCAATCCTACTTCCATAGTGATACTGCCTCGGAAACCCAAGGAGGGGTTGCTATGAGTCGGGTCCAACTCGACGGCACATAACAACAACAACAACAACATCCATGAACAAGGCAGGTTCTTCCATTTATGTAGATCCCTTGTAGTTTCTTGTAGTAGTATTTATAGTTTTCTTTGCATAGGTCTTTTGTGTCTCTGGTAAGATTTATTTCTAGATATTTTAACTTGTTGGCAGCTATTGTCAATGGTATTGTTTTCCTTATTTCCTTTTCAGAGGCCTCTTTGTTGATGCAGAGGAATCCAACTGATTTTTGTATGTTGAGCTTGTATCCTGTCACTTTGCTGAACCACTATTCATTCCAGTAGGTT